>NC_092275.1:10584985-11184985 GCF_036320965.1 Panulirus ornatus | reverse complement strand
ATAAAATATATATTATATATATATTATATATATATTTATATTTTTTTTTATATTATTTTTAATATATATAATTATATTTATTTATATATGTTTATTCATTTATTTTAATTTTTAATTATTTTCCGTTCTCGCTGTTCTCCCGCGTTTGCGGATGGTAGCGCAAGGAAAACTGACGAAGAAATGGCCCCACCCAACCCACCCCATAAAACATGTATTTAATACACGTCCACACACGGCAAATTTTTTTCCTAGACATATCAATGTACAACATTATATATATATATATATATATGTTTTATTATATTATATTTATATATATATATTATATATATATATATATTTATATATATATTTAATATATATATTTTTATATTTATACTATTTTATTTATACATATATATATTTATATTTTTTTTTTTTTTTTATATATTTATTTATATTTATATATTATACTATATATATATTATACCACACACTATACATGTACACAATTCATAATGTATGACTTCATTTTTCCCATAGCACCTCGCAACAATTGATTTAACAACACGCCTCCCCCCTTCATGTGCGCGATGGTAGCGCTAGCAAGTCACGAAGGGCCCATTCGTTCACACTCAGTCTCTAGCTGTCTTGTATAAATGCTGAACACAGCTTCCTTTCCACATCTAGGCCCCACTGAACTTTCAATGGTTTACCCCAGACGCTTCACATGCCCTGGATTCTATATCCATTGACAGCACGTCGACCCAGGTATACCACATCATTTTCAATTTCTCCTATTCCTTGCACAGATTTACACCCTCCTGCATGTTAAGGCCACGATCACCACAAAATCTTTTTCACTCCATCTTTCCAACTACAATTTGGTTCTCCACTTTAGTTCACTCCACTCTGACACATATACGCTCTTGGTCAATCTTTCTTCACTCCATTCTCCACATGTGCCAAACCATTTCAAAACACTTCTTACTGCTCTTCTCAAATCCTCTCACTTTTTATTACCAACTTACCCTACTTGAACTTACTCGATCAAACCACCTCTCACCACATATTGTCTTCATACCTCTCATTTCCAGCAATTCCACCCTCATGCGCACATCTCTATCACTTAGCCCACGCCTCGCAACCATTCACGTTGTTGTGAACCATATTCTTCAAAATACCCATTTTTTGTTTTTCCGAGATAATGTTCTCGGAACTTCCCACAAATTTTTCAGGCCCCCCAAAATTTTCGCCCCCTCCCCCTCCCTATGATTCACTTCCGATCCCATGGTTCCATCCGTGCCAAATCCACTCCCAGATATCTAAAACATTTTCACTTCCTCCAGTTTTTCTCACATAGTTATATTATATTATATTTAATATATTATATATATATTATATATATTTATTTATACATATTTATATATATATATTTTTTTTTTTTTTTTTTTTATACTTTGTCGCTGTCTCACGCGGTTTGCGAGGTAGCGCAAGGAAACAGACGAAAGAAATGGCCCAACCCCCCCCCCCCCATACACATGTACATACACACGTCCACACACGCAAATATACATACCTACACAGCTTTCCATGGTTTACCCCAGACGCTTCACATGCCTTGATTCAATCCACTGACAGCACGTCAACCCCTGTATACCACATCGCTCCAATTCACTCTATTCCTTGCCCTCCTTTCACCCTCCTGCATGTTCAGGCCCCGATCACACAAAATCTTTTTCACTCCATCTTTCCACCTCCAATTTGGTCTCCCTCTTCTCCTCGTTCCCTCCACCTCCGACACATATATCCTCTTGGTCAATCTCTCCTCACTCATTCTCTCCATGTGCCCAAACCATTTCAAAACACCCTCTTCTGCTCTCTCAACCACGCTCTTTTTATTTCCACACATCTCTCTTACCCTTACGTTACTTACTCGATCAAACCACCTCACACCACACATTGTCCTCAAACATCTCATTTCCAGCACATCCATCCTCCTGCGCACATCTCTATCCATAGCCCACGCCTCGCAACCATACAACATTGTTGGAACCACTATTCCTCAAACATACCCATTTTTGCTTTCCGAGATAATGTTCTCGACTTCCACACATTTTTCAAGGCTCCCAAAATTTTCGCCCCCTCCCCCACCCTATGATCCACTTCCGCTTCCATGGTTCCATCCGCTGACAGATCCACTCCCAGATATCTAAAACACTTCACTTCCTCCAGTTTTTCTCCATTCAAACTCACCTCCCAATTGACTTGACCCTCACCCCTACTGTACCTAATAACCTTGCTCTTATTCACATTTACTCTTAACTTTCTTCTTCCACACACTTTACCAAACTCAGTCACCAGCTTCTGCAGTTTCTCACATGAATCAGCCACCAGCGCTGTATCATCAGCGAACAACAACTGACTCACTTCCCAAGCTCTCTCATCCCCAACAGACTTCATACTTGCCCCTCTTTCCAGGACTCTTGCATTTACCTCCCTAACAACCCCATCCATAAACAAATTAAACAACCATGGAGACATCACACACCCCTGCCGCAAACCTACATTCACTGAGAACCAATCACTTTCCTCTCTTCCTACACGTACACATGCCTTACATCCTCGATAAAAACTTTTCACTGCTTCTAACAACTTGCCTCCCACACCATATATTCTTAATACCTTCCACAGAGCATCTCTATCAACTCTATCATATGCCTTCTCCAGATCCATAAATGCTACATACAAATCCATTTGCTTTTCTAAGTATTTCTCACATACATTCTTCAAAGCAAACACCTGATCCACACATCCTCTACCACTTCTGAAACCGCACTGCTCTTCCCCAATCTGATGCTCTGTACATGCCTTCACCCTCTCAATCAATACCCTCCCATATAATTTACCAGGAATACTCAACAAACTTATACCTCTGTAATTTGAGCACTCACTCTTATCCCCTTTGCCTTTGTACAATGGCACTATGCACGCATTCCGCCAATCCTCAGGCACCTCACCATGAGTCATACATACATTAAATAACCTTACCAACCAGTCAACAATACAGTCACCCCCTTTTTTAATAAATTCCACTGCAATACCATCCAAACCTGCTGCCTTGCCGGCTTTCATCTTCCGCAAAGCTTTTACTACCTCTTCTCTGTTTACCAAATCATTTTCCCTAACCCTCTCACTTTGCACACCACCTCGACCAAAACACCCTATATCTGCCACTCTGTCATCAGACACATTCAACAAACCTTCAAAATACTCATTCCATCTCCTTCTCACATCACCGCTACTTGTTATCACCTCCCCATTTACGCCCTTCACTGAAGTTCCCATTTGCTCCCTTGTCTTACGCACCCTATTTACCTCCTTCCAGAACATCTTTTTATTCTCCCTAAAATTTACTGATAGTCTCTCACCCCAACTCTCATTTGCCCTTTTTTTCACCTCTTGCACCTTTCTCTTGACCTCCTGTCTCTTTCTTTTATATTTCTACACTCATTGGCCAATTTTTTCCTGCTATAAATCGTCTCCAAATGCATCTTCTTCTCTTTCTCTAATACTCTTATTCTTCAATACTCTCTACACTACACTTTATAAACAGCACACCTCCCATCTTCTATGCCACAAGACTTGCTTTTGCGCTAATCCATCATGATTTCCCTAATATACTATCCAATTCCTCCCCTCCCTTACTTCCCATTGTTCTCTCCTTTTTCCATTCTGTAACAGTCTCTCCTGGTACTTCCCCACACAGGTCTTCCTTCCCAAGGATCACTTTCTATCACATACTTCTTCACAACCTACTTCATCCTCATTTTCTGAAAAACCTGACTAATCTTCCACCTTAGCCTCCACATAGATAAATGATCAGCATCAATCAGTTGCACCTCTCAGCACTTTATCATCCAATAGTCTATCTTTAGTCGGACTGTCTATTAACTCGAAGCTTAACGCTCTCTGGCCAGATATCACCTCTTTACAATCTTGTATATTATGTTTATATCGCTTGTTTTAATCCTGGTATTACATTCATAAGTCATTGTTCTGCACTTTTTTATACAAGCTTTCAACCATTTCCATTTTCCAACAATGTACACCAATTGCTTCAAATTATTTTCCCTCAATCTGCACATACTCTCCTTGGCATTCAATACCCATCACTATTCCCGGTCTCGTGCTTCAAAATCCGCTTAACACACTAATTTAGCTGCTCCCAAAACTTTCTTGAATCTCATGAATATTTCTTCTCATGCCAAGGTGCTTTTGCACAAATTATCACCCTACTCTCTCTTCTACTTTCTTTTTTTTTTACCCTTATTATTCGAGAATTTATTTATTTCATTCTATCACATACTCACTTATCCTGTTTCAGGTGTATTGCTTAACTCCTTCCCTTGCTCTTGTGTCCTCTCAATAACCCCTGACTTCACTCCCCAGCATTTCCAAACCACTCTTCCCCTTTACCCTTGAGCTTAGTTTCACTCAGAGCCAAAAATACATCCAGGTTCCTTTCCTCAAACATCTACCTTTTCTCTCATTTTTTTCACATCTTGGTTAATCCACACAATTTGGCACCCCACTCTGAGCCTTAGAGGAGGATGATCACTCACCGCGTGACTCCTTCTTCTGTTTCCCATTTAGAATGTTAATACAAGGAGGGGAGGATTTCCGGCCCCCGGCTCCCGTCACCTCTTGTCGCTTTCTACGACACGCGGAGGAATACGTGGGATGTATTCTTTCACCACTATCCCAGGGATTAATATACATTATATATATTAATATACACACACTCACCACACATATGCATATTACACACACACTCTAACATAGATATACATATGATAAAATGTAAGATGAAACAATTAGAAAACAAACTTTAAGCTTGAAATGATATGAAAAAAAATGAATGCACATAATGGTTCAACCACTGGCTCATGGAAAAGTAAAATGTACAATTATTCACACTGTTTAGATCTATATATTATATAGATATTATATATATATATTATTATATATGTTATTGGCTTTGTGACTGTCTCCCGCGTTTGCGAGGTAAGCGCAAGGTAACAGACGAAAGAAATGGCCAACCCCCCACCCCCTTTCACTTGTAGATACATTCGTCCTCACAAGGCTAATATACATACCTACATCAGCTTTCCATGTTTATACAGACGCTTCTCTTGCCTTGATTCCAATTAATTATACTCTGACAGACGTTCAACCACGGTATAACCCACATCGCTCCAATTTCACTCTATTCCTTGCCTCCTTTCACCCTCCTGCATGTTCAGGCCCCGGTCACACAAAATCTGTTTCACTCCATTTCTTCCACCTCCTATTTGGTATTCCTTCTCCGCGTTCTCTCCTACCTCCGACTCTATTCCTATTGGTCAATCTTTCTAACTCATTCTCTCCATGTGCCCATCCTATTCAATACACCTATTCTGCTCTTCAACCACGACTACTTTTTCATTTCCATACTCATTCTCTATTTCACATTAAGTACTTACTCGATCAATCCACCTCACACCACATCATTGTCCTCAATCATCTAATTTCCAGATCATCAATCCTCATGAGCAAACTCTATCCTTAGCCCACGACTCGCAAACATTCAACATTGTTAGGAACCACTATTCCTTCAAACATACTACATTTTGCTTTTTCCCAGATAATGTTTTTCGACTTCCTCTTTTTTCTTCATGTGATCAAAGAATTTTCGCCCCCTCCCACACTAAGACCACTTCCGCTTCAATGGTTCCATCGCTGCCAAGATCCACTCCAGATATCTAATACACTTCACTTCTCCAGGTTTTTCTCCATTCAAACTCACCTTCCAATTGACTTGACCCTCTACCCTACCTGTACCTAAAAAACCTTGCTCTGATTCACTATTTACTCTTAACTTTCTTCTTTTCACCACACTTTACCAAAACTCAGTCACCAGCTTCTGCAGTTTATAACATTGAATTTCACCAGCGCTGTTTCATCAGCGAACAACAACTGACTCACTTCCATTGCTCGCTCATCCACAACAGACTTCATACTTACCCTCTTTCCAATACTCTTGATTCACCCTCCCTATTTAATAGTTTAATATTTATAATATATTTTATATATATATATATAGACTTATATATATATATATATTTATATTAGATATATATTGATAGATTATATATTATATATTTTTTTTTTTTTTTTTTTTTTTTGCTTTCTCGCTGTCTCCCGCGTTTGCGAGGTTAGCGCAATGGAAACAGACGAAAGGAACTGGCCAAAACCCCCCAATACTAATGTATATACATACGTACCTCACAGGAAATATATACATACATACAAAGCTTTCCATGGTTTACCCAAGACGCTTCACAGCCCTGGATTCAATCCATGACAGCACGTTCAACCCGGTATACCAACAACGCTCCAATTCACTCTATTCCTTGGCCCTCTTTCACATCATGCATGTTCTGGGCCACGATCACACAATATCTTTTTCACTCCATCTTTCCACATCCATTTGGTCTCCCTCTTCTCCTCGTTACTCAATCTCCGTCTATTTTTTTCCTCTGGCTCAATCATTTCCTATCTACTTCTCTCCATTATTTGCCCAATCCTGTCAAATAATCCTCTTTCTGCTCTCTAAAACCACGCTCTTTTTATTTCCACTAATTTCTCTTACCTTACGTTTACTCACTCGATCAACCACGCACACCATTACATTGTCTCTATATTCTTTTCACTGACATCCCATCCTCTGTGCTCCACTATATGCTTAGGCCCTCGCCTAGAAAACCATACTACAATTGTTGGATTACCACTTTTTCCTTCAAACTTTAAGTTTTGCTTTCACGACGCATAATGTTCTACGTCTTCCAAATCATTCTTCTTGGCTACAGGAATTTTCGAACACTCATCCATCCCCTTTTGATCCACTTCCGCTTCAATGGTTAATCACAGCATGAACAGATCCACTCCCAGTTATCTAAAAAAACACTTTGACTTCTCAGTTTTTCTCCATTACAAACTACACATCCCAATTGACTTGTCAATCAACCTACTGTACCTAATAACCTTGCTCTTATTCACATTTACTCTTTACTTTTTCTTTCACATCTTTTCACTAACTCAGTAACCTGCATTCAGAAGTTTCTCATATGATATCTGCCACCAGCGCTGTATAATCAGCGAACAACAATCTGACTCACTTCCCATATCTCTCTAATCCCAAACAGTCTTAATACTTGCCCCTCTTTCCAAAACTCTTGAATTCACCTCCTAACAACCCTTACATATAACAAAATTAAACGAACCATGGAGACATCACAACACCCCTGCCGCAATCCTAAATTCACTGAGATAACAGGATTTATATTTATATTGATATATTATTTATATATATATATATATATATATTATATATTATTTTTTATTTATATATTATATATTTTTTTTTATATATATATATAAATATATATATTATATATGAGAGTTTGGGAGTTGAGGAGTGTTTCATAATTTTAGGGGAAAAATTAAATAGTTGTTCTGGAAGGAGGTAAATAAAGTGCGTAAGGACAAGGGAAGCAAATGGGAACTCAGTGATGGCGCAAATGGGGAGGTTTGATAACATGTAGAGTGGTGATGTGAGAAGGAGATGGAAGTGAGTATTTTGATGGTTTGTTGAATGGTTTGATGATAGAGTGGCAGTTATGGGTGTTTTGGTTCGAGGTGGTGTGCAAAGTGAGAGTGGTTAGGGAAAATGATTTGGTAAAAAAGAGAAGAGGTAGAAAAGCTTTTTACGGAAGATGAAAAGCGTATAGGCAGCAGGTTTGGATGGTATTGACAGTGGAATTTATCAAAAAAAAGGGGGTGACTTTATTGTTGACTGGTTGGTAAGGTTATTTAATGTATGTATGACTCATGGTGAGGTGCTGAGGATTGGTGAATTGCGTGGAATAGTGCCATTGTTACAAAGGCCAAAGGGGGGGTATAAGTGTGTGTGCTCAATTTACAGGGATAAGTTGTGTTGTTGAGTTTTATGGTAAATTATATGGTGAGGATATTGATTGAGGGGGTGAAGGCAATGTAAAGAGGCATTGATTTGGGGAAGAGCAGTGTGGTTTCAGAAGTGGTAGATGGATGTGTGGATCAGTGTTTTCTTTGATGATTGTATGTGAGAAATACTTAGATAAGCAAATGGGATTTGTATGTAGATTTATGGATCTGGAGAAGGCATATGATAGAGTTGATAGAGATGCTTCTGTGAAAGGTATATGAATATATGGTTGTGGGATGGCATGTTGTTAGAAGCTGTGTAAAGTTTTTATCGAGGATTTTGCCTACGTTGTTACGTGTTGGAAGATGAGGATGGTGATCGGTTATCTGTGAATGTAGGTTTTGCGGCAAGAGGTGTGTGATGTTCCATGGTTGTTTAATTTGTTTATGGATGGGGTTTTTTAGGGAGGTGAATGCAAGAGTTTGGAAAGGGCATGTATGAAGTCTGTTGGGGATGAGAGAGCTTGGGATGTGTGTCAGTTGGTGTTCGACTAATGATACAGCGCTGGTGGCTGATTAATGTGTGTATGAAAATGCAGAGTGGTGGACTGAGTTTGGTATAGTCGTGTGAAGAAGAAAGGTAAGAGTAATGTGAAGTAGAAGCAAGGTTTTTAGTACAGTAGGGTTGAGAGTCAAGTCAATTGGGAGGTGAGTTGAATGGAGAAGAAAAACTGGTGGTAGTGAAGTTGTTTTTAGATATTTTCTTTGGGGAGTGGGATCTGGCAGCGGATGGTAACCATGGATGCGGAGTGGATCATAGGGTTGGGGGAGGATAGGGTGGGCGAAATTAGGGAGACTTGAAAGAATGTGTGGAAGTCGAGAACATTATCTCGGAAAGCAAAAATGGGTATGTTTGAAGGGTATAGTGGTTCAACAATGTTGTATGGTTGCGATGGCGATGGGCTATGGATAGAGTGTGCGCAGGAGGATGGTTGTGCTGGGAAAAAGGATGATGTTTGAAGGTAAATGTGTGGTGTTGAGTGAGATGTTGGTTCACGGTGTTTTGATCGAGTAAGTTTCGTAAGGGCTATAGAGGTGATGTGTGGGGAAAAAAAATGAGGCGTGGTTGATGAGAGCGAAGAGGGTGTTTTGAAATGGGGTTTGGGCACATGGATGGAGAATGAGTGAGGAAAGATTGACCAGTGAATAATGTGTCGGAGGTGGAAGGGATCGTGGAGAAGAGGGAGACCAAATTGGAGGTGGGTAAGTTGGAGGTGAAAAAGATTTTTTTGTTCGGGGCCTGAACATGCAGGTTGGAGGGTGAATGGAGGAAGGAAATAGTGTGATTGAGCGATGTTGGTTTTACCGGGTTGACGTGCTGTCAGTGGTTAAAATCAAGGCATGTGAAGCTCGGGGTTTACATGGAAAGCTGTGGGGGGTATGTATATTTGCGTGTGGGGGACGTAGTATATACTTGGTTTTTAGGGGGGGTTGGGCCCATTTCTTTCTCTGTTTTTTTTGCGCTCCCGCAAAGGGGGGTGACGCGACACAAGCAAAAAAAAAAAAAAAATTATTTTTTATTTTTTTTTTAAATAAAGGATCACATTTTGCGCGTAAATCAAGATATTCTAGAGTCCACGGGAAATGAAACAGGGAAAAGCCAATGCCTTTGGGGAATAATCACTTCTTCGGGGGAAAAAAAGAAAAAAAATAATCAGTTGAATACACGAAGAGACGAGCTAGGATTCCATTTTAAGCTTTTTTTTATAAGTTTATATAATATAATTTTTTTTTTATTTTATTTTTATATATAATTATTTAATATATATTTTTTTAATATAAGATAATATACATATATTTTATATAAAATTTAAATTTAAATTATATTACATTTAAATATATATATATAAATATATATATATTATATTTTTTTAATACATATATTTTTATATTTTTTATTATATATTTTAAAATTATTATAGTTAATTTTTTATATTTTATTTATATAATTTTATATATATATATTAAAACCAATAAATTATAATATTTTTTATATAATATTAATTAATTTTTTATTTATAATATATATAAAATATTTAAATATTAAATATAATATATAATCTTGTCTTTCTTTCAAACATTTGCCATTTCCCGCGTTACGGTTGCTTTAAGAACAGAACTGGCCTTGGGGGGTTTTCCCAAAAAGGCCCCTTCTCTTTTTTTTTTTGGAAAATTTAAAAAAAAAAAAAAAACGAAGGGGATTTCCAGCCCCCATAAACCCTTTTAGTCGCCTTCTACGCCCACCAGGATTACGGGGGAATTTTCTTTCTCCCCCCCTATCCCCAGGGATTATTTTTTTTAAAATAAATATATATTTTTATATAAATAATTTTAATTATTATATATATTATGGTGGGTTGATTAGAAAGGGAGTGTGAAAAAGTAAGGATAGTAAAAGAGAAGGTGAGAGGCATTTGGGACGATTTTTGCAGGGGAAAAAATGAAATTTAATGGGGGAAAAAGATAAAAGAATGCGGTGGGCAAGAGAAAGGTGCAAGAGGTGGGAAAAAAGGGGGGGAATGGAGTTGGGGAAGAGTTTCAAATTTTTGGGAGAGATAAAAAGAGTTCTGGAAGGATAAATAAGTGGAAGACTGGCAGCAAAAGGGACTTTATGAAGGGCCAAATGGGGAGGGGATTACAAGTTGTGGGGGGTTAGTAGGAATGGAGTGAGTTATTTTTGAGGGTTTGTTGGTGGGTTGTGATTTGAGTGGCAGTTTTTTTGGGGTTTTGGTCGAGGTGGTGTGCAAAGGCGGGGTTAGGGAAAATGGTTTTGGGAAATTAAAGGGAGTAAAAACTTTGCGGGAAAATCGAAAGCCGGCAAAGGGCGGTTTGGATGGGATTTCAGGGAATTTTTTTTTTTTTAAAAGGGGGTGGGTGTGTATTGTAAAGGTTGGTTAAATTTTTTTGTATGTTTGACTCATGGTGAGGGGCCTTTAGGATTGGCGGATGCGGATAGTGCCAGTACAAAGGCAAGGGGGGTAGGTGGTGCTCAAATTACAGAGTATAAGTTTTTGAGTATTCTTTGGTTTAAAATTTTATGGGAGGAAAAGGGTTGAGGGGTGGAAGGAAAGTACAGGCATCAATTGGGGAAGAGCAGTGGGTTTCAAAGTGGTTTAAAAGTTTTGGTCAGGGTTTTGCTTGAAGAATTATGTGAAAATATTTTTTAAAAAAAAATTTGGGTTTGTATGTAGCATTTTTGGATGAGATTCTTTTTTAGTTGTTAGGTGCTTTGGGGTTTTTAAGAATTTGGTGTGGGGGGCAAGTTGTTAGAAGCATGAAAAGTTTTATCGAGGAAGTAAGCTGTGAGGTGGGAAAAGAGGAATGATTGGTTTTCGTGGGGAAAAGTAGGTTTGCCGCGGGGTTGTGATGTCTCATGGGTTTTTTATTTGTGTTTTTGGGTGGGGTTGTTAGGGAGGGGAATGCAAGGTTTTGGAAAAAGGGGGAAGTTGAAGTTGTTGGGGATGAGGAGTTGGGAAGTAGTCTTTTTCGTGATGATCGCCTGGTGGCTTAAATTCAGGTGAGAAACGCAGAAGTGGGGGGACTGATTGGGGGAAAAGTGTGTGAAAGAAAAAAGTTAAAAAGTAAATTTGGAATAAACGGGTTTATTAGGTACAGTAGGGTTAGGGTCAATTTTTTTTGGGAGGTGATTTTTGAATGGAGAAAAAGGGAGTGAAGTTTTTAGTTATATGGGGTAAATTTTGGAGGGGTGGAATCTGGAACGGAAGTGGATATTAGGGTGGGGGAGGGGCGAAAATTCGGGGAGCTTGAGAATGTGGGGAAGTCGAGAACTTTAAATCTCGAAGAAAAAAGGGTTGGTTTTGAAAGGAAAGTGGTTCCAACAATGTTTTTTGGTTTGCGAGGCGTGGACATGGATAGAGTGTGGCAGGTATGGATGTGCTGGAAATGAGATTTTTGATGGACAATGTGGGGGGTTGTGAGGGGGTTTTGACGGGGGAAGTAACGAAAGGGGTAGGGATGTGTGGAAAAAAAAAGACGTTGAAACAGAAGAGGGTGTTTTGAAAGGTTTGGTCAAGGGAAAGGAATTGAGGAAGTTTAAACCAAGAGGATTATTTTGTCGGAGGTGGAGGGACGAGGAGAAGAGGGAGCCCAAAAATGGTGGTGGAAAGTGGGGGTGAAAAGTTTTGTTTTGATCGGGGCCTGAACATGCGGAGGGGAAAGGAGGGCAAAGAATAGGTGAATTGGCGATTGGTTCCCGGGGGTTGAGTGCTTCATGGATTGACAGCTTGTTAGGGGGGGGTTGGACCATTTCTTTCGTCGGGTTCTTGCGCTACTCGCAAACCGGGAGTCAGCGCCCAAAGCAAAAAAAAAAAAAAAAAAAAAAAATTTATTTTTATTTTTTTATAATATTTATATATAATAATAAAAAAATATCTATGGTGGTTTTGTGTGTGGTGTAGGGGAATTTGAGGGGGCTTTTCTGCGTAATCACTTGTGAAGTCTCGTCTGCAAACATAAAAAAAAGAAAAATTTTAAGGCTCGTGTGATTTATTTTATATAGGTCAAACGTTGGGTGCTTGTATTAACCAGAACAAAATTTTCTCAATAGGGGTTTTAATACATTTTTTACAACACCAGAGCCTCTTACTTGGGGGGGGCCTCGGTGGTGCTTTCACTTTCGATAAGGACTCGACAAGGGGGGTTTTTCCACATTTCACCTTGGTCTTCGTGGGGGGGGGGTTGGCTCAAAACCCACCTTGGTCTTGTTGGTGGAGGTACACAGTCGATTTGGTTTGTCTCAAAAGAAATTCTTACCATCCTCTAGAAAAGTGACAACAATTAGTTAGACAACTTCACGTATCCCCAAATCAGACAAAAAGTTTACCTAGCCTCAAGGGGTTGGGCCGAGGGTTCCTAGAGACCAAATCTCTCTCCCACCCTCTTCAGTCTCTTCTTGCAAGGTTTCCCCTCACTTTCGAAAGACCACAGTCCTCTCACATGTAGACGGCATCACAGTCGTATCACTACATCCTAACATTGCCCTAGTAAGAACAAAAATGCAACACTACATTACACAATAAAAACATTGGCTTACTCTTAACACAATATCTGCATCACCTCTATGACGCTATTTCATTTCTCTCCAGGTGCAGAATCGACTCAATGACAAATGCATCATATTTCTTCATTAAAGCCTTCAAGTTCCGTTCTCTCTCTTATCCTCTTTCGTTTTGTCAGTGTGTACCCTTAATAATGTAATGATCTTACACCAGCACATTATCGAGATTGCTCTCCCAAAAGTTTGTTTAATGAGAGAGTTTCTTGCCAGTGCTCCTCGCTACGCTTCGCCGGCAGTTCTAGTTGCCTGAACTGTGAGATGTGGGAGCTGTACGGCGGAAGCTGGTTCACTGGCAGCGAGGCTTACGGCACCGTCAGCGTCACCTCTCTGGGGTCTTTCAGCGACAAGACGAACTCCATTATTATCATTGGCAAATCTTATTGGACTTTTTACGAGTGAGTCACACACCATCATTTTCATATGATTGGTATTTCTGAATCTTTATTAGACATTAGAATCATAAAATTCCTTGCCGATTCTGCATTTTCAGAGTACATCCCATCAACGCTATATATATATATATATATATATATGAAATGGTTTGGTCACATGGAGAGAATGAGTGAGGAAAGATTGACCAAGAGGATATATGTGTCAGAGGTGGAGGGAACGAGGAGAGGTGGGAGACCAAATTGGAGGTGGAAAAATGGGGTGAAAAAGATTTTGAGTGATCGGGGCCTGATCATGCAGGAGGGTGAAAGGCGTGCAAGGAATAGAGTGAATTGGAACGATGTGGTGTACTGGGGTCGACGTGCTGTCAATGGATTGAACCAGGGCGCGTGAAGCGTATGGGGTAAACCATGGAAAGTTGTGTGGGGCCTGAATGTGGAAAGGGAGCTGTGGTTTCGGTGAATTATTACATGACAGCTAGAGACTGAGTGTGAACGAATGGGGCCTTTGTTGTTTTTTCCTAGCGCTACCTCGCACACATGAGGGGAGGAGGGGGATGTTATTCCATGTGTGGTGAGGTGGCGATGGAATGAATAAAGGAAGACAGTATGAATTATGTACATGTGTATATATGTATATGTCTGTGTTTGTATATATATATATATATATATATATATATATATATATATATATATATATATATATATATATATATATATATATATATATATATATATATATATATATATATATATATATATATATATGTGTGTGTGTGTGTGTACATTGAGATGTATAGGCATGTATATTTGCGTGTGTGGACGTGTATGTATATACATGTGTATGTGGGTGGGTTAGGCCATTCTTTCGTCTGTTTTCTTGCGCTACCTCGCTAACGCGGGAGACAGCGACAAAGCAAAATAAAATATATATATATATATATATATATATATATATATATATATATATATATATATATATATATATATATATATATATATTTAGACACCCCAATCTGAGCCTTCGAGGAGGATGAGCACTCCCCGCGTGACTCCTTCTTCTGTTTCCCTTTTAGAAAGTTAAGATACAAGGAGGGGAGGGTTTCTAGCCCCCCGTTCCCGTCCCCTTTAGTCGCCTTCTACGACACGTGAGGAATGCATGGGAAGTATTCTTTCTCCCCTATCCTGGGGATCGGGGAGAGATATTTAGTATGTTTGAGGAAAGGAACCTGGATGTTTTGCTCTGCGTGAAACGAAGCTCAAGGGTAAAGGGGAAGAGTGGTTTGGGAATGTCTTGGCAGTAAAGTCAAGGGTTAGTGAGAGGACAAGAGCAAGGGAAGGAGTAGCACAACTCCTGAAACAGGAGTGGTGGGAGTATGTGATAGAGTGTAAGAAAATAAACTCTAGATTCATATGGGTAAAACTGAAAGTGGAGAGATGGGTGATTATTGGTGCATATACACCTGGGCATGAGAAGAAAGATCATGAGAGGCAAGTGTTTTGGGAGCAGCTGAATGACTGTGTTAGTAGTTTTGATGCACGAGACCGAGTTATAGTGATGGGTGATTTGAATGCAAAGGTGAGTAATGTGGCAGTTGAGGGAATAATTGGTATACATGGAGTGTTCAGTGTTGTAAATGGAAATGGTGAAGAGCTTGTAGATTTATGTGTTGAAAAAGGACTAGTGATTGGAAATACCTAGTTCATATACCTAGTATGCGTATGTAAGTAGGAGAGATGGCCAAAGAGCGTTATTAGATTACTTGTTAATTGATAGGCACGCGAAAGAAAGCCTTTTGGATGTTAATGTGCTGAAAGGTGCAACTGGAGGGATGTCTGATCATTATCTTGTGGAGGCGAAAGTGAAGATTTGTAGAGGTTTTCAGAAAAGAAGAGAGAATGTCGGGGTGAAGAGAGTGGTGAGGGTAAGTGAGCTTGGGAAGAGGACTTGTGTGAGGAGAGACTGAGTACAGAATGGAAAAAGGTGAGAACAAAGGACGTAAGGGGAGTAGGGGAGGAAAGGGGAGTATATAGGGAAGCAGTGACGGCTTGCGCAGAAGATGCTTGTGGCATGAGAAGCGTGGGAGGTGGGCAGATTAGAAAGGACAGTGTATGGTGGGATGAAGAAGTAAGATTATTAGTGAAAGAGAAGAGAGAGGCATTTGGACGATTTTTGCAGGGAAAAAATGCAAATGACTGGGAGATGTATAAAAGAAAGAGGCAGGAGGTCAAGAGAAAGGTGCGAGAGGTGAAAAAGAGGGCAAATGAGAGTTGGAGTGAGAGAGTATCATTGAATTTTAGGGAGAATAAAAAGATGTTTGGGAAGGAGGTAAATAAAGTGCGTAAGACAAGGGAACAAAAGGGAACATCAGTGAAGGTCCCTGAGAGAGAGAGAGAGAGAGAGAGAGAGAGAGAGAGAGAGAGAGAGAGAGAGAGAGAGAGAGAGAGAGAGAGAGAGAGAGAGAGAGAGAGAGAGAGAGAGAGAGAGAGAGAGGAGCCGAGATCCTTAGCTAAACGTCATATGAAATATAAGTACATTCATAATCTAACAATAATTGCTGACTCTATTTATTACAAAATATATCAGCACCAAGTATCCTAATTTCCTGTCAACATAAGCCTCATCAACATATTCATGTTAACATTATAGTCATTACGTGTGGCAGGGATCAATATTGGGATCGACATTCTTTCTTATATGTATCCACGACATGGATATAACATATATCCACAACATGGATATAATATTTCCACGACATGGATATAATATTTCCACGACATGGATATAACATATATCCACAACGTGGATATAATATTTCCACGACATGGATATAACATATATCCACAACATGGATATAATATTTCCACGACATGGATATAACATATATCCACAACATGGATATAATATATATCCACGACATGGATATAACGAAAATAAAACCTGATGATATTATTATCTTCCTCAGAGGTTACTCGTACTCTGGGAAGAGCGTGTGTCTCTACGCCAATCGTCATTTAAGTATGGGGAACCAAGATCTCGATTTCGGTAGCTACCCCTACGTGAGTATTACGTCTTGAGGAGTAAGTAATTGGCTTGGTCCTGAGGATTCAGGTTAAACACATAAGACTCCCACCTCTTTGAATGTGTTGCTTGGGAATGAGTTTATATCTACATTTTGGGGTACCATCCACTAAACAGTAGCACCGTTTGAGAACACTACTTGTGTAATACTGTCGGTACAGAACTGTTAGAGAACACCATCTGTTTACTACTGTAGGTTGAAAGTGCTATCCTAAGTTGGGCTAACTGCCTCGCCGTACAAATCGCTTACACGTCACTTAAAGACGACAGCCAAAGCAACAAACTTAAGCTAATGTGTTCTTGTTGCAGGTCACCTCCCTGGGACTCTCAAACAACGCCATTCGATCAGTGAGGAAAGGATGTTATTCTAAGAATGTGGTGGCGCCCCTCGAAGTCGAAGCCCTTCAGATGACGAACGACACTCTAGTTTTTGCTGTTCCTCCTCAGAAATGAAGAAAAGAAAATGGCGATAGTAGTACGAGGACGAGCTTACTAAAGGACGGACTCCAGAAGCCATCCATCACTGCTGGCTGTAAACCAGTTTATTCATAAACACATATGTAAAATCTACTTGTATTTGTTTCTTTGTTGTTCCTGAACACGCTGATTGGGGTATCATTGTGTTGATCATGGCTTTCTTAAGGGAGTAAGACATTCAAATGGGGTAGTGGTTGTGGTGCGTGTTGTTAATTGTGTGACTGTAAAGTGTTAGTGCTGCTAGTGTTCGTCCCGAGTTGCAGGTGGTAGAGAAATCTTTCTTGCAGTGACAATTGCATCATAAAATGTTGCTTCGTAAGGGGGATGAGTGAGTGCAGTACTTGCGGAAGATGAAATCGCAGCAATTACTTGTAAGAACTATGTTTGAGGTGTAAGCATATTATTAAACAATCTTCATAATGTTTTCAAATAAATCCTACAAAAGTGAGGTATTTTCTTTGTTAAATGTACCTTATTCTTTTAACGATAAGTGAATCAATAACGATAAGTGAATCAAGAAAATATGGTTGAAACACTGATTATTGTCATGGATCCTGCACCACCGGTGTGGGATCTCTTTCCTGAAACTACATTACTAACACCGAACACGGCCAACAATCCAAATGATATATATATATATATATATATATATATATATATATATATATATATATATATATATATATATATATATATATATATATATATATATATATATATATATATATATATTTTCTTTTTTTTTTTTTTGCTTTGTCGCTGTCTCCCGCGTTTGCGAGGTAGCGCAAAGAAACAGACGAAAGAAATGGCCCAACCCACCCCCCCCATACACATGTATATACATACGTCCACACATGCAAATATACATACCTACACAGCTTTCCATGGTTTACCCCAGACGCTTCACATGCCCTGATTCAATCCACTGACAGCACGTCAACCCCGGTATACCACATCGATCCAATTCACTCTATTCCTTGCCCTCCTTTCACCCTCCTGCATGTTCAGGCCCCGATCACACAAAATCTTTTTCACTCCATCTTTCCACCTCCAATTTGGTCTCCCACTTCTCGATCCTTCCACCTCCGACACATATATCCTCTTGGTCAATCTTTCCTCACTCATTATCTCCATGTGCCCAAACCATTTCAAAACACCCTCTTCTGCTCTCTCAACCACGCTCTTTTTATTTCCACACATCTCTCTTACCCTTACGTTACTTACTCGATCAAACCACCTCACCACACATTGTCCTCAAACATCTCATTTCCGGCACATCCATCCTCCTGCGCACAACTCTATCCATAGCCCACGCCTCGCAACCATACAACATTGTTGGAACCACTATTCCTTCAAACATACTAAAAAAAAAAAAAGATTATATATATATATATATATATATATATATATATATATATATATATATATATATATATATATATATATATATATATATATATATATATATATATATATATATTTATCTTATTTTGCTTTGTCGCTGTCTCCTGCGTTCCCGAGGTAGCGCAAGGAAACAGACGAAAGAATGGCCCAACCCACCCACATACACATGTGTATACATAAACGTCCACACACGCAAATATACATACCTATACATCTCAATGTACACATATATATACACACAGAGACATATACATATATACACATGTACATAATTCATAGTCTGCCTTTATTTGTTCCCATCGCCACCTCGCCACACATGAAATAACAACCCCCTCCCCCCTCATGTGTGCGAGGTAGCGCTAGGAAAAGACAACAAAGGCCCCATTCGTTCATACTCAGTCTCTAGGTGTCATGTAATAATGCACCGAAACCACAGCTCCCTTTCCACATCCAGGCCCCACACAACTTTCCATTGCTTACCCCAGACGCTTCACATGCCCTGGTTCAATCCATTGACAGCACGTCGACCCCGGTATACCACATCGTTCCAATTCACTCTATTCCTTGCGCGCCTTTCACCCTCCTGCATGTTGAGGCCCCGATCACTCAAAATCTTTTTCACTCCATCTTTCCACCTCCCATTTGGTCTCCCACTTCTCCTCGTTCCCTCCACCTCCGACACATATATCCTCTTGGTCAATAGTTCCTCACTCATTCTCTCCATGTGACCAAACCATTTCAAACACCCTCTTCTGCTCTCTCAACCACACTCTTTTTATTTCCACACATCTCTCTTACCCTTACATTACTTACTCGATCACACCACATATTGTCCTCAAACATCTCATTTCCAGCACATCCACCCTCCTCCGCACAACTGTATCTATAGCCCACGCTTCGAAACCATACAACATTGTTGGAACCACTATTCTTTCAAACATACCCATTTTTGCTTTCCAAGATAAAGTTCTCGCTTTCCACACATTCTTCAACGCTCTCAGAACCTTCGCCCCCTCCCCTTCCCTGTGACTCACTTCCGGTTCCATGGTTCCATCCGCTGCTAAATCTACTCCCAGATATCTAAAACACTTCACTACCTTCAGTGTTTCTCCATTCAAACTTACCTCCCAATTGACTTGTCCCTCAACCCTACTGAACTTAATAACCTTGCTCTTTTCATATATACTCTCAGCTGTCTTCTTTCACACACTTTACCAAACTCAGCCACCAACTTCTAGAGTTTCTCACCCGAATCAGCCACCTGCACTTTACCATCAGCTAGCAACTACTGACTCGCTATCTAAGTCCTCTCATCCATAACAGACTGCATACTTGCCCCTCTCTCCAAAACTCTTGCATTCACCTCCCTAACAACCCCATCCATAAACAAATTAAAAATCCATGGAGACGTCACGCACCCCTGCCGCAAACCGACATTCACTGGGAACCAAACACTTTCCTTTCTTCCTACTCGTGCACCTGCCTTACATCCTCGATAAAATCTTTTCACCGCTTCTAGCAACTTACGTCCCACACCATATACTCTTAATACCTTCCACAGAGCATCTATATCAGCTCTATCTTATGCCTTCTCCAGATCCATAAATGCTACATATCTCCAGATCCATAAATTGCCACATACAAATCCATCTGTTTTTCTAAATATTTTTCACTCACATTCTTCAAAGCAGACACCTGATCCACACTTCCACACACGGCTTCTGAAACCACTCTGTTCTTTCCCATTCTGATGCTCTGTACATGCCTGCACCCTCTCAATCAATAACCTCCCATATAATTTCCCAGGAATACTCAACAAACTTATGCCTCTGTAGTGTGAACACTAACCTTCACCCCCTTTGACTTTGTACAATGGCACTATGCATGCATTCCGCCAATCCTCAGGCACTTCTCCATGATCCACACATACATTGAATATCCTTACCAACCAATCAACAACACAGTCACCCCCTTTCTCAATTAATTCTACTGCAACACCGTGCAAACTCGCCGCCTTGCCGGATTTCATCTTCTGCAAAGCCCTTACTACCTCTTCTCTCTTAACCAAACCATTCTCCATGACCCTCTCACTTCGCACACCACCCCGACCAAAACACCCTACATCTGCCATTCTATCATCAAACACATTCAAGAAACCTTCAAAATAGTCACTCCATCTCCTTCTCATTTCATCATTACTTGTTATCACTTCTCTACTTGCCCTCTTCACCGATATTTTCATTTGGGTTCTTGTCTTACTCACGTTATTTACCTCCTTCCAAAACATCTTTTCACTCTCCCCAAAGTTCAACGATACTCTCTCACCCCATCTCTTATTTGCCCTCTTTTTCAACCCTTGCATAGACCTTCATTAATATCAAGGTTACAATTCTTTGTGTAACCTTAATATTCGTGAAGGTCTATACAAATTGGATAGCTTTATTGTTGATAAAATTTTTTAACATTTCCCCTTCTTGTCCACACAATGAGTTAATTTTACGCTTGTTGCCTGACTCGAACGCACCTACATTTGGATAGTCACTTGTTTACCAAATGACGTCCTAGCTACGTCTCTTCGTTGTATATCAACTGACTTTAATATTTCTTTCTTGCATCTCCCCTGATGATGTGATTATTACACGAAAGTGCACTTGGGAACTTATCGTGTTTCATTTACTTGCTTTCGACGAGGCTTAAATACCTCGTATAAAGCACTCTCTTGCCGCCTGTCGGTCCTTGGCGATGGGTCGTGGCGACTGGTGGGTGATGAGGATGGAGTAGTTCAGTTGTTATGGTCTGATGCAGGATACGTGGTTCATGATAAACAATACAACAGATGTTTGCTTCGACAGGTGTTCCGCTCTTCCCTCACAATTCTAGTGTCATAGTGAGCGCGGAGGCCTTCCAATACGCACTTTAAGCTACGGATCCACCCAGCAGCAGGTTTGTGTCATTCTAACCCAACACACAACTTATTCCAGTCTTAGGTTAACGCTCTCACTTCATCATCTGCAGACGCTGCTTCATGCTTCACAAAGTTTACAAAGTTGATTATCATGATCTTGATTACGTACAGACATCTTCCGTGGTGATTATGGAAATCCCCTACACTCCTGGCTTTCTGGTCTCAAACATATTATCTGTATGGTTGTCACAGTGATACCAGGTCACATGTGCGAATATGACTGTTAGAGATTACGTCGTTGACTGTTTCTTTAACAATATATATATCTTCAATATGTTACATCGGTAAACAGTGTGTGACCATGGTCTAGTAAGTCCTTAACATATTGGGTTCCTTATTACACTAAACATTCTCTTAGGTCCTTTTTCTTGATCATCGTTAATCTCACTTTTCTTCAAACATTCCTTCTTGAGTGCCTTGAAAATGGACATTCATATGACTAATCAAAAGTGTCCTTACCCACCACTGTTAGATGGATTTTATACAAATTCTTAGAAAACATTAGTGCAAAACTTTAGTATTGTTACTTTTCATAGGAATACATGTTTCGTAACTAGGCATGTAACTATAGATTATAGTGGCTAGTAATCTTCGGACTGCTATAATAGAAGTTACAGAAATTCAAAGTCGAAGGTCTTTCATCTGATATTCTTAAACGGAAGGAGTGATTGATGGCTTGTCTTCATGATCCTCGTAATCTTTCTCATACTTCTACTAGTGTAGAGTTTTGAGATCAGATATTTGCTTAAGCTGTCTTTATGAGTGTGACACAGCATAGTACAGTTGGGTCTGGTTCCAAGTGACGTTGTAACCAACAAGAACTTTTTCTGTGAGGCAGACAAGGGTACACTGCGCTGTGTCTGTCTGTAACACAGGTAGCAACCAACTGTGGCCTGACTAGAACTTGTCTCGCTTTTCAGAAGGTGACCCGCTACCAATGCGTGAAGTACGTAAGCACATGCAGAATCAAGCTGATCTCAGTGTTACGTTCTTGTGTTGTTTTACGTTCCTGTGGCATGTAACGTCCCTGTGCTATGTTACATTCCTCTTATGTTACGTTTCAGTTTTGTTACGTTTTTTTGTCTTTTGTTAACTTCCTGTCTAATGATACGTTCCTGTGTTCTGTTAGGTTCTTGTGCTATGTTAGGTTCATGTGTTGTATTAGGTTCCTGTGTTGTGTTAGGTTCCTGTGTTACGTTTGGTTTCAATGTTACATTAGGTTCCTGTGTTGTGTAAGGTTCCTGCTTTGTGTTAGGTTCCTGTGTTATGTCAAGCTCCAGTGTTATGTTAGGCTCCTGTGCTTTGTTAAGCTCCAGTGTTATATTAGGTTCCTGTGTTATGTTTGGTTTCAATGTTACATTAGGTGTCTGTGTTGTGTAAGGTTCCTGCTTTGTGTTAGGTTCCTGTGTTATGTTAGGTTCCAATGTTACATTAGGTTCCTGTGTTGTGTAAGGTTCCTGCTTTGTGTTAGGTTCCTGTGTTATGTTAAGCTCCAGTGTTATGTTAGGTTCCTCTGTTATGTTAAGCTCCAGTGTTATGTTAGGTTCCTGTATTATGTTAAGCTCCAGTGTTATGTTAGGTTCCTGTGTTATGTTAAGCTCCAGTGTTATGTTAGGTTCCTGTGTTATGTTAAGCTCCAGTGTTATGTTAGGTTCCTGTGTTATAGTAGGTCAGAGTGTCTTGGAGTCGTCTCATACTTGTCTTTATTTCGTAATTCCTGTTTCTCTGTTTCATCATATTCTCATTCCATTCTTATGTTTCTCTGTTTCATCATATTCTCATTCCATTCTTGTGTTTCTCTGTTTCATCATATTTTCATTCCATTCTTGTGTTCCTCTGTTTCATCATATTCTCATTCCATTCTTATGTTTCTCTGTTTCATCATATTCTCATTCCATTCTTATGTTTCTCTGTTTCATCATATCCTCATTCCATTCTTGTGTTTCTTTGTTTCATCATATTCTCATTCCATTCTTGTGTTTCTCTGTTTCATCATATTCTCATTCCATTCTTATGTTTCTCTGATTCATCATATTCTCATTCCATTCTTGTGTTTCTCTGTTTCATCATATTCTCATTCCATTCTTGTGTTTGTTTCATCATATTCTCATTCCATTCTTGTGTTCCTCTGTTTCATCATATTTTCATTACATTCTTGTGTTTCCCTGTTTCATCATATTCTCATTCCATTCTTGTGTCTCTCTGTTTCATCAAATTTTCATTCCATTCTTGTGTTTCTCTGTTTCATCATATTCTCATTCCATTCATGTGTTCCTCTGTTTCATCATATTCCCATTCCATTCTTGTGTTCCTCTGTTTCATCATATTTTCATTCCATTCTTGTGTTCCTCTGTTTCATCATATTTCCATTCCATTCTTGTGTTTCTCTGTTTCATCATATTCTCATTCCATTCTTGTGTTCCTCTGTTTCATCATATCTTCATTCCATTCTTGTGTTTCTCTGTTTCACCATATTCTCATTCCATTCTTGTGTTTCTCTGTTTCATCATATTCTCATTCCATTCTTGTGTATCTCTGTTTCATCATATTTTCATTACATTCTTGTGTTCCTCTGTTTCATCATATTCTCTTTCCATTCTTGTGTTTCTATGTTTCATCATATTCTCATTCCATTCTTGTGTTCCTCTGTTTCATCATATTTTCATTCCATTCTTGTGTTTCTCTGTTTCATCATATTCTCATTCCATTCTTGTGTCTCTCTGTTTCATCATATTTTCATTGCATTCTTGAGTTTCTCTGTTTCATCATATTCTCTTTCCATTCTTGTGTTTCTATGTTTCATCATATTCTCATTCCATTCTTGTGTTTCTCTATTTCATCATATTCTCATTCCATTCTTGTGTCTCTCTGTTTCATCATATTCTCATTCCATTCTTGTGTTCCTCTGTTTCATCATATTCTCATTCCATTCGTGTGTTCCTCTGTTTCATCATATTCTCATTCCATTCTTGTGTCTCTCTGTTTCATCATATTCTCATTCCATTCTTGTGTTCCTCTGTTTCATCATATTCTCATTCCATTCTTGTGTTTCTCTGTTTCATCATATTTTCATTCCATTCTTGTGTTCCTCTGTTTCATCATATTTTCATTCCATTCTTGTGTTTCTCTCTCATCATATTCTTATTCCATTCTTGTGTTTCTATGTTTCATCATATTCTCATTCCATTCTTGTGTTCCTCTGTTTCATCATATTTTCATTACATTCTTGTGTTCCTCTTTCATCATATTCTCATTCCATTCTTGTGTTCCTCTGTTTCATCATATTTTCATTCCATTCTTGTGTTCCTCTGTTTCATCATATTTTCATTCCATTCCTGTGTTTCTCTGTTTCATCATATTTTCATTGCATTCTTGAGTTTCTCTGTTTCATCATATTCTCATTCCATTCTTGTGTTTCTCTGTTTCATCATATTCTCATTCCATTCTTGTGTTTCTCTGTTTCATCATATTCTCATTCCATACTTGTGTTCCTCTGTTTCATCATATTCTCATTCCATTCTTGTGTTTCTCTGTTTCATCATATTCTCATTCCATTCTTGTGTTTCTCTGTTTCATCATATTCTCATTCCATTCTTGTGTTCCTCTGTTTCATCATATTTTCATTCCATTCTTGTGTTTCTCTGTTTCATCATATTCTAATTCCATTCTTGTGTTTCTCTGTTTCATCATATTCTCATTCCATTCTTGTGTTCCTCTGTTTCATCATATTCTCATTCCATTCGTGTGTTTCTCTGTTTCATCATATTCTCATTCCATTCTTGTGTTTCTCTGTTTCATCATATTCTCATTCCATTCTTGTCTCTCTGAAACCTTTCAGTGATGACTGGCAGTTGTGTCAGCTGTTTCTTTTCCACAGAACTTCATTATCCTTCGTGCTTTTGACTCATTTTACAAAACTATATCTTTTTCTTACCCAAATGATTTGGTAAACAGAGAAGAGGTAGTGAAAGCTTTGCAGAAGATGAAAGCCGGCAATGCAGCAGGTTTGGATGGTATTGCAGTGGAATTTATTAAAAAAGGGGGTGACTTTATTGTTGACTGGTTGGTAAGGTTATTTAATGTATGTATGATTCATGGTGAGGTCCCTGAGGATTGGCGGAATGCGTGCATAGTGCCATTGTACAAAGGCAAAGGGGATAAGAGTGAGTGCTCAAATTACAGAGGTATAAGTTTGTTGAGTATTCCTGGTAAATTATATGGGAGGGTATTGATTGAGAGGGTGAAGGCATGTACAGAACATCAGATTGGGGAAGAGCAGTGTGGTTTCAGAAGTGGTAGAGGATGTGTGGATCAGGTGTTTGCTTTGAAGAATGTATGTGAGAAATACTTAGAAAAGCAAATGGATTTGTATGTAGCATTTATGGATCTGGAGAAGGCATATGATAGAGTTGATAGAGATGCTCTGTGGAAGGTATTAAGAATATATGGTGTGGGAGGAAAGTTGTTAGAAGCAGTGAAAAGTTTTTATCGAGGATGTAAGGCATGTGTACGTGTAGGAAGAGAGGAAAGTGATTGGTTCTCAGTGAATGTAGGTTTGCGGCAGGGGTGTGTGATGTCTCCATGGTTGTTTAATTTGTTTATGGATGGGGTTGTTAGGGAGGTAAATGCAAGAATTTTGGAAAGAGGGGCAAGTATGAAGTCTGTTGGGGATGAGAGAGCTTGGGAAGTGAGTCAGTTGTTGTTCGCTGATGATACAGCGCTGGTGGCTGATTCATGTGAGAAACTGCAGAACCTGGTGACTGAGTTTGGTAAAGTGTGTGGAAGAAGAAAGTTAAGAGTAAATGTGAATAAGAGCAAGGTTATTAGGTACAGTAGGGTTGAGGGTCAAGTCAATTGGGAGGTGAGTTTGAATGGAGAAAAACTGGAGGAAGTGAAGTGTTTTAGATATCTGGGAGTGGATCTGGCAGCGGATGGAACCATGGAAGCGGAAGTGGATCATAGGGTGGGGGAGGGGGCGAAAATTCTGGGAGCCTTGAAGAATGTGTGGAAGTCGAGAACATTATCTCGGAAAGCAAAAATGGGTATGTTTGAAGGAATAGTGGTTCCAACAATGTTGTATGGTTGCGAGGCGTGGGCTATGGATAGAGTTGTGCGCAGGAGGATGGATGTGCTGGAAATGAGATGTTTGAGGACAATGTGTGGTGTGAGGTGGTTTGATCGAGTGAGTAACGTAAGGGTAAGAGAGATGTGTGGAAATAAAAAGAGCGTGGTTGAGAGAGCAGAAGAGGGTGTTTTGAAGTGGTTTGGGCACATGGAGAGAATGAGTGAGGAAAGATTGACCAAGAGGATATATGTGTCAGAGGTGGAGGGAACGAGGAGAAGAGGGAGACCAAATTGGAGGTGGAAAGATGGAGTGAAAAAGATTTTGTGTGATCGGGGCCTGAACATGCAGGAGGGTGAAAGGAGGGCAAGGAATAGAGTGAATTGGAGCGATGTGGTATACCGGGGTTGACGTGCTGTCAGTGGATTGAATCAAGGCATGTGAAGCGTCTGGGGTAAACCATGGAAAGCTGTGTAGGTATGTATATTTGCGTGTGTGGACGTATGTATATACATGTGTATGGGGGGGTGGGTTGGGCCATTTCTTTCGTCTGTTTCCTTGCGCTACCTTGCAAACGCGGGAGACAGCGACAAAGTATAATAAAAAATAAAATACAAAATCTTTTATTTACTACAATTATGAATTGAATTAAAAACGTTGTAGAGCACTGGATCTTGAAGATGTTTGTGATAGTGAAATATAGATCAACACTTCATCACAGACCACATACAGAACAACACTTCATCACAGACCACATATAGATCAACATTTCATCACAGACCACATATAGAACAACATTTCATCACAGACCACTTATAGATCAATACTTCATCACAGACCTCAGTACAACATTACACAGACACACAGTCTGCTGTATGAGCACAGATGTTTGTATTGCCCTAAACTTTAATTTTGTTTCAAAATTAGTTATAGTACATTATATGATTATTCCAGGTTTGAAAAATGTTGAAATTCTACAGTTTGCGTACGATAGGGATCCGTTAACAATACGGAACTTTTCGCCTGAGCAAAAGACAACGGTTCAGTGCTACCAATTTTAGAGGACATCAAATTTAGGCGTTGAGAGCATCAGCTGTTGTGGTGCCTGTCATTGTTTCCGTTGTAAATGATCAAGTGAAACTGTTGCCATTTCTTGCAATTTTTAAACAGATGCAGCGGCATTATAGTAGTCGTGCAAAGTCCCCACGAAAGTTGAAAAGAACAGTTGCATGATGAATTTCTGCCAGTAAATAAGGAAGAAAGAACATTTAGGGGAAATATACATGGGCTTTCGATCAGAGGGCATTATTGACAGACACATTTATGTATGTATGACGAGATATCAGCCATCACAAGTTACTGGAAAGGGGCGCTGGGTTACGAAATGTTGACAGCCATTGTTCTCACTCTTGCACTGTACAGTTTACAGAATCTTGTATAACAGAATCTTGTCTTTCTACAGATATTGTTTATATTTTTTTCCCCGTGGTATCGTATCTTTGAGTCTGTTTCCTCTGATTAATTTTTAACCACGTGGTCAAATTTAAGCATTACATGATCACATTTCCCACTAGTGTGTGCGTGTTTGTGTCTTCCATGTTACATATGAAACAGTTCTGCACGGAAAGGACCGCTCACCTGTGCGACATTACTAAATATAGAAGTTATCAGATGACAAACTATTGCCACATGTTTGACAGATGTGTGTGTGTGTGTGTGTGTGTGTGTGTGTGTGTGTGTGTGTGTGTGTGTGTGTGTGTGTGTGTGTATGTGTGTGTGTGTGTGTGTGTGTGTGTGTGTGTGTGTGTGTGTTTATGTGTGTGTGTTTATGTGTGTGTGTGTGTGTGTAATCACCTACTTACAATGTACGAGAAGTGAGTTTTACACTCGTGGGGCCCCATCTCTTCAACATTCACACACCTTAATTCTCGTATATTGTGTGCGTTAACTAAGTCATTTCATTGCATTAATCTTTACATATTTCATAGCAAGAGTCTTAAAGGGTCTTAGAGACTTAAAGGTTATGATCAGGTCACTCCTTACTTTTTTCTTTTCTACGGAAATCAAATTAAAATCTCTGGTCTTTTCTTGTAACTTAGCTCTTTTAATTCTGGTACCATCTTTACTGCTCCCCTCTGGACCATCCCTAAGAGTTCTTTGTGCTTCTTTTGATTCGGTAACCAAACATGAGAAGTATATTCAAGTTTTGACCTTATGTGTGATGTGAACAGCTTGCTGAATAACTCCTTAACCATGAAACTCAATGTGCTATATTCTCTTTGGTGGACATATTTGTAGCCCTCAGCCTCTTGTTGTAGCTCAAATCTCTAAACACTGGTATCATATTTGTTATTTCTTATTTGGATCCTCTCAATCACATCTTTGCGCTTCTTTATTCTTATATATGTTGTCAATAGCTTACCAAACTCTTTCTTATCCGTAGTCTTGATTACGAATCAAATATTTGCCAGTAGGTAATGTGCCTGTTTCACAGTTCTCACTCGGCGAGAAATTGGCGTAATATCATCTCCTGGTGTCTTTCATTCATAAATTCCTGTAATTCATTTCCCGTTAGGCAATAATTGCACTGAGGCTTTGTTTTACTGTCTCCATTCCTAATATCATACATCTAATCTGACTGAATTTCATCATCCATTATTCAGACCAACTTTGGAGTTTGCCCGGGTCCCTATGTAATCTAATGCCATCGTCGTCTGTCACTATTTTTTTCGTGAACCTGACATTATCTACAAACATGTTTAGGTAAGATGAAGCCCTGCAGCATCCTACTTGTAACCTGAACCGATACTAAGAATGTGCCTCATACCTTCCTCCTTTGTTCCTTCCACTATGGTAAACGTCTATGTACTGAGGGAGTCTGCCCTTAACCTTGCTTTTACCTCTAGCCTAAACAGACTCTGGTGGAGTATAGTGTCAGAAGCATCCTGTCAGTCTAACACAGTCCACCCAACTCTCTGTGTGATCTAAATTGCTATACAAAGTTAGCAGATTGGCAAAGGATGGCCCTCTTTCCCTGAACCTGTGTTGTCTCCTAGTCAGGTTGCTCCTTCTTTGTAAGTCGTCAAACATCTATATTGATTATCTTTTGTCGATGTTGATAAAACTATCCTGAAGTTCAAGGCGATTTCTCGATCATCTTTTTCAAATATATGCACGTTTACTCTCCTCCACATGTCTGGGACCGCTCATTCCTCTTGTGACCTATTGAAAAATATTCTAGAGGCCCAGCAAGTGCCTCCACACACGCCCTCAGCACATATGAGGAAACATCACCAACACCGTGGGCCTATAGGAGTCAAGTATCTTAATAGCCGTATTATGTTATTTCTATCAAAATCTATACCTTCTATGACTTTTCCTTCTCCCACCTTGCTTACACTGGGGAAGTATCTTTCTCCACTTTGTAAATACTTTTACACTTCATCATTCCGCTCCTTTCACATATCCCCATCATCCTCAAGAATTATCACCTTCGAGCCTCTCAAGCCAAATTGGCATTTGTTTGACCAATCATTTGCTCCTGATGAACTTATGTATAAGTTTTGGATTGTCTTTTGCCTTGTCCACTATACTGTTTTCAAGGTCTCTGCTCCTCCTTCTTACCTTCCACTACCTGTTTCTTGTTGTCCTGTGTCTCTCATATGCTCGGTGGCTACAGTGTCGCCTGAAAATCCTTCATAGTACATTTATGAACTCTCGCTTTTGGTACTGCTTGGTGAACCACGTCTAAATCCTTTTCAGTCCTCCTCTTATGTTAGATAATCATCAAATGGTACCACTGTTCTGGCTCCTTCCTTGTACGTATTATAGAGCCATCTATAGCAATGATCTATACTCCTGTTATAGCAATCTCTGAGAGATCTTGGTAAGCTCTTCGTGATTGCCACGATGGTATTTCCTTTTTAGGTTCTGCACCGCTTCTCATCCCCTCAACCCCCTGATCGCCTTCTTGCGTCCCACATGATGAAAACGAAGTAGTAAATGATAACTTTCATCCAAGAGGTGAATCATGTCTACTTTGTTCTATTGTGTTATGTGTACTGACAAGATTTAGTAGAGGTAGTGCACTATTCCCCCTGACTTGTATTTTCCATTACATATCTACGGAAGATGGTCTCCTGTATATATTCAAGCAACGTCTTCATCCATAACTCTCTGTCTAAATGCAAATTTTTCAAGTCTATTACCCTATGATTATCCTCCCATACATCAATATCTGAACACCTTCGAGGGAGGAATATCTTCACAATCAGTATTTCACCTTCTCCGAGAGAGGGGTATCTTCACCATCTACATTTTGTCATCTCCGAGGAAGGGGTGTCTTCATCATCATCATTTCACCGTCTCCGGAAGAGGAGTATCTTCACCATTTTGCCATCTCTCGGGAGGAGTATCCTCACAATCTTACCATCTCTGGGGAGGAGTGTCTTCACCATCTTACCATCTCTGGGGAGGGGTATCTTCACCATCCTATCATCTCTGGGGAGGGGTATCTTCACCATCCTACCATCTCTGGGGAGAGGTATCTTCACCATCTTACTATCTCTGGGGAAGGGTATCTTCACCATCCTGATTATTCCTTCGTTATTTCATTGTACATTTGACTTCGGTCCTTGCCAGTTCCTTGGATGGTTGTAAACTAACATCAACACGATACACTTCCATCTCACAGTAATTTTATACATTGTTAACTGTGTAAAAGCACCATCCATTAACGTTTACCAGTGTTTAATGGTATTCTCGTCAGGGGGGCCACTCACCCCTTCTTCCTTTGTTCCTCCTTGCATCTATCGTGTATCCCTCAGGGTAGGTTACATTAAGCTTTACCTCTTTTGTGAGTTTTGTTTCTTCCACTTGGACAGTGTCGATGTTGCTTCGTATGATACGGTCTTTGAACTCCAGTTCCTTCTCATTTGCCTAAGTCCGTGTGTATCTGTGTACAGAATCTTTAGCATAATGCCTGCCTGAGCTCGAGGTTGCAGTGTTGTTTCTCCCTCTAAGATGATAATTGTGTAATTACTTATTTATTCATTTATATATCAAGGGATAAGAGCTCTACACTCCTGGGATATTAAGTAGGGCATGCACGTTGGGCTCACCGCAGGAAATTTTAGTAAAGAGTAACGGGTAGTAAGTAACATGTGGTCGACTGTTATGTGTAAGCTGAGAGGTGTGTTTATGGACGCGCTGCCGGGAGCTCACGTTGTATGTGAGACAAAAAAAAACTAATCGAGTCCATGAATGTGTCAGAGGACAGTGCGGAGACTCAGACAACAGATGTCACACGCGCTCTTATGCACTGATTGACCAACACTGGAAAAAAAGGCGAATCAGATGAGTTGAAGGAAACTTGATTTAAGGATGACCTAGCTCACACATATAGTTCTGAGGAATGGTTGATGGCACGTTCACTAAACATCAGAAAATAGGCTTTTCAGTGACGATAATGTTGCGTATGATTTACTATACTAAGGCGTATGATTTACACTACTGCGACTTATAATTTTTCATTAGCGTGGCGCATGATTTACTTCACAGCGACACATGAGTTGAAGTTTTCTGAAGTAGGATTTGGAAGTCCTGGTTTGTGCCTCTGGAGTTGGTTAGATAGATTGATTTAATCATTAATATATAACCTTCAAGACTTTTTTCTCGAGTTTCAGCAACATTACTTGACTAAATATAATGACTTGATGTTATTATGTAACAGAGGAAACTGCACCGGTAGCAGCCTCATCAGTGGTCATAACAACATCGACAACAACAACAACAAGAACAACAACACTAGCAACAGCAGGACAAAGAGTGATTTTACCATCGTCTTTTTCAACCTCAGCTTTACCTCCAGCAACTGCATCACCAACATTTACATCTCCAACATCAGCAGTACTTCCACGACCACAACCACCACCATCACCATTAACAGAGGACCGCTAACGGTCGTTAACAGAGTGGGACTTAGTAAGGGAGATGTGGAGGACGACTCGTGTGTTGGTGGTTGTGATGTTGGGGATGTTGGTGGTGTTAAGTGAGTCTGCTCTCACAGGTGAGTCACTGGGACACACGTAAGATGATGTCTAACGTGATTTGTGAGTCAGAGGACGTTCAGTCTGAAGACCAACGGTTTCTTTGTCTATATGTTGTCCTTCACTTGTGGAAGACTGAAATAAAGAATATGGGACGTCATATTACACAGCATTACTAAGCAAGGAAGAAGTGGTACTCAATTACTCAAAGTATTTTGGGATGTGCATGTATTGAACCAATTCGAATTTTGACGTTTTACATTTGCTCAAGTACACATTCAGAGAGAGAAATACGTTTATTTAGTTACTTTTCTTCCTGTCGTCTTATTTGTTGGTGAAAGTGACCGTGATGGTCACATAGCAGAGCTTACTGACGTAGCCACAGTACATCAATATGACCTTCCCTCCAACCGAGAGGTCCGCAAGAACAGTAACGATATGAACATCCATTTCGTCCGGTTATGTACTGGAATGAAAACAAAAGTAGACATGATCAAAGGGCTTGAGTAGATTAGTAATCAAGTTTCGGCATCCTGAAGCAAAAGTAGAAACAGCCAAAATTTGTATTATTTTACCTCAAGTAAATCCCGTTATAATCTATTACTGTTATTACTAACTGCTAACTGCTACTTCCTTACCTACTTCTCCTTTCTCAGGAGTTACACATAGGGAAAGGCTCTACTTGCGTTCACTTGTTCAATGATTTATTGGATTACTCCTGCAGGAAACGAGGCGATACAAGATATCATCGAAAGTAGATTTAGCATAGTGGAGAACGCTCTACGAGAGGACCAAAACCTCACTAAGTATGTTGACAGCCAAGGTGAGTCAGTGTTACCCTCTGTGTACCCTCGTTCTCATGTCAACCTCTGATACTCTTATGCACACATTCCCCTCCCTCCCTCCCTCGCCACCCGTTGTTACTGTTTGTACACATACCCTCTCCCTCGACACCCGTTGTCACTGTCTGTACACATCTTTATTCCTCGGAACCTCTTGTTGTTGCCTGTGTACATATCCCCCTCCTTGCTTTTACTTTCTCTTTACACACCCTTTCCCTCGCCACCCGTTGTTACCCTGTGTACATACGATTATCTCAAAAGTTTGATTCAGATTTGAGTAAATACAAGCAAAACGATGTACCTTAGATAGAAATTGATGCTATGGAACAGCTAGATTTGATATCTCTTTATCTATCCCACGTTTCACATGGAAAATACTTGCACCACACCAGTTCAGTTATGCTCCGGTCGAATCGCAATGGAACCAACAGTCAAGGAGGACCAGGCAGACTCAAGTACCCCTTTGACGTTACCAGACACACTAGGACCAACCCCAATCATTCATTAAACAGCCCCTAGACTTAGCTCTTCCTTCTCCTGTTTCTGCAGCATTCTTGATCTCAGATCCAATCTTCCTCTGTAGAACATCATCTGTTTATTTTCACCCCAAAAAAGGGCAGTGCTTGGCTCACTTTTGTAATACTAAGGCTCAATTTTTTTTTACCATCTATGACTTTGCTTTTATGTCTCCTGTATTTCCCTAAAAAATCCCTCCATGTACAATTCTTTGATTTCGCAACCTCTACTACGAAGCATTCCTTTCTTTAAATGCACGCGTTAAAATCATGTGTTGGGGATTTCAATTTACACCAGAATGATTGTTTAGACTCTATCTGGAGTGATCCCAGTGGGACCAATGCCCCTTTATCCTCACATTAACGACTTACAACAAACACCCAACATGAGTTCCAGACCGACACGACTACTCATCTACTGAACCCTCACACTATACATTACTTCTGCCCCTTACCTAAAGTCCTTCGACCACTATCTAATCTCTATCACTTCAGCAAAGTATGTCCAACCCCATCCTTCAATTGAAACTCCAACTCTGACGCTATATGAGCTCACCAGTCATCCCTGCCCGGCTTCTTCATCGTCTCTCCATGGGACGGGTATGGGCCGGAATGCCTCCATTTGTGCTGTCGCATAGAGATCATCTTGGCTAGGATAGAGTACTACGACTCTCTTCTCCAAGACTATTCTTTCCCCAGTCATTTTTTTATTGCTCCTGCTCTGATGCCTGACGCATTAGGAGCAAAGCTTGTTGAGCCATGAAACTCTTCCATTCCTTTGAATTCCACAGCATTTCATTTCTTCTTGAAATCACAAGAAAGCTGTTCTACGTACAGTCATGCAAATGTTAATAAAGTGTGCTGATCAGAACTAAAAATAAATGATTCTCGTCTTTAACCAAAAGCAATACCACTAATTCTTCATAATTCCGACTTTCCGTCTTTCTTCTGACCCAGTCAGTCTATGGTTATAATCCAAATAATAAAGCAGCTCTTTTCGGAACCTAATCATACCCCATCTTTTACAGAACCTCCATGTATAGGGAACTCTAAGTACCTTTCCAGGTATACGTGGGGAAGGCGCACAATATGGCTTGGCAATTATTCGAATCCTCCGAGCTAGTTCCGATCCTTGCTCGCCTGATTCGTGAGTGATTAAAATCCTAAACTTTTCATTCCTCTTGGAAGCATGCTTTTATGCAGGCCAGTCCAAAGAAAAGTTAGCTTTCTGACCCTTTCATCTATCGCCCCATTACTCTCACTTTTATTGTCTCCAACGTCTTTGAAACTCTCCTTCACTCTCACTCTCTCTTAACACTGAAATTCATTCTCTTTGTTGTATGGCTGTAACAGATAGCTAAGCGCAATGTCAGATGACGCGGTGATTCAGTGGTTCACGATGACGTGCAACTGACGTCATCTGTCACGCCACTGAATCACGGTTTGGGATTGGCCGCCGCCGGACTACTGAGCAGACCAGGGTATGCGTGGGAGGTGAGGGTGGTGCTGACGTGGACTGCGTGGGCAGTTGTCACCCGGCCTTTGAACCTCTAACGTGTAACCTAAGCTTCTTGAACAAGTGTTAGTCTGCCAGGGTTCGTCTTTTCTTAACCCTCGACAGTCTTCAGGTGTTGTGCTGCTGTTCGATTATCTTCAAGCTACCTAGGTATGTCTACCGTTGTGTAAGACGTTGGGAAGGCCGGTGCTCTGGTTACTCGAGTGAGCGATCTGATGGATGTCCGGATGATCCCAGAGTTGGACGGTTCGTTACACGACGTGATTGAGTGACTAGGTAAGTTCGAGGTGGTGTATCATCTGCGAGGTTTGTCGGGCTTGTACATCATCATACTACTGCAGCTCACCGGCGTTGCGTTTGTTGTCTACCAGTAGCAGAGCAGTACCAACAAACTGATATGCGAAAGAATCAAGGAAGCTCTAGTCTCCGCATTTGCGTCAGATCGGCTCTACGCTTACGAGCAGTTCACAGCTCGTAAGTTGGATGATGGTAAACCGGTGTATGTTCACTAAGACGACTTGCGTCGTCTGGCAGCGCTGTTTGGGGGTATGCCTGACACCAGACTGGCCTGGGCTTTTCTGGCAGGCCTACCTGACTCTGCCCGCCTCATCCTACAGGCTGGTTCACGCATGGAATCCATGGATTTCGGCCAGATCCTGAGCCGCGATCGTGCCGTTCTGGTTGAGGAAAATGGCGGCGCTGTGCGGCAGGAGTCGTTCTATGGCGCCCTGCTCATGCAGATGGCAGGTCGAGGCAGCTGTTGTAACCTTGCGTGACTGTGGTTAGCCTAATCACTACGCCCGTGACTAGGTGGACGCGGCACATGCACTGCTTTTGCTGTGGCCACCGAGGGCATACCGCTTCGTCATGCCAGGAATACGGTTTAGGAGAGATGAGACCAGCGCCAGCCTCCTCTCCTGCTCGTCAGTAACAGGCGCTCTGCCAATGGTTCCGTTGATCTTGGACGGGGTGTGAGCTGCGACGCCCTGGCTGCACGTAGTGTCACGCACGCCTCCATGTGCTCCCGTTGGACTAAGCAGGATATCTGACGACGGTGAGCGGTACTTGTGCAAGGGAACGGGCGTGGTGCGCTTCCAGCTGAAGTCAGGAGTTGCTTTACCAGTAGTGATGATGGTGGTCGATAAGCCGCTGAACCTGAACTTCATCCTTGCTATGAATGGCGTTAACGTTTTCTGGTGTGACGGTACGCACGCCGAACGAAGTACGGTTTGGTGTTGTCTCCATCTTCAGCAGTAGGGACTGTAGCAACAGGTCCCGTTATTGATGAAAAGGATTTCACCGTGACTTACGATGCTGCAGCGAGAAAGTGGAATGTTTTGTGGAAGTGGTGTGACGTTACGGAGAGGCCATGTTCGTTAAACACTATTCATAAGTATCGGACACGACCGAAGGCTTGCCAAGAGTACGAACGCGAGCTGTCGCAGTGGATCGCGGATGCCTGGATAGTTCCACACGACGAGATGGGTCACGGAGAAGTGAAGGGGGCAATCCCGCTGATGGCCGTGGTTCAAGAGAACAAAGGAAAGGTGCGCCCGGTGCTCGACTAACGTGAACTGAACTCTCATCTTAGTCCACATACGGCCGACGCAGACATTTGCGGTGAGAAGATGAGTAGCTCCGCCGTGGGCAGAAGATTGCTCTTGTTGACCTTCGTAAACCCTACCTTCAGATCCACGTGAGCCATTCGCTGTGGCCGTATCAGACAGTGGTATTCAAGGGACTGCGGTACTGTTTGACGCAGGTGGGCTATGGACTGAGCATCGCGCCGTTGGTAATGAGTTGGTTCTGAGTACTGTATTGAGTTGGGACGAGAGGATTAGTCGAGCAACTTCGTACTTGGATGACATCCTGATGGACGAGAGGGTGGCGCTTGCGACGGATTTGAGAACCACCTCTGTTATCACGGCCTGGTCTGAAAGTCCGCCGAGTTAGTGTCCGAAGGACCTCGGGTGTTGGGCATGCGAGTCCGGGGAGAGCGACCGGCCTTTTTTTAGAAGCGAGACAACGATGATGTACCGAAGAAGTTGACAAGATGTGTGGTGTTTTCATTGTGTGGGCGCCTTGCGAATCGCATACCTGTTTGTGGCTGGCTGCGTGCGTCGGCCTCCTACCTGAGTAGGCATCGCAGTCACCAACACCTAGGACAGCGAGCTTGCCAATCCGGAGTTGCACCATATGCTCGCCGGGACCCTTCGGCGAGTAAAATGTTCGGATCTACCTCAAGGTCTTTGAGATGTGGATGGCGATGAGGCCGTTATATGGGTGGACGCCAGTTCTCTTGCGACATGGACCGTGCTGGAGGTGAACAATATCGTTGAGGACGTCTGCTGGCTATGGCAGAACAAATGCTCGCACATAAATCTCGCCGAACTGGATGCCATGCTTCGGGGAGTAAACCTTGTTGTCGAATGGAATATGAAATGGCTGTTGTTGACTGATTCGAAGACAGTATACTACTGGTTGATGGACGCTCTGTCGGGGAAATCGTGTCTGAAAACGAAAGCTGTCGGCGAGATGCTCATCCGCCGTCGCCTGGAGACTATAAAAATGGTTATAAGTGAGCATGCTTTGCAGCTCGTCAAAGTCGCCACGCGCTGAGAACAAGGCTGACGCGCTGACCAGAGTGCCATACAGGTGGATGTCTTCTGCAGGCATCCAGTCTATTTGCAGAGCTGTCTCTGCCGTGTCCGAGCGCGAGATCGCTAATATTCATGAAACCAGTGGGCGTCCTGGCATTAAGCACACGCTGTATCTTTGTCGAAGACTTGCCGTAGAGTGATCGACGGCAAGTGAGCAACGTCGTACAAGGTTGCGAAGTGTGCCAATCTATTGACCTAGAGCCCGTAAGGTGGGAAATAGACATAGTTCAGATTGTAGGAATGGTCAGCATGCACGCCTCCCACTTTGAGGACCAGCACTATCTGACACTGATACTGTGGCGCATCACGATATGCCGTTTGGAGGAGACTCGGACTTCAAGATGCGACTGGTGTCATTAACGAGCTTGAGTCTTTTATGAGCGTGATGCACCGACAGAGTTACTGACCGACAACGACACCAGTTTTCGCAGTTCGACATTCTGCAAATTCGCCAGGCGCTGGGGATAAGCGTCATTTATCGCTGTGCGAACGTCCCTTCCTACAACGGGATATCGGAACGTGATCAGACGGTGAAGACAATAGCGGCGCGGAAGCGCTGTTCTGCAGACGCTGTCTATTACTACAATGTGATGCCACGAGGTGATGACCCTTCCTCTGCTCCTGCAAATCGGATCTTCAGGTACAAGGTCAGGCTGCTCGGCATGGACGGTGTAAGCGAGCATGATCGGTCAGCGATCGTGCAGCATCACCTCGAGGCCGGCGACAGTGTGGGTCCGCGGCGCATCCCAGCACAAGATGCAACGTTCACAGCTCCGTTGGATCTGTGACCAGGGCTTCTCTGCGCAGAATGTCGAGGTCGACGGCGTGCCGCGCCACGTGTGTGATCTGCGGCTAGTCACGTCGCAACCATCGGTCGCAGAGGAGTCGGTTAAGGATGAGGGTACTGGGAACGACGCAGAAGACTACAATCTGATGATGTTTACTTGCCACTAGAACGACTCTGCCACAGATGGAGCTGAAGGTTCGACCGAGAATGGGGAGGAAAGTCCAGGACGACCATTGCTATGCCGGAGTTCAAGTGAATGCCGTCCGTTGGACAGTTTTCATTATAGTGATCTTTAAGATCAGAGACGAGTGTTGTATGGCTGTAACAGTTAGGTAAGCGCAGTGTCAGATGACGCGGTGATTCAGTGTTTCACGATGACTTGCAACTGACGTCATCTGTCACGCCACTAAATCACGGTTTGGGATTGGCCGCCGCCGGACTACTGAGCAGACCAGGGTATGCGTGGGAGGTGAGGGTGGTGCTGACGTGGACTGCGTGGGCAGTTGTCACCCGGCCTTTGAATCTCTAACGTGTAACCTAAGCTTCTTGAACAAGTGTTGTCTGCCAGAGTTCTTTTCTTAACCCTCGACAGTCTTCAGGTGTTGTGCTGCTGTTCGACTATCTACAAGCTACCTAGGTATGTCTACCGTTGTGTAAGACGTTGGGAAGGCCGGTGCTCTGGTTACTCGAGTGAGCGATCTGATGGATGTCCGGATGATCCCAGAGTTGGACGGTTCGTCACACGACGTGATTGAGTGACTGGGTAAGTTCGAGGTGGTGTATCATCTGCGAGGTTTGTCGGGCTTGCATATCATCATACCACTGCAGCTCACCGGCGTTGCGTTTGTTGTCTACTATTAGCAGAACTGTACCAACAAACTGGTATACGAAAGAATCAAGGAAGCTCTTGTCTCCGCATTTGCGTCAGATCGCCTCTACGCTTACAAGCAGTTCACCGCTTGTAAGTTGGGTGATGATGAATCGGTGGATGTTCATTTAGACGACTTGCGTTGTTTGGCACCGCTGTTTAGGGGTATGCCTGACACCAGCCTAGCCTGGGCTTTTCTGGCTGGCCTACCTGACTCTGCCCGCCTCATCCTACAGGCTGGTTCACGCATGGAATCCATGGATATAGGCCAGATCCTGAGCCGCGCTCGTGCCGTTCTGGTTGAGGAGAATGGCGGCGCTGTGCGGCAGAAGTCCTTCTGTGGCTCCCTGCTCGTGCAGATGGACAGGTCGAGGTAGTGTTGTAACCTTGCGTGACTGTGGTGAGCCTAATCACTACGCCGGTGAATGATTAGGTGGACGCGGCAACAGGCGCTGCTTTTGCTGTGGCAACCGACGGCATACCGCTTCGTCATGCCAGGAATACGGTTTAGGAGAGATGGGACCATCGCCAGCCTCCTCTCCGGCTTGTCAGTAACGGGCGCTCTGCCGATGGTTCCGTTGATCTTGGACAGGGTGTGAGCTGCAACGCCCTGGTGGACACCGGGTGTACGAAGAGTATCGCGCACGACTCCATGTGCTGCCGTTAGACGAAACAAAATATCTATGACGACAGTGAGCGGTATTTGAGCAAGGGAACGGGCGAGGTGCTCTTCCAGATGCCGTCAGGAGTTGCGTCACCAGTGGAGGTGTTGATGGCGGTCGATAAGCCGCTGAACCTGAACTTCGTCCTTGCTATGAATGGCGTTAACGTTTTCCGTGGTGTGACGGTACGCACGCCGAAGCGACTGTAGCAGTAGCGACTGTAGCAACAGGTTCTATTATTGATGAAAAGGATTTCACCGTGACATACGATGCTACAGCGAGAAAGTGGAATGTTTTGTGGAAGTGGTGTGACGTTACGGAGCCGCCATGTTCGTTGAACACTATTCATGAGTATCGGATGCAACCGAAGGCTTGCCAAGAGTACGAACGCGAGCTGTCGCAGTGGATTGCGAATGGCTGGATAGTTCCACACGACGAGATGGGTCACGGAGAAGTGAAGGGGGCAATCCCGCTGATGGCCGTGGTTCAGGAGAACAAAGGAAAGGTGCGCCCGGTGCTCGACTAACGTGAACTGAACTCTCATCTTAGTCCACATACGGCCGACGCAGACATCTGCGGTGAGAAGATGAGAGTGGCTCCGCCGTGGGCAGAAGATTGCTCTTGTTGACCTACGTAAACCCTACCTTCAGATCCACGTGAGCCATTCACTGAGGCCGTATCAGACAGTGGTATTCAAGGGACGGCGGTACTGTTTGACGCAGCTGGGCCATGGACTGAGCATCGCGCCGTTGGTAATGAAGGTTTTGAGTACTGTATTGAGTTGGGACGAGAGGATCAGTCGAGCAACTTCGTACCTGGATGACATCCTGGTGGACGAGAGGGTGGCGCTTGCGACGGATTTGAGAACCACCTCGGTTAACACGGCTTGGTCTGAAAGTCCGTTGAGTTAAGAGTCCAAAGGACCTCGGGTGTATGGCATGTGAGTCTAGGGGGAGCGACCGGCCTGTTTTTAGAAGCGAGACAACGATGTTAATGTACCGAAGAAGTTGACAAGACATGTGGGGTTTTCATTGTGTGGGCGCCTTGCGAATCATATACCTGTTTGTGGCTGGCTGCGTGCGTCGGCCTCCCATCTGAGGAGGCAACGCAGTCACCAACACCTGGGACAGCGAGCTCGCCAATCCGTAGCTGCACTATATGCTCGCCGGGACCCTTCAGCGAGAAAAATGTTCGGATCTACCTCAAGGTCTTTAGGATGTACATGGCGATGAGGCCGTTTTGTGGGTGGACGCCAGTTCTCTTGCGACAGGGACCGTGCTGAAGGTGAACAACATCGTTGAGGACGTCTGCTGGCTACGGCAGAACGAATGCTTGCACATAAATCTCGCCGAACTGGATGCTATGCTTCGGGGAGTAAACCTTGCTGTCGCCTGCAAGATCAAATGGCTGTTGTTCATAACTGATACGAAGACCGTGTACTACTGGTTGATGGATGCTTTGTCGGGGAGATCGCGTCTGAAAACGAAAGCTGTCAGCGAAATGCTCATCCGCCGTCGCCTGGAGACTATAAAAATGGTTATAAGTGAGCACGCATTGCAGCTCGTCAAAGTCGCCACGCGCTGACCAGAGTGCCATATAGGTGGATGTCTTCTGCAGGCATCCAGTCTATTTGCGGGGCTGTCTCTGCCGTGTCCAAGCGCGAGATCGCTGATACTCATGAAACCAGTGGGCGTCCTGGCATTAAGCGCACACTGTATCTTTGTCGGAGACTTGCCGTCGAGTGATCGACGGCAAGTGCGCAACGTCGTGCACGGGTGCGAAGTGTGCCAGTCTATTGACCTAGAGCCCGCAAGGTGGGAAGTACATAGTTCACATTATAGGAATGGTCAGCATGGACGCCTCCCACTTCGAGGACCAGCACTATCTGACGCTGATACTGTGGCGCATCACGATATGCCGTTTGGAGGAGACTCGGATGTCAAGACGCGACTGGTGTCATTAACCAGCTGGAGCCTGTTTGATGAGCGTGATGCACCGACAGAGTTACTGACCGACAACGACACCAGTTTTCGCAGTTCGACATTCTGCAAATTCGCTAGGCGCTGGGAGATGATTCAAATATCGCTGAGCGAACGTCCCTTCCTACAACGGGATATCGGGACGTCATCAGACGGTGAAGACAATAGCGGCGCGGAAATGTTGTTCTCTGCAGAAGCTGTCTATCGCTACAGTGTGATGCCACGAGGTGATGACCCTTCCTCTGCTCCAGCAAATCGGATCTTCAGGTACAAGGTCAGGCTGCTCGGCATGGACGGTGTAAGCGAGCATGATAGGTCAGAGAACGTGCAACATCACCTCGAGGTCGGTGACAGTGTGGGTCCGCGGCGCATCCCAGCACAAGATGCAACGTTCACAGCTCCGTTGGATCTGTGACCAGGGTCGTCTCTGCGCAGAATGTCGAGGTCAACGGCGTGCCGTGCCACGTGCGTGATCTGCGGCTAGTCACGTCGCAACCATCGGTCGCAGAGGAGTCGGTTAAGGATGAGGGTACTGGGAACGACGCAGAAGACAATCTGATGACGTTTACTTGCCACTAGAAACGACTCTGCCACAGATGGAGCTGAAGGTTTGACCGAGAATGGGAAGGAGAGTCCAGGACGACCATTGCTATGCCGGAGTTCAAGTGAATGCCGTCCGTTGGACCGTTTTCATAATAGTGATCTTTAAGATCAGAGAGGAGTGTTGTATGGCTGTAACAGTTAGGTAAGCGCAATGTCAGATGACGCGGTGATTCAGTTTCATGATGACATGCAACTGACGTCATCTGTCACGCCACTGAAATACGGTTTGGGATTGGCCGCCGCCGGACTACTGAGCAGACCTGGGTATGCGTGGGAGGTGAGGGTGGTGCTGACGTGGACTGCGTGGGCAGTTGTCACCCGGCCTTTGAACCTCAAACGTGTAACATAAGCTTCTTGAACAAGTATTGTCTGCCAGAGTTCTTTTCTTAACCCTCGACAATCTTCAGGTGTTGTGCTGCTGTTCGACTATCTACAAGCTACCTAGGTATGTCTACCGTTGTGTAAGACGTTGGGAAGGCCGGTGCCCTGGTTACTCGAGTGAGCGATCTGATGGATGTCCGGATGATCCCAGAGTTGGACGATTCGTCACACGACGTGATTGTGACTGGGTAAGTTCGAGATGGTGTATCAGCTGCGAGGTTTGTCGGGCTTGCACATCATCATACCACTGCAGCTCACCGGCGTTGCGTTTGTTTTCTACCAATAGCAGAGCTGTACCAACAAACTGATATACGAAAGAATCAAGGAAGCTCTTGTCTCCGCATTTGCGTCAGATCGGCTCTACGCTTACAAGCAGTTCACCGCTTGTAAGTTGGGTGATGATGAATCTGTGGATGTTCACTTAGACGACTTGCGTTGTCTGGCAACGCTGTTTTAGGGCTATGCCTGACACCAGCCTGGCCTGAGCTTTTCTGGCTGGCCTATCTGACTCTGCCCGCCTCATCCTACAGGCTGGTTCACGCATGGAATACATGGATATAGGCCAGATCCTGAGCCGCGCTCGTGCCGTTCTGGTTTAGGAGAATGGCGGCGCTGTGTGGCAGGAGTCGTTCTGTGGCTGCCCGGCTCGTGCAGACGACAGGTCGATGCAGTGTTGTAACCTTGCGTGACTGTGTTTAGCCTAATCACTACGCCGGTGAATGATTAGGTGGACGCGGCAACAGGCGCTGCTTTTGCTGTGGCAACCGACGGCATACCGCTTCGTCATGCCAGGAATACGGTTTAGGAGAGATGGGACCATCGCCAGCCTCCTCTCCGGCTTGTCAGTAACGGGCGCTCTGCCGATGGTTCCGTTGATCTTGGACAGGGTGTGAGCTGCAACGCCCTGGTGGACACCGGGTGTACGAAGAGTATCGCGCACGACTCCATGTGCTGCCGTTAGACGAAACAAATATCTATGACGACAGTGAGCGGTATTTGTGCAAGGGAACGGGCGAGGTGCTCTTCCAGATGCCGTCAGGAGTTGCGTCACCAGTGGAGGTGTTGATGGCGGTCGATAAGCCGCTGAACCTGAACTCCGTCCTTGCTATGAATGGCGTTAACGTTTTCTGGTGTGACGGTACGCACGCCGAACGAAGTACGGTTTGGTGTTGTCTCCATCTTAAGCAGTAGCGACTGTAGCAACAGGTTCTATTATTGATGAAAAGGATTTCACCGTGACTTACGATGCTACAGCGAGAAAGTGGAATGTTTTGTGGAAGTGGTGTAACGTTACGGAGCCGCCATGTTCGTTGAACACTATTCATGAGTATCGGATGCAACCGAAGGCTTGCCAAGAGTACGAACGCGAGCTGTCGCAGTGGATTGCGAATGGCTGGATAGTTCCACACGACGAGATGGGTCACGGAGAAGTGAAGGGGGCAATCCCGCTGATGGCCGTGGTTCAGGAGAACAAAGGAAAGGTGCGCCCGGTGCTCGACTAACGTGAACTGAACTCTCATCTTAGTCCACATACGGCCGACGCAGACATCTGCGGTGAGAAGATGAGAGTGGCTCCGCCGTGGGCAGAAGATTGCTCTTGTTGACCTACGTAAACCCTACCTTCAGATCCACGTGAGCCATTCGCTGAGGCCGTATCAGACAGTGGTATTCAAGGGACGGCGGTACTGTTTGACGCAGCTGGGCCATGGACTGAGCATCGCGCCGTTGGTAATGAAGGTTTTGAGTACTGTATTGAGTTGGGACGAGAGGATCAGTCGAGCAACTTCGTACCTGGATGACATCCTGGTGGACGAGAGGGTGGCGCTTGCGACGGATTTGAGAACCACCTCGGTTAACACGGCTTGGTCTGAAAGTCCGTTGAGTTAAGAGTCCAAAGGACCTCGGGTGTATGGCATGTGAGTCTAGGGGGAGCGACCGGCCTGTTTTTAGAAGCGAGACAACGATGTTAATGTACCGAAGAAGTTGACAAGACATGTGGGGTTTTCATTGTGTGGGCGCCTTGCGAATCATATACCTGTTTGTGGCTGGCTGCGTGCGTCGGCCTCCCATCTGAGGAGGCAACGCAGTCACCAACACCTGGGACAGCGAGCTCGCCAATCCGTAGCTGCACTATATGCTCGCCGGGACCCTTCAGCGAGAAAAATGTTCGGATCTACCTCAAGGTCTTTAGGATGTACATGGCGATGAGGCCGTTTTGTGGGTGGACGCCAGTTCTCTTGCGACAGGGACCGTGCTGAAGGTGAACAACATCGTTGAGGACGTCTGCTGGCTACGGCAGAACGAATGCTTGCACATAAATCTCGCCGAACTGGATGCTATGCTTCGGGGAGTAAACCTTGCTGTCGCCTGCAAGATCAAATGGCTGTTGTTCATAACTGATACGAAGACCGTGTACTACTGGTTGATGGATGCTTTGTCGGGGAGATCGCGTCTGAAAACGAAAGCTGTCAGCGAAATGCTCATCCGCCGTCGCCTGGAGACTATAAAAATGGTTATAAGTGAGCACGCATTGCAGCTCGTCAAAGTCGCCACGCGCTGACCAGAGTGCCATATAGGTGGATGTCTTCTGCAGGCATCCAGTCTATTTGCGGGGCTGTCTCTGCCGTGTCCAAGCGCGAGATCGCTGATACTCATGAAACCAGTGGGCGTCCTGGCATTAAGCGCACACTGTATCTTTGTCGGAGACTTGCCGTCGAGTGATCGACGGCAAGTGCGCAACGTCGTGCACGGGTGCGAAGTGTGCCAGTCTATTGACCTAGAGCCCGCAAGGTGGGAAGTACATAGTTCACATTATAGGAATGGTCAGCATGGACGCCTCCCACTTCGAGGACCAGCACTATCTGACGCTGATACTGTGGCGCATCACGATATGCCGTTTGGAGGAGACTCGGATGTCAAGACGCGACTGGTGTCATTAACCAGCTGGAGCCTGTTTGATGAGCGTGATGCACCGACAGAGTTACTGACCGACAACGACACCAGTTTTCGCAGTTCGACATTCTGCAAATTCGCTAGGCGCTGGGAGATGATTCAAATATCGCTGAGCGAACGTCCCTTCCTACAACGGGATATCGGGACGTCATCAGACGGTGAAGACAATAGCGGCGCGGAAATGTTGTTCTCTGCAGAAGCTGTCTATCGCTACAGTGTGATGCCACGAGGTGATGACCCTTCCTCTGCTCCAGCAAATCGGATCTTCAGGTACAAGGTCAGGCTGCTCGGCATGGACGGTGTAAGCGAGCATGATAGGTCAGAGAACGTGCAACATCACCCCGAGGTCGGCGACAGTGTGGGTCCGCGGCGCATCCCAGCACAAGATGCAACGTTCACAGCTCCGTTGGATCTGTGACCAGGGTCGTCTCTGCGCAGAATGTCGAGGTCAACGGCGTGCCGTGCCACGTGCGTGATCTGCGGCTAGTCACGTCGCAACCATCGGTCGCAGAGGAGTCAGTTAAGGATGAGGGTACTGGGAACGACGCAGAAGACAATCTGATGACGTTTACTTGCCACTAGAAACGACTCTGCCACAGATGGAGCTGAAGGTTTGACCGAGAATGGGAAGGAGAGTCCAGGACGACCATTGCTATGCCGGAGTTCAAGTGAATGCCGTCCGTTGGACCGTTTTCATAATAGTGATCTTTAAGATCAGAGAGGAGTGTTGTATGGCTGTAACAGTTAGGTAAGCGCAATGTCAGATGACGCGGTGATTCAGTTTCATGATGACATGCAACTGACGTCATCTGTCACGCCACTGAAATACGGTTTGGGATTGGCCGCCGCCGGACTACTGAGCAGACCTGGGTATGCGTGGGAGGTGAGGGTGGTGCTGACGTGGACTGCGTGGGCAGTTGTCACCCGGCCTTTGAACCTCAAACGTGTAACATAAGCTTCTTGAACAAGTATTGTCTGCCAGAGTTCTTTTCTTAACCCTCGACAATCTTCAGGTGTTGTGCTGCTGTTCGACTATCTACAAGCTACCTAGGTATGTCTACCGTTGTGTAAGACGTTGGGAAGGCCGGTGCTCTGGTTACTCGAGTGAGCGATCTGATGGATGTCCGGATGATCCCAGAGTTGGACGGTTCGCCACACGACGTGATTGTGACTGGGTAAGTTCGAGATGGTGTATCAGCTGCGAGGTTTGTCGGGCTTGCATATCATCATGCCACTGCAGCTCACCGGCGTTGCGTTTGTTTTCTACCAATAGCAGAGCTGTACCAACAAACTGATATACGAAAGAATCAAGGAAGCTCTTGTCTCCGCATTTGCGTCAGATCGGCTCTACGCTTACAAGCAGTTCACCGCTTGTAAGTTGGGTGATGATGAATCTGTGGATGTTCACTTGGACGACTTGCGTTGTCTGGCAAACCTGTTTTAGGCTATGCCTGACACCAGCCTGGCCTGAGCTTTTCTGGCTGGCCTATCTGACTCTGCCCGCCTCATCCTACAGGCTGGTTCACGCATGGAATACATGGATATTGACCAGATCCTGAGCCGCGCTCGTGCCGTTCTGGTTTAGGAGAATGGCGGCGCTGTGTGGCAGGAGTCGTTCTGTGGTGCCCGGCTCGTGCAGACGAACAGTTCGATGCAGTGTTGTAACCTTGCGTGACTGTGTTTAGCCTAATCACTACGCCCTTGACTGTTTTGGTGGGCGCGGCAACAGGCGCTGCTTTTGCTGTGGCCACCGACGGCATACCGCTTCATGCCAGGAATACGGTTTAGGAGAGATGGGACCAGCGCCAACCTCCTCTCCGGCTTTTCAGTAACAGGCGCACTACCAATGGTTCCGTTGATCTTGGACAGGGTGTGAGCTGCAACGCCCTGGTGGACACCGGCTGTACGAAGAGTATCGCGCACGTCTCCATGTGCTGTCGTTGGACGAAGCAGAATATCTATGACGACGGTGAGCGGTATTTGTGCAAGGGAACGGGCGTAGTGCGCTTCCAGCTGCCGTCAGGAGTTGCGTCACCAGTGGAGGTGTTGATGGTGATCGATAAGCTGCTGAACCTGAACTCCGTCCTTGCTATGAATGGCGTTAACGTTTTCTGGTGTGACGGTACGCACGCCGAACGAAGTAAGGTTTGGTGTTGTCTCCATCTTAAGCAGTAGCGACTGTAGCAACAGGTCCTGTTATTGATGGAAAGGATTTCACCGTGACTTACGATGCTGCAGCGAGAAAGTGGAATGTTTTGTGGAAGTGGTGTGACGTTACGGAGCCGCCATGTTCGTTGAACACTATTCATGAGTATCGGATGCAACCGAAGGCTTGCCAAGAGTACGAACGCGAGCTGTCGCAGTGGATTGCGAATGGCTGGATAGTTCCACACGACGAGATGGGTCACGGAGAAGTGAAGGGGGCAATCCCGCTGATGGCCGTGGTTCAAAAGAAGAAAGGAAAGGTGCGCCCGGTGATCGACCAACGTGAACTGAACTCTCATCTTAGTCCACATACGGCCGACGCAGACATCTGCGGTGAGAAGATGAGAGTGGCTCCGCCGTGGGCAGAAGATTGCTCTTGTTGACCTACGTAAACCCTACCTTCAGATCCACGTGAGCCATTCGCTGTGGCCGTATCAGACAGTGGTATTCAAGGGACGGCGGTACTGTTTGACGCAGCTGGGCTATGGACTGAGCATCGCGCCGTTGGTAATGAATGTTTTGAGTACTGTATTGAGTTGGGACGAGAGGATCAGTCGAGCAACTTCGTACTTGGATGACATCCTGATGGACGAGAGGGTGGCGCTTGCGACGGATTTGAGAACCACCTCGGTTATCACGGCCTGGTCTGAAAGTCCGCCGAGTTAGTGTCCGCAGGACCTCGGGTGTTGGGCATGCGAGTCCGGAGGGAGCAACCGGCCTTTTTTAAAAGAGAGACAACGATGTTGATGTACCGAAGAAGTTGACAAGACGTGTGGTGTTTTCATTGTGTGGGCGTCTTGCTAATCGCATACCTGTTTGTGGCTGGCTGCGTGCGGCGGCCTCCCACCTGAGGAGGCAACGCAGTCACCAACACCTGGGACAGCGAGCTTGCCAATCCGGAGTAGCACTATATGCTCGCCGGGACACTTCAGCGAGAAAAATGTTCGGATCTACCTCAAGGTCGTTGGGATGTGGATGGCGATGAGGCCGTTATATGGGTGGACGCCAGTTCTCTTGCGACAGGGGCCGTGCTGAAGGTGAACAACATCGTTGAGGACGCCTGCTAGATACGGCAGAATGAATGCTCGCACATAAATCTGGCCAAACTGGATGCCATGCTTCAGGGAGTAAACCTTATAAGTGAGCATGCTATGCAGCTCGTCAAAGTCGCCACACGCTGAAAACAAGGCTGACGCGCTGACCAGAGTGCCACAAAGGTGGATGTCTTCTGCAGGCATCCAGTCTGTTTGCGGGGCTGTCTCTGCCGTGTCCGAGCGCGAGATCGCTAATATTCATGAAACCAGTGGGCGTCCTGGCATTAAGCGCACGCTGTATCTTTGTCGGAGACTTGCCGTCGAAGTGCGCAACGTCGTGCTCGGGTGCGAAGTGTGCCAATCTATTGACCTAGCGCCTGTAAGGTGGGAAATAGACATAGTTCTGATTGTAGGAATGGTCAGCATGGACTCCTCCCACTTCGAGGACCAGCACTATCTGACGCTGATACTGTGGCGCATCACGATATGCTGTTTGGAGGAGACTCAGACGTCAAGACGCGACTGGTGTCATTAACCAGCTGGAGTCTGTTTGATGAGCGTGATGCACCGACAGAGTTACTGACCGACAACGACACCAGTTTTCGCAGTTCGACATACTGCAAATTCGCCAGGCGCTGGGTGATAAGCATCATTTATCGCTGTGCGAACGTCCCTTCCTACAACGGGATGTCGGAACGTCATCAGACGGTGAAGACAATAGCGGTGGGGAAACGCTGTTCTGCAGAAGCTGTCTATCGCTACAATGTGATGCCACGAGGTGATGACCCTTCCTCTGCTCCTGCAGATCGAGTCTTCAGGTACAAGGTCAGGCTGCTCGGCATGGACGGTGTAAGCGAGTATGATAGGTCAGAGATCATGCAGCATCACCTCGAGGTCGGCGACAGTGTGAATCCGCTGCGCATCCCAGCACAAGATGCAACGTTCACAGCTCCGTTGGATCTGTGACCAGGGTCGTCTCTGCGCAGAATGTCGAGGTCGACGGCGTGCCGCGCCACGTGCGTGATCTGCGGCTAGTCACGTCGCAACCATCGGTCGCAGAGGAGTCAGCTGAGGATGAGACTACTGGGAACGACGCAGAAGACAATGTGATGACGTTTACCTGCCACTAGAAGACTCTGCCACAGATGGAGCTGAAGGCTCGACCGAGAATGGGGAAGAGAGTCCAGGACGACCATTGCTATGCCGGAGTTCAAGTGAACGCCGTCCGTTGGACCGTTTTCATTATAGTGATCTTTAAGATCAGGGAGGAGTGTTGTATTGGCGGTAACAGAGAGGTAAGCGCAATGTCAGGTGACGCGGTGATTCAGTGGTTCACGATGACGTGCAACTGACGTCATCTGTCACGCCACTGAATCACGGTTTGGACTTGGCCGCCGCCGGACTACTGAGCAGACCAGGGTATGCGTGGGAGGTGAGGGTGGTGCTGACGTGGACTACGTGGGCAGTTGTCATCCGGCCTTTGAACCTTTAACGTGTAACCTGAGCTTCTTGAACAAGTGTTGTCTGCCAGAGTTCGTCTTTTCTTAACCCTCGACAGTCTTGAGGCGTTGTGCTGCTGTTCGACTATCTACTCTTCTTTCTGATCATCAACGGATGGTGTTGGTCTCCAATGTGACTAACCCTGGTCCACCTGTCTCGGGTATTTTGACGTTTGTTACATTCCTCGACATCTCTAAAGCATTTGAATGTGTGGGACAAATCTGATTTCTAAATTTCCTTTCTTTGGTCTTTCGGCTTTAATGCATAGCTTCCTGTCTAGCTGATCCATTGCTATAACGGTTGGTGGAAGGACCTCCCACTATTATCCTGTCAACGGTTGTGTTCTTCAGAGTTCTGCCCTATCACTTACTTTCCGTAAACAATCAAGTCTTCAGCTAACTCTTATGCTGTTGATTCTACTTTTAACTCTTTACTCCTCCCCTCCTCGCCCTGATACTTGTAATGAGTATGTAAATAGTAATCTTGTTGAATTAAAACTTAACGTTGAAACACGATTCTTGTATAAACATAACCATATCGTCCACTGTGTCCTGGGAACCCACATATCAGTCTGATTCTCATTAGGCGTGGGCGTTGTATATATAGGTGCCATCAGTATTCTTTTGAGTCGGTATTCTATATCTACAGATGTTTTATTAATTTCGTTAAGCGTCTGGCTCGTATGTGTGGTGGTGATTTCTTTGCCTCTCTGTGAGCCAGAGTGGCATGAAAAGTCTTTGGTCTGTCAGTTTCCTTAATTCCTTCTCTGTTCTATAATAGTTATTTCGGCCATTGTGCGTGTGTTCCTGCCAACAGGGACTGTACATGGGGCACGCGTCTGGCTTCTGCGTTCTATAGTCTTTGTGAAACCAGATCACGGGAGGATTTGCCTTCTTTCGTCTTTCTTTCATAAACATTCCTGTCTTTTTAAGATTCAAGTCTACATACGGCTAAGGAACACTGATTGATTACTCCAACATTATCAGATTTTTCATACTGTTCACCCAAGATGGCTGGCAATGACTAGGTCATATTTTGCACGTACCGAGTTGGGTGGCACAAAGGGAAGAGTTGAGTAGATATGGAAATGTGACGCACTGGAGATTGATGATAATCTGGAACTGCTTAGAGTTGGCATTATTTTCACAGGAAAGGTAGATCATTCCTTGAATCGTGTAATTTGTTCTGGCTGGTCGTTGTATACAGCAAATAATGAAGACTCTTTACGATGTCTAGGTTGGACGCTGCTTCTGTACGCCGCCCAGTACGGCCCGGTCAGCTTAGTGTCAGCTCTATTAGACGCAGGAGCTGACATCGAGTTTCTTGAGCAATCTGACGGTAAGTAGGGCAAGCAAATGAGATATATTGGCAGTGGAGGAAGCTCTAACCTTAAGTAGGTTGGAGGTATAATATAGTCAAGGTTAAACATTTGAGTCAAATATTGCATTATAATTTCAAGGGTAATTTTGGACTAATTTTGGTGCTACGAAAAAAAAAATTCCTGAATGTCTGAATTTTGGTGTGAATGAAATTTTGAATAAGTCACTCTCAGTACTGGTAAAGAGAGTGAGCCTGATCATTCCCTCCTTCACCCTACAGGAGCCTCCGCACTGCACTTGGCCGTCCTACACAAACTGGAAGACGTTGTGAGAGTGTTGACGGAGAGAGGTTCTCCCCTGGAGACGGCACTAAAGACCAAAGGTGAGATACTAACACACTGGTTTCTCTTTGGTAGTGGGATACATCACCATTATTTGACCTAGAGATATTTTCCCCATACTGAACGCTAATTGCATTGGTCTAAGACAACGGTATACGACACAGCCCGCATGCGGCCTCCACTTATTTCCATTGCGGCCAGGAGGAAAGAGCGGAAAATATCAAGCTGATAAGAAAGAGGTATTAAGTGATAATGTAAATTATGGGGAACAAAAGCATATCCAAGGACTTCAGTAATTCAATCGTTCCTCTTTTTTTTCGACCTGATCAGTCTGTTGCTAACTCTCCACATGATGAAACAATTCACCTTGGAACTTTTCTTTAACTCAATTTGTATGATTCGGCTTCGAATCCTCTGCTTTCATCTCCTTTCACTGAACCTATCTCGTCTCCAACATTATCTTCTCAGAGTCCTGCAGGTACTCTCCCAGATCCAGGAGGCCTCTAGAATAGCACTAATTCTTGCTCACCTACTTCGCCTCCATATAAAAACCCAGATTTTCCCTTGCGCTGGGATGCACGCTTTGGTAGAGCCCATCCCTAAGAAATGAGACCGCTCTAACTCCCCCAATTATCTCCCTATTGATCTCGCTTTTCGTGTCCTTAAAGTCTTTGAAACTCTCAAACTTTTTTCTCGAGCCCTTATCCCATTTCCTTCTTGATTACCAGTATGGATTCCGCAAAGACTGGTCTACTGGTGATTCTATAACCTATGTGACTTTCCTTTGCTCCTCTTCTCTCATGGACTTTGGGAAATTTTTGTCTAGCCCTTGACACTGGTGAGATGTATTTGATTGGGCGTGGCATAAGTCTTTCTAACCTTTCATTTTGGCTCCACTGCTTCTTTGTTTTCTAATAGTTTTCTCTCGGGCAGTTCCATTGCAGTTGTCGTTAATGGAGCGACTTCCCCTTTTTGTCATATCAACAAGGGTGTTCCTTGGGGCTCTGTCCTGTCACCTACTCTTTTTTCAATAAATTATCTTCTACTTTTAGCCTTATTCACTTTTATGGGGATAATGACACTTTACACACTTCATCTAGTTTCTCTTTCCCTCCTTCCTTTAATCTTCGTTCTCCTCGTACTGATATATTTCCCCTATCAGTTTGGACTTGTACAGCATTTTCGAGTGGCGAAGTAGTAACCTTTAAAATCTAACAATGCCAAAACGCAATTGATCTCTCTTTTTTTTTTTTTTTTTTTTTTTTTGCTTTGTCGCTGTCTCCCGCGTATGCGAGGTAGCGCAAGGAAACAGACGAAAGAAATGGCCCAACCCACCCCCATACACATGAATATACATACACGTCCACACACGCAAATATACATACCTACACAGCTTTCCATGGTTTACCCCAGACGCTTCACATGCCCTGATTCAATCCACTGACAGCTCGTCAACCCCGGTATACCACATCGATCCAATTCACTCTATTCCTTGCCCTCCTTTCACCCTCCTGCATGTTCAGGCCCCGATCACACAAAATCTTTTTCACTCCATCTTTCCACCTCCAATTTGGTCTCCCTCTTCTCGTTCCCTCCACCTCCGACACATATATCCTCTTGGTCAATCTTTCCTCACTCATTCTCTCCATGTGCCCAAACCATTTCAAAACACCCTCTTCTGCTCTCTCAACAACGCTCTTTTTATTTCCACACATCACTCTTACCCTTACGTTACTTACTCGATCAAACCACCTCACACCACACATTGTCCTCAAACATCTCATTTCCGGCACATCCACCCTCCTGCGCACAACTCTATCCATAGCCCACGCTTCGCAACCATACAAAATTGTTGGAACCACTATTCCTTCAAACATACCCATTTTTGCTTTCCGAGATAATGTTCTCGACTTCCACACATTCTTCAAGGCTCCCAGGATTTTCGCCAACTCCCCTGCCCTATGATCCACTTCCGCTTCCATGGTTCCATCCGCTGCCAGATCCACTCCCAGATATCTAAAACACTTTACTTCCTCCAGTTTTTCTCCATTCAAACTTACCTCCCAATTGACTTGACCCTCAACCCTACTGTACCTAATAACCTTGCTCTTATTCACATTTACTCAACTTTCTTCTTTCACACACTTTACCAAACTCAGTCACCAGCTTCTACAGTTTCTCACATGAATCAGCCACCAGCGCTGTATCATCAGCGAACAACAACTGACTCACTTCCCAAGCTCTCTCATCCACAACAGACTTCATACTTGCCCCTCTTTCCAAAACTCTTGCATTCACCTCCCTAACAACCCCATCCATAAACAAATTAAACAACCATGGAGACATCACACACCCCTGCCGCAAACCTACATTCACTGAGAACCAATCTCTTTCCTCTCTTCCTACACGTACACATGCCTTACATCCACGATAAAAACTTTTCACTGTTTCTAACAACTTGCCTCCCACACCATATATTCTTAATACTTTCCACAGAGCATCTCTATCATATGCCTTCTCCAGATCCATAAATGCTACATACAAATCCATTTGCTTTTCTAAGTATTTCTCACATATATTCTTCAAAGCAAACACCTGGTCCACACATCCTCTACCACTTCTGAAACCACACTGCTCTTCCCCAATCTGATGCTCTGTACATGCCTTCACCCTCTCAATCAATACCCTCCCATATATTTTACCAGGAATACTCAACAAACTTATACCTCTGAAAGTTGAGCACTCACTCTTATCCCCTTTGCCTTTGTACAATGGCACTATGCACGCATTCCGCCAATCCTCAGGCACCTCACCATGAGTCATACATACATTAAATAACCTTACCAACCAGTCAATAATACAGTCACCCCCTTTTTTAATAAATTCCACTGCAATACCATCCAAACCTGCTGCCTTGCCGGCTTTCATCTTCCGCAAAGCTTTTACTACCTCTTCTCTGTTTACCAAATCATTTTCCCTAACCCTCTCACTTTGCACACCACCTCGACCAAAACACCCTATATCTGCCACTCTATCAACAAACACATTCAACAAACCTTCAAAATGCTCACTCCATCTCTTTCTCACATCACCACTACTTATCACCTTCCCATTTGCGCCCTTCACTGAAGTTCCCATTTGCTCCCTTGTCTTACGCACTTTATTTACCTCCTTCCAGAACATCTTTTTATTCTCCCTAAAATTTAATGATACTCTCTCACCCCAACTCTCATTTGCCCTCTTTTTCACCTCTTGCACCTTTCTCTTGACCTCCTGTCTCTCTCTTTTATACATCTCCCACTCAATTGCATTTTTTCCCTGCAAAAATCGTCCAAATGCCTCTCTCTTCTCTTTCACTAATAATCTTACTTCTTCATCCCACCACTCACTACCCTTTCTAATCAACCCATCTCCCACTCTTCTCATGCCACAAGCATCTTTTGCGCAATCCATTACTGATTCCCTAAATACATCCCATTCCTCCCCCACTCCCCTTACTTCCATTGTTCTCACCTTTCTCCATTCTGTACTCAGTCTCTCCTGGTACTTCCTCACACAAGTCTTCTTCCCAAGCTCGCTCACTCTCACCACCCTCTTCACCCCAACATTCACTCTTCTTTTCTGAAAACCCATACAAATCTTCACCTTAGCCTCCACAAGATAATGATCAGACATCCCTCCAGTTGCACCTCTCAGCACATTAACATCCAAAAGTCTCTCTTTCGCGCGCCTGTCAATTAACACGTAATCCAATAACGCTCTCTGGCCATCTCTCCTACTTACATACGTATACTTATGTATATCTCGCTTTTTAAACCAGGTATTCCCAATCACCAGTCCTTTTTCAGCACATAAATCTACAAGCTCTTCACCATTTCCATTTACAACACTGAACACCCCATGTATACCAATTATTCCCTCAACTGCCACATTACTCACCTTTGCATTCAAATCACCCATCACTATAACCCGGTCTCGTGCATCAAAACCACTAACACACTCATTCAGCTGCTCCCAAAACACTTGCCTCTCATGATCTTTCTTCTCATGCCCAGGTGCGTATGCACCAATAATCACCCATCTCTCTCCATCAACTTTCAGTTTTACCCATATTAATCGAGAATTTACTTTCTTATATTCTATCACATACTCCCACAACTTCTGTTTCAGGAGTACTGCTACTCCTTCCCTTGCTCTTGTCCTCTCACTAACCCCTGACTTTACTCCCAAGACATTTCCAAACCACTCTTCCCCTTTACCCTTGAGCTTCGTTTCACTCAGAGCCAAAACATACAGGTTCCTTTCCTCAAACATACTACCTATCTCTCCTTTTTTCACATCTTGGTTACATCCACACTCATTTAGACACACACACACATATATATATATATATATATATATATATATATATATATATATATATATATATATATATATATATATATATATATATTTTTTTTTTTTTTTTTTGCTTTGTCGCTGTCTCCCGCGTTTGCGAGGTAGCGCAAGGAAACAGACGAAAGAAATGGCCCAACCCACCCCCATACACATGTATATACATACGTCCACCCACGCAAATATACATACCTACACAGCTTTCCATGGTTTACCCCAGTCGCTTCACATGCCTTGATTCACTCCACTGACAGCACGTCAACCCCGGTATACCACATCGCTCCAATTCACTCTATTCCTTGCCCTCCTTTCACCCTCCTGCATGTTCAGGCCCCGATCACACAAAATCTTTTTCACTCCATCTTTCTACCTCCAATTTGGTCTCCCTCTTCTCCTCGTTCCCTCCACCTCCGACACATATATTCTCTTGGTCAATCTTTCCTCACTCATTCTCTCCATGTGCCCGAACCATTTCAAAACACCCTCTTCTGCTCTCTCAACCACGCTCTTTTTATTTCCACACATCTCTCTTACCCTTACGTTACTTACTCGATCAAACCACCTCACACCACACATTGTCCTCAAACATCTCATTTCCAGCACATCCATCCTCCTGCGCACAACTCTATCCATAGCCCACGCCTCGCAACCATACAACATTGTTGGAACCACTATTCCTTCAAACATACCCATTTTTGCTTTCCGAGATAATGTTCTCGACTTCCACACATTCTTCAAGGCTCCCAGAATTTTCGCCCCCTCCCCCACCCTATGATCCACTTCCGCTTCCATTGTTCCATCCGCTGCCAGATCCACTCCCAGATATCTAAAACACTTGACTTCCTCCAGTTTTTCTCCATTCAAACTCACCTCCCAATTGACTTGACCCTCAACCCTACTGTACCTAATAACCTTGCTCTTATTCACATTTACTCTTAACTTTCTTCTTTCACACACTTTACCAAACTCAGTCACCAGCTTCTGCAGTTTCTCACATGAATCAGCCACCAGCGCTGTATCATCAGCGAACAACAACTGACTCGCTTCCCAAGCTCTCTCATCCCCAACAGACTTCATACTTGCCCCTCTTTCCAAAACTCTTGCATTCACCTCCCTAACAACCCCATCCATAAACAAATTAAACAACCATGGAGACATCACACACCCCTGCCGCAAACCTACATTCACTGAGAACCAATCACTTTCCTCTCTTCCTACACGTACACATATATATATATATATATATATATATATATATATATATATATATATATATATATATATATATATATATACCTTATTCTATTTTACTTTATCGCTGCCTCCCGCGCTAAAGAGGTACCGCAAGGAGACGGACGAAAGAATGACCCAACCCACCCACATACACATGTATATACATACACGCACATATACATACCTATACATTTCAACGAATACATACATAGACATATATACACGTGTACATATTCATACTGGCTCCCTTCATCCATTTCCGTCGCCACCCCGCCACACATGAAATAGCACCCCTCCGCACGCGCGAGGTATCGCTAGGAAAAGACAACAAAGGCCACATTCGTTCACTCTGTCTCTAGCTGTCATGTGTAATGCACCGAAACCATAGCTCCCTTTCCACATCCAGACCCTACAAAACTTTCCAATGTTTGCTCCAGACGCTTCACATGCCCTGGTTCAATCCATTGACAGCACGACCCCGGTATACCACATCGTTCCAATTCACTCTATTCCTTGCACGCCTTTCACACTCCTGTATGTTCAGGCCCTGATCGCTCAAAATCTTTTTCACTCCATCCTTCCACCTCCAATTTGGTGTCCCGCTTCTCGTTCCCTCCACTTCTGACACATATATCCTCTTTGTCAATCTTTCCTCACTCGTTCTCTCCATGTGACCAAACCATTTCAATACACCCTCTTCTGCTCTCTCGACCACGCACTTTTTGTTACTACGCGTCCTCTCAGATCGATTATCTCGTCCGTCTATTCATCTGGTCTTAGATTATCGAAATGGTTAGCTAAACAACTCGGCCACGCCTACCAACGCTGAGAGAAGTATTCATTATTTTTTCGGTACATAATCCTTCAGTAAGAATCTCTGTTAAGGTTTGTAAGAGCATTACGGATATGTGATACCATAAGTCTGTTGGATGAATATAGTCATATAACACGTACCTTAGGCAGTTATGTTATCCTAAGTAGTTTGTAAAGCGGGAAGTGAGAGATGCTATAGGCACCGTCATTCAGTACACAAGGATGACCATAAGAATGCGATCGCTGAACATTGGCATCAGAAACATCACCCTGTAGACCTAAATAACCCAGACACCTTGTACCCCTCTTCTTATGATACCTGCAGCACCATTAAATTTGTCTTGAATGTCAACACTAAGAACTTTAATTTGTCCCAAGGCAACTTTAAGCACACCCTATCATCAACCAAATCATAATGAAAGGAATATCAGGAAACTAAAACATAAGAAAATTAGTTGAACACGCATTTCCTTACCCGCGTCACCCCCTACACACACACACACACACTCATTCCTCATGAACCACGGTATATCATATCGTTCCAATTCAATTAATTCTTTGCACGTCTCTCACCCTCCTGTATATTTAGGCCCCGATTGCTCAAAATCTTTTTCACTCCATCCTTCCACCTCCAATTCGGTTTCCCGCTTCTCCTTCCCTCCACCTCTAAAATATGTATCATCTTTGTCAACCTTTCCTCATTCGTTCAAACCATTTCAACACACCCTATTCTGCTCTCTCAACCACTCTTTTATTTCCGCACCTCTCTTATCCATTCATTACTTGCTCGATCAAACACCTCGCACCACACATTGTCTTAAAACATTTCATTTCTAACACGTCTACCCTCCTCCGGCCAACCTTATCAATAGCCCATGCCTAACAACCATGTGATATAGTTTAAACTACCATTCCTTCAAACATACCCATTTTCGCTGCCAAGTCCACTCCCAGATATCTAAAACACTTCAATTCCTCCAATTTTTCTCCATTCAAACTTGCATCCCAACTAACTTGTCCCTCAACCCTTCTGAACCTAATAATTTTGTTCTTTTTCACATTTACTCTCAACTTCTTTCACACACTTTTCCAAGTTGAGTCACCAACTTCTGCAGTTTCTCACTCGAATCAGCCACCAATTCTGTATCATCGGGGAAAAGACTCGTTTTCCCATATATATATATAGGGGATATATATCCCATATATATATATATAGGGGATAGGGGAGAAAGAATACTTCCCACGTATTCCCTGCGTGTCGTAGAAGGCGACTAAAAGGGAAGGGAGCGGGGGGCTGGAAATCCTCCCCTCTCGTTTTTTTTTTTTTCTTTTTTTCCAAAAGAAGGAACAGAGAAGGGGGCCGGGTGAGGGTATTCCCTCAAAGGCCCAGTCCTCTGTTCTTAACGCTACCTCGCTATCGCGGGAAATGGCGAATAGTATGAAAAAAAAAAAAAAAAAAATATATATATATATATATATATATATATATATATATATATATATATATATATATATATATATATATTGCTTTGTCGCTGTCTTGCGAGGTAGCGCAAGGAAACAGACGAAAGAATGGCCCAACCCACCCGCATACACATGTATATACATACACGTCCACACACGCAAATATACATACCTATACATCTCAATGTACACATATATATACACAGACATATACATATATACACATGTACATAATTCATACTGTCTGCCTTTATTCATTCCCATCGCCACCTCGCCACACATGGAATAACAACCCCCTCCCCCCTCATGTGTGCGAGGTAGCGCTAGGAAAAGACAACAAAGGCCCCATTCGTTCACACTCAGTCTCTAGCTGTCATGTAATAATGCACCGAAACCACAGCTCCCTTTCCACATCCAGGCCCCACATAACTTTCCATGGTTTACCCCAGACGCTTCACATGCCCTGGTTCAATCCATTGACAGCACGTCGAATCCGGTATACCACATCGTTCCAATTCACTCTATTCCTTGCACGCCTTTCACCTTCCTGCGTGTTCAGACTCCGATCACTCAGAAGCTTTTTCACTCCATCTTTCCACCTCCAATTTGGTCTCCCACTTCTCGTTCCCTCCACCTCTGACACATATATCCTGAGGTGGAGGGAACGAGAAGTGGGAGACCAAATATATATACATTCCCATCGCCGCCTCGCCACGCATGGAATAGCATCCCCCTCCCCCCTAATATATTATCCCTGGGGATAGGGGAGAAAGAATACTTCCCACGTATTTCCTGCGTGTCGTAGAAGGCGACTAAAAGGGAAGGGAGCGGGGGGCTGGAAATCTTCCCCTCTTTTTTTTTTTTTTTTTTTTTAATTTTTCCAAAGGAAGGAACAGATAAGGGGGCCGGGTGAGGATGTTTCCTCAGAGGCCCAGTCCTCTGTTCTTAACGCTACCTCGCTGAGGCGGGAAATGGCGAATAGTATGAAAGAAAAAGAAATATATATATATATATATATATATATATATATATATATATATATATATATTGGAAAGGATCACAATTTTGCGCGTGATAAAGATATTCCTATGAGTCCACGGGGAAAATGAAACACGAAAAGTTCCCAAGTGTACTTTCGTCTAATAATCACATCATCAGGGGAGACACAAGAGAGAAATATCAGTCAGTTGATATACATATACATATCTACATACTGTTGCGTGCTGCCTCCACCTCTTACATTAAAAGATGTTTAATCAGCCCATAGGCCCATTAAAATACTTTGAAATAATGGCTTATGTTTAACGGAGAGATCTGGGCTAGACATAGCCCTTACCATTTGGGTATCATCATCTGATAGCTGATGGCCGTAATTACTTTTTGTTGGTCAAATACCTAACACGGTGGTAAAAAGTTATAAATATGTATTCATGATAGCAAAAATACACATGGGCTCGCTGAACATGATGCAATTTACTCTTGATACATTGAGCTCTCTATCTCACTTTACTAAACAAATCTTTGCCAAATATACCGGCCTCAATTTTGACATAGGCATTTGAGAACTGAGATGTATACAGATTAACATTATAGATTTACCAACAGCATCCTTTTCATGGGCCATTTTGTGAGAGAGGATTGGCTTGTAAACAAATGCCAATATTTTTCTAGAATACAATCACTCCTTATTACTTTCTTTTGTCTCTTACATAAGTTTTTGTCCTTCCACAAATTGTCATAGTGATAATCTTTACTCTTAGTCTATTCACTCTAATAAACAAAATTTCATAACATACGATGATACGATCCTTCAAAACAATATAATGTACACTGGATAATGTAACTTAGGAAACTGAACATATCATTCCTCCAAGAAAATTGAAGAAGATATAATAGATAACTAAAACAATTATTGGTGAAGGGGGGAGATAACTTTAGCAATACACATACGCAGACATATACATATATACACAAGAACATATTCATACGTGCCTTCATCCATTCCTGATGCTACCCCGCCTCACAGGAAACTGCATCGCCGTCCCCTGCTTCAGCGAGATAGCGCCAGGAAAACGGACAAAAAAGACCACATTCATTCATACTGTCTCGAGTTGTCAAGTGCAATGCACCGAAACCACAGCTCTCACCCTTTTGTATGTTCAGGCCCCGATCGCTCAAAATCACTATCAGTCCATCCACCCACCTCCAATTTGGTCTCCCGCTTCTCTTTGTTCCCTCCACCTCTGACACTTATATCCTCTTTGTCAACCTTTCCTCGCTCATTTTCTCCATGTGTCCAAACCATTTCAACGCGCCCTCTTGTGCTCTCTCAACCAAACTCTTTATTTCCACACATCTCTCTCACCCTTTCATTACTTACTCGATCAAACCACCTAACACCACATATTGTCCTCGAACATATCAATTGCAACACATCCACCCTCCTCCGTACAACCTTGTCTGTATCCCATGCCTCGCAACCGTATAACATTGCTGGAACTACTATTCTTTCAAACATGCCCATTTTTGCTCTCCGAGACAATGTTTCTCCCTTCCACACATTCTTCGTTGCTCCCACAACCTTTGCTCCCTCCCACATCCTGTGACTCGCTTCCGCTTCCATGGTTCTATTCGCTGCTAAGTCCACTCCCAGATATCTAAAAACACTTCTTCCTCCAATTTTTCTCCATTCAAACTTGCATCCCAGTAAACTTATCCCTCAACCCTGCTGAACCTAATAACCTTGCTCTTATTCACATTTACTCTCGATTTTCTCATTTCACGCACTGTTCCATACTCGATCATCGACTTCTGCTGTTTCTCATTCGTATCAGCCACTAGAGCTGTATCGTCGGCGAACAACTAATGCCTCACTTCCCAGGCTCTCTCATCCCCGACTGACTACATACTCACCCCTCTCTCCAACACACTTGCATTTACCTCCCATAACACCCCATACATAAATAAATCAAACAACCATGGAGACATCTGTAAACACCCCTGCCGCAGACCTACATTCACTTGGAACCAAGCGCTCTCCTCTCTTCCTATTCGTACACATGCCATACATCCTTGGTAAAAAAAAAAAAAATCACTGCTTCTCGCAGACACATACACACATGGACACATTCATGCTTGCTTGCCTTCATCCATTCTTGGCGCTATCCCGCCCCACGGGAAACATCGCTATCCCCTGCTTCAGCGAGGGGATAGCGTGAATGGGATAGAGTGAACTGGAACGATTTGCTATACTGTGGTCGACATGCTGTCAATGGCCACATTTGCATATCCCAAGACCCTTCATGCCCACGATACAACAACCATAATGTAATCAAACACTTGCAACATATGTGCCGTACACTCTCTGCACATGTACCCATACACAATATCACATCACTTTGTGACATGTGGTCCCGACCAGTGGATGTGGCTTGCTTCCTGAGTGCTGTAAGGAGTCTCGCAGGGATAGAAGGGACTTCTAGGGTAGTAAATAACTATGTAATAAGCTTTTGAGACGTTGGAACTCGGTCTCTTGAGAGAACTTCTGTCCATTCCACGTTTTACCAATGTTTGTATCGATTACTCTTTTTCAGGATGCCATCATATTACGGTGTCTATGAAGTAGCAGAGGTTGAAATCTACACTAACTTGATTACAGCAGATGTTGAATGAACGTGTTATTTCATAAATTAGAATTTTGAATTTGCGTAGAATTCAGAGATAAATGACATTAGATAGTAAGACCATTGCATGAAGAATAGAAGACTTAGAGCTATTATAGAGAATGCAAAAAACCATATTCCAATTCAGTAGTAGAGAGAAGGGGGAGGGGAGAGGATTACATTGATTCATAAACATGGAAATATAGATGTATATAGACAGATATGGAGATTCGTAACCTTATAACCACATTTTGTACATAGGAAAAAAGATGTCTATATTAATCGTCTAATCATAGCAGGATATACACCACTGATGTCGGCTGCGGATGTCAATTTCTTAGAGGGCATGCAGATCCTCCTGGATGCTGGCGCCAAACTGGAACACAACAATGCTCAAGGTAAGGAAGGATAGAGTGAATTCAAACAATGTGATGTACTAGGGTCGACCTAATGTCCATTGACTGAACCAGGGCGTGTGAAGCATCCGGATTAAACCATGGAAAGGTCTGTGGACCTGGTTGTGGATAGGGGGCTGTGGTTTTGGTGCATTACACATGACTGCTAGAGAACGGGTATAAGCGGACGTGGCATTTCTTCATCTTTTCCTGCAACGCCTTGCAAACGCGAGAAAGGCAGAAAGGACGAAAAAAAAAAGACGGCGGTTAAGTATTATAAGATTTGTAGAGGTTTTCAGAAAAGAAGAGAATGTTAGGATGAAGAGTTGTGAGAGTAAATGAGCCTAAAAAGGAGATTTATGTGAGGAGGTACTAGGGGAGATTAAGTGCAAAATGGAAAAAGGTTAAAGCAAATGACGTAAGGGGAGTGGGGGAGGAATGCAAAGGATGCATGTGGCATGAGAGAGGTGGGAAGATTAGAACGGGTAGTGAGTGGTGGGATGAAGAAGTAAGATTGATAGTGAAAGAGAAGAGGCGTTTGGACGATTTTTGCAGGGAAGTAGTGCGAATGACTTTGACATGAGGCACGAGATCAAAAGAAAGGTGCAAGAGGTGAAAAAGACGGCAGATGAAGTTGGGGTGAGAGTATCATTAAACTTTTGGGAGAATGAAAACATGTTTTGTAAGGAGGTAGATAAAGTGCGTAAGACAAGAGAACAAATGGGAAAATCAGTGAAGGTGGCTAGTGGGCAGATAATAAATAGTGGAGAAGTGAGAGGATGGAGTGAGTATTTGAAGGTTTGTTGAATGTGTTTCATTATAGAGTGGCAGATATAGGGTGTTTTGGTCGAGGTGGTGTGCGAAGTGAGAGGGTCAGGGAAAATCGTTTGATAAAAAAGAGGTGGTGAGGCTTTGCGAAAGATGAACGCGGCAAGAGGGCGGGTTTCGGTGGTTTGGGAATATATATATATATATATATGTATATATATATATATATATATATATATATATATATATATATATATATATATATATATATATATATATATATCTGGGAGTGGATCTGACAGCGGATGGAACCATGGAAGCGGAAGTGGATCATAGGGTGGGGGAGGGGGCGAAAATTCTGGGGGCCTTGAAGAATGTGTGGAAGTCGAGAACATTATCTCGGAAAGCAAAAATGGGTATGTTTGAAGGAATAGTGGTTCCAACAATGTTGTATGGTTGCGAGGCGTGGGCTATGGATAGAGTTGTGCGCAGGAGGATGGATGTGCTGGAAATGAGATGTTTGAGACAATGTGTGGTGTGAGGTGGTTTGATCGAGTGAGTAACGTAAGGGTAAGAGAGATGTGTGGAAATAAAAAGAGCGTGGTTGAGAGAGCAGAAGAGGGTGTTTTGAAGGGGTTTGGGCACATGGAGAGAATGAGTGAGGAAAGATTGACCAAGAGGATATATGTGTCGGAGGTGGAGGGAACGAGGAGAAGAGGGAGACCAAATTGGAGGTGGAAAGATGGAGTGAAAAAGATTTTGTGTGATCGGGGCCTGAACATGCAGGAGGGTGAAAGGAGGGCAAGGAATAGAGTGAATTGGAGCGATGTGGTATACCGGGGTTGACGTGCTGTCAGTGGATTGAATCAGGGCATGTGAAGCGTCTGGGGTAAACCATGGAAAGCTGTGTAGGTATGTATATTTGCGTGTGTGGACGTATGTATATACATGTGTATGGGGGGGTTGGGCCATTTCTTTCGTCTGTTTCCTTGCGCTACCTCGCAAACGCGGGAGACAGCGACAAAGTATAAAAAAAAAAATATATATATATATATATATATATATATATATATATATATATATATATATATCCATTTGTTTATGGATGGGGTTGTTAGGGAGGTGAATGCAAGAGTTTTGGAAAGAGGGGCAAGTATGAAGTCTGTTGGGGATGAGAGAGCTTGGGAAGTGAGTCAGTTGTTGTTCGCTGATGATACAGCGCTGGTGGCTGATTCATGTGAGAAACTGCAGAAGCTGGTGACTGAGTTTGGTAAAGTGTGTGAAAGAAGAAAGTTAAGAGTAAACGTGAATAAGAGCAAGGTTATTAGGTACAGTAGGGTAGAGGGTCAAGTCAATTGGGAGGTGAGTTTGAATGGAGAAAAACTGGAGGAAGTGAAGTGTTTTAGATATCTGGGAGTGGATCTGGCAGCGGATGGAACCATGGAAGCGGAAGTGGATCATAGGGTTGGGGAGGGGGCGAAAATTCTGGGAGCCTTGAAGAATGTGTGAAAGTCGAGAACATTATCTCGGAAAGCAAAAATGGGTATGTTTGAAGGAATAGTGGTTCCAACAATGTTGTATGGTTGCGAGGCGTGTGCTATGGATAGAGTTGTGCGCAGGAGGATGGATGTGCTGGAAATGAGATGTTTGAGGACAATGTGTGGTGTGAGGTGGTTTGATCGAGTAAGTAACGTAAGGGTAAGAGAGATGTGTGGAAATAAAAAGAGCGTGGTTGAGAGAGCAGAAGAGGGTGTTTTGAAATGGTTTGGGCACATGGAGAGAATGAGTGAGGAAAGATTGACCAAGAGGATATATGTGTCGGAGGTGGAGGGAACGAGGAGAAGAGGGAGACCAAATTGGAGGTGGAAAGATGGAGTGAAAAAGATTTTGTGTGATCGGGGCCTGAACATGCAGGAGGGTGAAAGGAGGGCAAGGAATAGAGTGAATTGGAGCGATGTGGTATACCGGGGTTGACGTGCTGTCAGTGGATTGAATCAAGGCATGTGAAGCGTCTGGGGTAAACCATGGAAAGCTGTGTAGGTATGTATATTTGCGTGTGTGGACGTATGTACATACATGTGTATGGGGGTGGGTTGGGCCATTTCTTTCGTCTGTTTCCTTGCGCTACCTCGCAAACGCGGGAGACAGCGACAAAGCAAAAAAAAAAAAAAAAAAAATATATACATATGCATATATATATATATATATATATATATATATATATATATACACATTTATCTATTCATTCATTACACTTATTTGCTGTCTCCCGCGTTTACGAGGTAGCGCATGGAAACAGACGAAAGAATGCCCAACCCGTCCGTATACACATGTATGTACATAAACGCCCACAGACACACATATAAATACCTATACATTTCAACATATACATACATAGACATACATATATACACACTCATGCTTGATCTCCCATCCATTTCCGTCGCCACCCCTCCACACATGAAATCGCAACCCTTCCCCGCGAGGTAGCACTAGGAAAAAACAACAAAGGCCAGCTGTCATTTGTGATGCACCGAAACCACAGTTCTTTCCACATCCAGGTCCTACAAAACTTTCCATGGTTTACCTCAGACGCTTCACATGCCCTGGTTCAATATATTGACAGCACGTCGACCCCGGTATACCATATCGTTCCAATTCACTCTATTCCTTTCACGCCTTTCACTGTCCTGTATGTTAAGGCCCCGATCGCTCAAAATCTTTTTCACTCCATCCTTCCATCTTCAGTTTGGCCTCCCACTTCTTGTTCCCTCCACCTCTGACACATATACCCTCTTGGTCAATCTTTCCTCACTCATTCTCTCCATGTGACCAAACTATTTCAATACACCCTCTTCTGCTATCTCACCCATACTATTTCCACACATCTCTCTTACCCTTTCATAACTTACTCGATCAAACCACCTCACAACCACATATTGTCCTCAAACATCTCATTTCCAGCACACCCACCCTCCTCCGCACAACGCTATCTATAGCCCATGCCTTGCAACCATATAACATTGTTGGAACCACTATTCCTTCAAATATGCCCATTTTTGCTCACCCTGCTGTATGTTCAGGTTCCGATCGCTCACAAAACCTTTTTCCACTCCATCCTTCCACCTCCAATTTGGTCTCCCAGTTCTCCTCGTCCCCTCCACCTCTGAACACATATATCCTCTTTGTCAATTTTTCCTCATTCATTCTCTCCATGTGACCAAACTATTTCAATACACCCTCTTCTGCTCTCTCACCCATACTATTTCCACACATCTCTCTTACCCTTTCACTCCTTACTCGATCAAACCACCTCAACTCATATTATCCTCAAACATTTCATTTTCAACGCATGCACCCTCCTCCGCACAACCCTATCTAGAGCCCACGCCACGCAACCATATAACCTTGTTATCCATTTTTGCTCTCCGAGATAACATTCTTGCCTTCCACAAATTCTTCAACGCTCCCAGAACCTTCGCCTCCTTCCTCTCCCATGGTTCCATCCACTGCTAAATCCACTCCCAGATATCTAAAACACTTCACTTCCTTTAGTTTTTATCCATTCAAACTTACCTGCCAATTAACCCTACTGAAGCTATTTTTTTTCTTATTCACATTTACTCGGCTTTCTTCTTTCACACACTTTGCCAAACTCAGTCACCAACTTCTGCTGTTTCTCACCCGAATCATCCACCAGTGCTGTATTATCAGCGAACATCAACCGACAACTCCCAAGCCCTCTCATCCACAACAGACTGCATATTTGCTCCCCTCTCCAAAACTCTTGCATTCATCTCTGTAACAACCCCATCCACAAACATGTTAAACAACCATGGAGACATCACACACCCCTGCCGCAAACCGACCACTGGGAACCAGTCACTTTCCTCTCTTCCTACTCTTACACATGCCTTACATCCTTGATAAAAACTTTTCACCGCTTCTAGGGACCTATCTCCCACACCATATACTCTTAATACCTTCCACGAAGCATCTCTATCAACTATCATATGCCTTCTCCAGATCCGTAAATGCTACATGCAAATCCATCTATTTTTCTAAGTATTTCTCATATACATTCTTTATAGCAAAGAGCTGATCCATACATTCTCCAGCACTTCTATGCCACACTGCTCTTCCCAATCTGATGCTCTGTACATGCCCTTACCCTCTCAATCAATACCCTTCCATATAATTTCCCAGGAATACTCAACAAACTTATACCTCTGTAATTTGAGCACTCACCTTTATTCCCTTTACCTTTGGGAATGTCTTGGGAGTAGAGTCAGGGGTTAGTGAGAGGACAAGAGCAAGGGAAGGAGTAGCACTACTCCTGAAACAGGAGTTGTGGGAGTATATGATAGAATGTAAGAAAGTAAATTCTAGATTAATATGAGTAAAACTGAAACTTGGAGAGAGATGGGTGATTATTGGTGCACATGCACCTGGGCATGAGAAGAAAGAGCTTGAGAGGCAATTGTTTTGGGAGTAGCTAAATGAGTGTTAGTGGTTTTGATGCACAGGACCGGGTTATAGTGATGGGTGATTTGAATGCAAAGATGAGTAATGTGGCAGTTGAGGGAATAATTGGTATACATGGGGTGTTCAGTGTTGTAAATGGAAATGAAGAGCTTGTAGATTTATGTGCTGTAAAAGGACTGGTGATTGGGAATACCTGGTTTAAAAAGAGAGAGATACATAAGTATACGTATGTAAGTAGGAGAGATGACCAGAGAGCGTTATTGGACTACGTGTTAATTGACAGGCGCGCGAAAGAGAGACTTTTGGATGTTAATGTGCTGAGAGGTGCAACTGGAGGGATGTCTGATCATGATCTTGTGGAGGCGAAGGTGAAGATTTGTAGGGGTTTTCAGAAAAGAAGATTGAATGTTGGGGTGAAGAGGGTGGTGAGAGTAAGTGAGTTTGGGAAGGAGACTTGTGTGAGGAAGTGCATATGCACCAATAATCACCCATCTCTCTCCATTAACTTTCAGTTTTACCCATATCAATCTAGAATTTACTTTCTTACACTCTATCACATACTCCCGCAACTACTGTTTCAGGAATAGTGCTACTCCTTCCCTTGCTCTTGTCCTCTCACTAACCCCTGACTTTACTCCCAAGACATTCCCAAACCACTCTTCCCCTTTACCCTTGAGCTTCGTTTCACTCAGAAGCAAAACTTCCAAGTTCCTTTCCTCAAACATACTACCTATCTCTCCTTTTTTTCTCATCTTGATTACATCCACACACATTTAGACACCCCAATCTGAGCCTTCGAGGAGGATGAGCACTCCCCGCGTGACTCCTTCTTCTGTTTCCCTTTTTAGAAAGTTAAAATATGAGGGGAGGGTTTCTGCCCCCCCCCCCCTCCCGTCCCCTTTAGTCGCCTTCTACGACACGTGAGGAATGCGTGGGAAGTATTTTTTCTCCCCTATACATATATCTATATATATATATATATATATATATATATATATATATATATATATATTGTCCTCTCAAGGCAGGGGTTAGTGAGAGGACAAGAGCAAGGGAAGGAGTAGCAGTACTCCTGAAACAGGAGTTGTGGGAGTACGTGATAGAATGTAAGAAAGTAAATTCTCGATTAATATGGGTAAAACTGAAAGTTGATGGAGAGAGATGGGTGATTATTGGTGCATATGCACCTGGGCATGAGAAGAAAGATCATGAGAGGCAAGTGTTTTGGGAGCAGCTGAATGAGTGTGTTAGTGGTTTGATGCACGAGACCGGGTTATAGTGATGGGTGATTTGAATGCAAAGGTCAGTAATGTGGCAGTTAAACGAATAATTGGTATACACGGGGTGTTCAGTGTTGTAAATGGAAATGGTGAAGAGCTTGTAGCTTTATGTGCTGAAAAAGGACTGATGATTGGGAATATCTGGTTTAAAAAGCGAGATATACAAAGTATACTTATGTAAGTAGGAGAGATGGCCAGAGAGCGTTATTGGGTTACGTGTTAATTGACAGGCGCGCGAAAGAGAGACTTGTGGATGTTAATGTGCTTAGAGGTGCAACTGGAGGGATGTCTGATCATTATCTTGTGGAGGCTAAGGTGAAGTTTTGTATGGGTTTTCAGAAAGAGTGAATGTTGGGGTGAAGAGGGTGGTGAGAGTAAGTGAGCTTGGGAAGGAGACTTGTGAGAGGAAGTACTAGGAGAGACTGAGTACAGAATGGAGAAAGGTGAGAACAATGGAAGTAAGGGGAGTGGGGGAGGAATGGGATGTATTTAGGGAATCAGTGATGGATTGCGCAAAAGATGCTTGTGGCATGAGAAGAGTGGGAGGTGGGTTGATTAGAAAGGGTAGTGAGTGGTGGGATGAAGAAGTAAGAGTATTAGTGAAAGAGAAGAGAGAGGCATTTGGACGATTTTTGCAGGGAAAAAATGCAGTTGAGTGGGAGACGTATAAAAGAAAGAGACAGGAGGTCAAGAGAAAGGTGCAAGAGGTGAAAAAAAAGGGCAAATGAGAGTTGGGGTGAGAGAGTATCATTAAATTTTAGGGAGAATAAAAAGATGTTCTGGAAGGAGGTAAATAAAGTGCGTAAGACAAGGGAGCAAATGGGAACTTCAGTGAAGGGCGCAAATGGGAAGGTGATAAGTAGTGGTGATGTGAGAAGGAGATGGAGTGAGTATTTTGAAGGTTTGTTGAATGTGTTTGATGATACAGTGGCAGATATAGGGTGTTTTGGTCGAGGTGGTGTGCAAAGTGAGAGGGTTAGGGAAATTGATTTGGTAAACAGAGAAGAGGTAGTAAAAGCTTTGCGGAAGATGAAAGCCGGCAAGGCAGCAGGTTTGGATGGTATTGCAGTGGAATTTATTAAAAAAGGGGGTGACTGTATTGTTGACTGGTTGGTAAGGTTATTTAATGTATGTATGACTCACGGTGAGGTGCCTGAGGATTGGCGGAATGCGTGCATAGTGCCATTGTACAAAGGCAAAGGGGATAAGAGTGAGTGCTCAAATTACAGAGGTATAAGTTTGTTGAGTATTCCTGGTAAATTATATGGGAGGGTATTGATTGAGAGGATGAAAGCATGTACAGAGCATCAGATTGGGGAAGAGCAGTGTGGTTTCAGAAGTGGTAGAGGATGTGTGGATCAGGTGTTTGCTTTGAAGAATGTATGTGAGAAATACTTAGAAAAGCAAATGGATTTGTATGTAGCATTTATGGATCTGGAGAAGGCATATGATAGAGTTGATAGAGATGCTCTGTGGAAGGTATTAAGAATATATGGTGTGGGAGGCAAGTTGTTAGAAGCAGTGAAAAGTTTTTATCGAGGATGTAAGGCATGTGTACTTGTAGGAAAAGAGGAAAGTGATTGGTTCTCAGTGAATGTAGGTTTGCGGCAGGGGTGTGTGATGTCTCCATGGATGTTTAATTTGTTTATGGATGGGGTTGTTAGGGAGGTGAATGCAAGAGTTTTGGAAAGAGGGGCAAGTATGAAGTCTGTTGGGGATGAGAGAGCTTGGGAAGTGAGTCAGTTGTTGTTCGCTGATGATAGTTTTGGAAAGAGGGGCAAGTATGAAGTCTGTTGGGGATGAGAGAGCTTGGGAAGTGAGTCAGTTGTTGTTCGCTGATGATACAGCGCTGGTGGCTGATTCATGTGAGAAACTGCAGAAGCTGGTGACTGAGTTTGGTAAAGTGTGTGAAAGAAGAAAGTTAAGAGTAAATGTGAATAAGAGCAAGATTATTAGGTACAGTAGGGTTGAGGGTCAAGTCAATTGGGAGGTAAGTTTGAATGGAGAAAAACTGGAGGAAGTGAAGTGTTTTAGATATCTGGGAGTGGATCTGGCAGCGGATGGAACCATGGAAGCGGAAGTGGATCATAGGGTGGGGGAGGGGGCGAAAATTCTGGGAGCCTTGAAGAATGTGGGGAAGTCGAGAACATTATCTCGGAAAGCAAAAATGAGTATGTTTGAAGGAATAGTGGTTCCAACAATGTTGTATGGTTGCGAGGCGTGGGCTATGGATAGAGTTGTGCGCAGGAGGATGGATGTGCTGGAAATGAGATGTTTGAGGACAATGTGTGGTGTGAGGTGGTTTGATCGAGTAAGTAACGTAAGGGTAAGAGAGATGTGTGGAAATAAAAAGAGCGTGGTTGAGAGAGCAGAAGAGGGTGTTTTGAAATGGTTTGGGCACATGGAGAGAATGAGTGAGGAAAGATTGACCAAGAGGATATATGTGTCGGAGGTGGAGGGAACGAGGAGAAGAGGGAGACCAAATTGGAGGTGGAAAGATGGAGTGAAAAAGATTTTGTGTGATCGGGGCCTGAACATGCAGGAGGGTGAAAGGAGGGCAAGGAATAGAGTGAATTGGGGCGATGTGGTATACCGAGGTTGACGTGCTGTCAGTGGATTAAATCGGGGCATGTGAAGCGTCTGGGGTAAACCATGGAAAGCTGTGTAGGTATGTATATTTTGCGTGTGTGGATGTATGTATATACATGCGTATGGGGGTGGATTGGGCCATTTCTTTCGTCTGTTTCCTTGCGCTACCTCGCAAACGCGGGAGACAGCGACAAAGCAGAAAAAAAAAAGAAAATATATATATATATATATATATATATATATATATATATATATATATATATATATATATATATATATATATATATATATATATATCCTATGTGTCTACGGGGAAAATGAAACACAATAAGTTCCCAAATGCACTTTCGTGTAATAATCGCATCATCAGGAGAGACATAAGAGAGAGATATAACATTCAGTTGATTTATACCCAAGAGACGTCGCTTCGTTGTATATTAACTGACATGTTTCTCTCGTGTCTTCCCTATGTGATTATTACACGAAAGTGCACTTAGTAACTTGTCGTGTTTCATTTTCCCCTTGGACTCGTAGAAATATCTTGATCACGCGCAAAATTGTGGTCCTTCTAGAATATAAGCCGGCAAGACAGCGGGTTTGGATGGTATTGCAGTGGAATTTATTAAAAAAAGGGTGTGACTGTATTGTTGACTGGTTGGTAAGGTTATTTAATGTATGTATGATTCATGGTGAGGTCCCTGAGGATTGGCGGAATATTTGCATAGTGCCATTGTACAAAGGCAAAGGGGATAAGTGTGAGTGCTCAAATTACAGAGGTATAAGTTTGTTGAGTATTCCTGGTAAATTATATGGGAGGGTATTGATTGAGAGGGTGAAGGCATGTACAGAGCATCAGATTGGGGAAGAGCAGTGTGGTTTCAGAAGTGGTAGAGGATGTGTGGATCAGGTGTTTGCTTTGAAGAATGTATGCGAGAAATACTTAGAAAAGCAAATGGATTTGTATGTAGCATTTATGGATCTGGAGAAGGCATATGATAGAGTTGATAGAGATGCTCTGTGGAAGGTATTAAGATTACAAGGTGTGGGAGGCAAGTTGTTAGAAGCAGTGAAAAGTTTTAATCGAGGATGTAAGGCATGTGTACGTGTAGGAAGAAAGGAAAGTGATTGGTTCCTAGTGAATGTAGGTTTGCGGCAGGGGGGTGTGATGTCTCCATGGTTGTTTAATTTGTTTATGGATGGGGTTGTTAGGGAGGTGAATGCAAGAGTTTTGGAAAAAGGGGCAAGTATGCAGTCTGTTGTGGATGAGAGAGCTTGGGAAGTGAGTCAGTTGTTGTTCGCTGATGATGCAGCGCTGGTGGCTGATTCATGTCAGAAACTGCAGAAGCTGGTGACTGAGTTTGGTAAAGTGTGTGAAAGAAGAAAGTTAAGAGTAAATGTGAATAAGAGCAAGGTTATTAGGTAGAGTAGGGTTGAGGGTCAAGTCAATTGGGGAGGTAAGTTTGAATGGAGAAAAACTGGAACAAGTGTTTTAGATATCTGGGAGTGGATCTGGCAGCGGATGGAACCATGGAAGCGGAAGTGAGTCATAGGGTGGAGGAGGGGGGCGAGAATTCTGGAAGCCTTGAAGAATGTTTGGAAGTCGAGAACATTATCTCGGAAAGCAAAAATGGGTATGTTCGAAGGAATTGTGGTTCCAACAATGTTGTATGGTTGCGAGGCATGGGCTATGGATAGAGTTGTGCGCAGGAGGGTGGATGTGCTGGAAATGAGATGTTTGAGGACAATATGTGTGAGGTGGTTTGATCAAGTAATAATAGGGTAAGAGAGATGTGTGGTGATAAAATGAGTGTGGTTGAGAGAGCAGAAGAGGGTGTTTTGAAATGGTTGGGTCACATTGAAAGAATGAGTGAGGAAAGATTGACCAAGAGGATATATGTGTCAGAGGTGGAGGGAACGAGGAGAAGTGGGAGACCAAATTGGAGGTGGAAAGATGGAGTGAAAAAGATTTTGAGTGATCGGGGCCTGAACATGCAGGAGGGGGAAAGGCGTGCAAGAAATAGTGAATTGGAACGATGTGGTATACCTGGGTCGATGTGCTGTCAATGGATTGAACCAGGACATGTGGAGCATCTGGGGTAAACCATGGAAAGTTCTTTGGGGCCTGGATGTGGAAAGGGACATGTGGTTTCGGTGCATTATTATATGACATCTAGAGACTGAGTGTGAACGAATGGGGCCTTTGTTGTCTTTTCCTAGCGCTACCCCGCACACATGGGGGGGGGAAGGTGTTGTTGTTCCATCTGTGGCGGGGTAGCGATGAGAATAAATAAAGGCAGTCAGTATGAATTATGTACATGGGTATATATGTATATGTCTGTGTGGGTATGTATATGTGTACATTGAGATGTATAGGTATGTATATTTGCGTGTGTGGACGTGTATGTATATACATGTGTATGTGGGTGGGTTGGGCCATTCTTTCGTGTGTTTCCTTGCGCTACCTCACTAACGCGGGAGACAGCGACAAAGCAAAATAAGTAAATAAATAAATATATTTCATTATACTTTGTCGCTGTCTCCCGCGTTAGCGAGGTAGCATAAGGAAACAGACGAAAAAATGGTCCAACCCACCCACATACTCATGTATATACATACACGTTCACACACGCACATTCACATGCCTATACATCTCAACGTATACATATGTATACACACACAGACATATACATATATATACATGTACATAATTCATGCTGTCTGCCCTTATTCATTCACGTCGCCACCCCGCCACACATGAAATGACAACCCCTTCCCCCGCATGCGCGCGAGGTAGCGCTAGGAAAAGACAACAAAGGCCAAATTCGTTCACGCTCAGTCTCTAGATGTCATGTACAATGCACCGAAACCACAGCTCCCTTTCCACATCCAGTCCCTACAAAATTTTTCATGGTTTACCATATCCTGGTTCAATCCATTGACAGCACGTCGACCCCGGTACACCACATCGTTCTAAATCACGCTATTTCTTGCACGCGTTTCACCCTCTTGCATGTTCAGGCCCCGATCACTCAAAATCTTTTTCTCTCCGTCTCTCCATCTTCAATTTGGTCTCCCACTTCTCCTCAATCCCTCCACCTCTAATACATATATCCTCTGTCAATCTTTCCTCACTCATTATCTCCATGCGAACAAACCATTTCAAAACACCCTCTTCTGCTCTCTCAACCACACTCTTTTTATTACCCTTTCATTACTTGATCAAACCACCTCACACCACATATTGTCCTCAAACATCTCATTTCTAGCTCATCCACCCTCCTGCGCACAACTCTATCTATAGCCCACCCCTCGCAATCGATATAACATTGTTGGAACCACTATTCCTTCAAACATGCCCATTTCTGCTTCCAAGATAACGTTCTCGACTTCCACACATTCTTCAACGCTCCCAGAACTTTCGCCCCCCCTCCCCCACCCTATGATTCACTTCCGCTTCCATGGTTCCATCCGCTGCCAGATCCACTCCCAGATATCTAAAACACTTCACTTCCTCCAGTTTTCCTCCATTCAAACTTACCTCCCAGTTGATTTGTCCCTCAACCCTACTTACCTAATAACCTTGCTCTTATTCGCATTCACTCACCTGTCTTCTTTCGCACACTTTACCAAACTGTCACCAGTTTCTGCAGTTGCTCGCCCGAATCAGCCACCAGCGTTGTATAAGCGAACAACTGACTCGCTTCCCAAGCTCTCGCATCCACAACAGACCGCATACTTGCCCCTTTTTCCAAAACTCTTGCATTCACCTCCCTAACAACCCCATCCATAAACAAATTGAACAACCATGGAGACATCACGCACTCCTGCCGCAAACCAACATTGACTGAGAACCAATCGCTTTCCTCTCTTTCTACACGTACACATGCCTTACATAATCGATAAAGACTTTAAACTGCATCTAACAACTTGCCTCCCACACCATATATTCTTAATACCTTCCACATACTTCATACAAATCCATTTGCTTTTGTAAGTATTTCTCGCATACATTTTTCAAAGCAAACACCTCATCCACACATCCTTTACCACTTCTGAAACCACACTGCTCTTCCCCAATCTGATGCTTTGTACATGCCTTCACCCTCTCAATCAATACCCTCCCATATAATTTACCAGGAATACTAAAGAAAATTATTTTTTTTTTTATTATACTTTGTCGCTGTCTCCCGCGTTTGCGAGGTAGCGCAAGGAAACAGACGAAAGAAATGGCCCAAACCCCCCCCCCCCCATATACATGTATATACATACGTCCACACACACAAATATACATACCTACACAGCTTTCCATGGTTTACCCCAGACGCTTCACATGCCTTGATTCAATCCACTGACAGCACGTCAACCCCGGTATACCACATCGCTCCAAATCACTCTATTCCTTGCCCTCCTTTCACCCTCCTGCATGTTCAGGCCCCGATCACACAAAATCTTTTTCACTCCATCTTTCCACCTCCAATTTGGTCTCCCTCTTCTCCTCGTTCCCTCCACCTCCGACACATATATCCTCTTGGTCAATCTCTCCTCAGTCATTCTCTCCATGTGCCCAAACCACTTCAAAACACCCTCTTCTGCTCTCTCAACCACGCTCTTTTTATTTCCACACATCTCTCTTACCCTTACGTTACTCACTCGATCAAACCACCTCACACCACATATTGTCCTCAAACATCTCATTTCCAGCACATCCATCCTCCTGCGCACAACTCTATCCATAGCCCACGCCTCGCAACCATACAACATTGTTGGAACCACTATTCCTTCAAACATACCCATTTTTGCTTTCCGAGATAATGTTCTCGACTTCCACACATTCTTCAAGGCCCCCAGAATTTTCGCCCCCTCCCCCACCCTATGATCCACTTCCGCTTCCATGGTTCCATCCGCTGCCAGATCCACTCCCAGATATCTAAAACACTTCACTTCCTCCAGTCTTTCTCCATTCAAACTCACCTCCCAATTGACTTGACCCTCAACCCTACTGTACCTAATAACCTTGCTCTTATTCACATTTACTCTTAAATTTCTTCTTCCACACACTTTACCGAACTCAGTCACCAGCTTCTGCAGTTTCTCACACGAATCAGCCACCAGCGCTGTATCATCAGCGAACAGCAACTGACTCGCTTCCCAAGCTCTCTCATCCACAACAGATTTCATACTTGCCCCTCTTTCCAAAACTCTTGCATTTACCTCCCTAACAACCCCATCCATAAACAAATTAAACAACCATGGAGACATCGCACACCCCTGCCGCAAACCTACATTCACCGAGAACCAATCACTCTGTATTTTCAGCACTCACTCTTATCCCCATTGCCTTTTTACAATGGCACTATATAAGCATTCCGCCAGTCCTCAGGCACCTCACCATGAGTTATACATTCATTAGATAACCTTACCAACCAGTCAACAATACAGTCACCCCCTTTCTTAATGAATTCCACTGCAATACCATTCAAACCCGCTGCCTTGCCGGCTTTCATCTTCCGTAAAGCTTTTACTACCTCTTCTCTATCTACCAAATCATTCTCCCTAACCCTCTCACTTTGCACACTACCTCGACCAAAACAACCCATATCCGCCACTCTCGTCAAACACGTTCAACAAACCTTCAAAATACTCTCTCCTTCTCACATCACCACTACTTATCACCTCCCCATTAGTCCCATTCACTGTTCCCATTTGCTCCCTTGCCTTACGCACTTTATTTACCTCCTTCCAAAGCATCTTTTTATTCTCCCTAAAATTTAATGATACTCTCTCACTCCAACTCTCATTTGCCCTCTTTTTCACCTCTTGCACCTTTCTCTTGACCTCCTGCCTCTTTCTTTAATACATCTCCCACTCATTTGCATTATTTCCCTGCAAAATCGTCCAAATGCCTCTCTTCTCTTTCACTAATGATTTTACATCATCCCCCCACTCACTACCCTTTCTGATAGGTCCACCTCCCATGCTTCCCATGCCACAAGCATCTTTTGCGCAAGCCATCACTACTTCCGTAAATACATCCCATTCCTCCCCCACTTCTCTTCCGTCCTTTGTTCTCACCTTTTTTCATTCTATACCCAGTCTTTCCTGGTACTTCCTCACACAAGTCTCCTTCCCAAGCTCACTTATTCTCGCCACTCTCTTCACCCCAACATTCACTCTTCTTTTCTGAAAACCTCTACAAATCTTCCTTTGCCTCCACTAGATAGTGATCAGACATCCCCCCAGTTGCACCTCTCAGCACATTATCATCTAAAAGTCTCTCTCTCGCGCGCTTATCAATTAACACGTGATCCAGTATCGCTCTCTGGCCATCTCTCTTACTTACATACGTATACTTATGTATATCTCTCTTTTTAAACCAGGTATTCCCAATCGCCAGTCCTTTTTCAGCACGCAAATCTACAAGCTCTTCACCATTTTCATTTACAACACTGAACACCCCATGTACACCAATTATTCCCTCAACTGCCACATTACTCACCTATGCATTCAAATCACCCATCACTATAACCCGGTCTCGTGCATCAAAACTACTAACGCACTCACTCAGCTGCTCCCAAAACACTTGCCTCTCATGATCTTTCTTCTCATACCCAGGTGGATATGCACCAATAATCACCCATCTCTCTCCATCCACTTTCAGTTTTACCCATATCAATCTTAAATTTACTTTCTTACACTCTTATCACATACTCCCACCACTCCTGTTTCAGGAGTAGTGCTACTCCTTCCTTGCTCTTGTCCTCTCACTAACCCCTGACTTTACTATCAAGACATTCCCAAACCACTCTTCCCCTTTACCATTGAGCTTCGTTTCACTCGGAGCTAAAACATTCAGGTTCCTTTCCTCAAACATGCTACCTATCTCTCCTTTTTTTCTAATCTTGGTTACAGCCACACACATTTAGACACCCCAATCTGAGCCTTCGAGGTGGATGAGCACTTCCCGCGTGACTCCCTCTTTTGTTTCCCCGTTTAGAAAGTTAAAAGGAGGGGAGGGTTTCTAGCCCCCCGGCTCCCGTCCTCTTTAGTCGCCTCTTACGACACGTGAGGAATGCATGGAAAGTATTCTTTCTTCCCTATCTCCAGGATATATATATATATATATATGGTATTTCATACTTTATTTTTTTATTTATTTTGCTTTCTCGCTGTCTCCCGCGTTAGCGAGGTAGCGCAAGGAAACAGACGAAAGAATGGCCCAACCCACCCACATACACATGTATATACATACACGTCCACATACGCAAATATATATACCTATACATCTCAACGTACACATGTATATACGCAGACATATACATATATACACGTGTACATAATTCATACTGTCTGCCTTTATTCATTCCCATCACCAGCCCGCCACACATGTAATAACGACCCCCTCCCGCTCATGTGTGCGTGGTTGTGCTAGCTAAAGACAACAAAGGCCCCATTCTTTCACACTCGGTCTCTAGCTGTCATATAATAATGCACCGAAACCACAGCTCCCTTTCCACATCCAGGCCCCACACAACTTTCCATGGTTTACCCCAGACGCTTCACATGCCTTGGTTCAATCCATTGACAGCATGTCGGCCCCGGTATACCATATCGTTCCAATTCACTCTATTCCTTGCACGCCTTTCACCCTCCTGCATGTTCAGGCCCCGATCACTCAAAATCTTTTTCACTCCATCTTTCCACCTCCAATTTGGTCTCCCACTTCTCCTCGTTCCCTCCACCTCTGACACATATATCCTTTTGGTCAATCTTTCCTCACTCATTCTCTCCATGTGACCGAACCATTTCAAAACACCCTCTTCTGCTCTCTCAACCACACTTTTTATTATCACACATTTCTCTTACGCTATTATTACTTACTCGATCAAACCACCTCACACCACATATTGTCCTCAAACATCTCATTTCCAGCACATCCACCCTCCTGCGCACAACTCTATCCATAGCCCACGCCTCGCAACCATAAAACATTGTTGGAACCACTATTCCTTCAAACATACCCATTTTTGCTTTCAGAGATAATGTTCTCGACTTCCACACATTCTTCAAGGCTCCCAGAACATTCGTACCCCTTCCCCCACCCTATGATTCACTTCCGCTTCCATGGTTCATCCGCTGCCAAATCCACTCCAAGACATCTAAAACACTTCACTTCCTCCAGTTTTCCTCCATTCAAACTTACCTCCCAGTTGACTTGGCCCTCAACCCTACTCTACCTAATAACCTTGCTCTTATTCACATTTACTCTTAACTTTCTTCTCTCACACACTTTACCAAACTGTCACCAGCTTCTGCAGTTTCTCACATGAATCAGCCACCAGCGATGTATCATCAGCGAACAACAACTGACTCACTTCCCACGCTCTCTCATCCACAACAGACTGCATACTTGCCCCTCTTTCCAAAACTCTTGCATTCACCTCCCTAACAACCCCATCCATAAACAAATTAAACAACCATGGAGACATCACACACCCCTGCCGCAAACCTACATTCACTGAGAACCAATCACTTTCCTCTCTTCCTACACGTACACATGCCTTACACCCTCGATAAAAACTTTTCACTGCTTCTAACAACTTGCCACCCACACCATATACTCTTAATACCTTCCACAGAGCATCTCTATCAACTCTATCATATGCCTTCTCCAGATCCATAAATGCTACATACAAATCCATTTGCTTTTCTCAGTATTTCTCTTACATTCTTCAAAGCAAACACCTGATCCACACATCTTCTACCACCTCTGAAACCACACTGCTCTTCCCCAATCTGATGCTCTGTACATGCCTTCACCCTCTCAATCAATACCCTCCCATATAATTTACCAGGAATACTCAATTTGAGCACTAACCTTTGTCCCCTTTGCCTTTGTACAATGGCACTATGCAGGCATTCCGCCAATCCTCAGGCACCTCACCATGAGTCATACATTCATTAAATAACCTTACCAAACAGTCAACAATACAGTCACCCCATTTTTCAATAAATTCCACAGCAATACCATCCAACCCCGCTGCCTTGCCGGCTTTCATCTTCCGCAAAGCTTTCACTACCTCTTCTTTGTTTACCAAATCATTCTCCCTAGCCCTCTCACTTTGCACACCACCTCGACCAAAACACCCTATATCCGCCACTCTATCATCAAACACATTCAGCAAACCTTCAAAATCCTCACTCCATCTCCTTCTCACATCACCACTACTTATCACCTCCCCATTAGCCCCCTTCATTGAAGTTCCCATTTGTTCCCTTGTCTTACGCACTTTATTTACCTCCTTCCAAAACATCTTTTTCTCCCTAAAATCTAATGATAATCTCTCACTCCAACTCTCATTTGCCCTCTTTTTCACCTCTAGCACCTTTCTCTTGACCTCCTGCCTCTTTCTCTTATACATCTCCCACTCTTTTGCATTATTTCCCTGTAAAAATCGTCCAAATGCCCTCTCTTCTCTTTCACTAATAATCTTACTTCTTCATCCCACCACTCACTACCCTTTCTAATCTGCCCACCACCCACGCTTTTCATGCCACAAACATGTTTTGCGCAAGCCATCACTGCTTCCCTAAACACATCCCATTCCTTCCCCACTCCCCTTACATCCTTTGTTCTCACCTTTTTCCATTTTGTACTCAGTCTCTCCTGGTACTTCCTCACACAAGCCTCCTTCCCAAGCTCACTTACTCTCACCACTCTCTTCACCCTAACATTCTCTCTTCTTTTCTGAAAACTTCTACAAATCTTCACCATTGCGTCCACAAGATAATGATCAGACATCCCTCCAGTTGCACCTCTCAGCACATTAACATCCAAAAGTCTCTTTCGCAATCCTATCAATTGACACGTAATCCAATAACGCTCTCTGGCCATCTCTCCTACTCTAATACGTACACTTGTGTATATCTCTTTTTAAACCAGGTATTCCCAATCACCAGTCCTTTTTCAGCACATAAATCTACAAGCTCTTCACCATTTCCATTTACAACACTGAACACCCCATGTTCACCAATTATTCCCTCAACTGCCACATTACTCACCTTTGCATTCAAATCACCCGTCACTATAACCCGGTCTCGTGCATCAAAACTACTAACACATTCATTTAGCTGCTCCCAAAACACTTGCCTCTCATGATCTTCCTTCCAGGTGCATATGCACTAAGAATCACCCATCTCTCGCCATCAACTTTCAATTTTACCCATATCAATCTAGAGTTTACTTTCTTGCACTCTATCACATACTCCCACCACTCCTGTTTCAGGAGCAGGGCTACTCCTTCCCTTGCTCTTGTCCTCGCACTAACCCCTGACTTTACTCCCAAGACATTCCCAATATATATACTTACCTATATAATCAAAAATGGTTCATGTACATCTCGGACAATTGACTGTTTGGTCGTATCTCATATGCTCTTATTCTCCGTTCACAGGATTTACAGCTCTTATGGCAGCGGCTGTGAGGGGCTACGTGGAGTCTGTGGAACTCCTGATAACTTATAAAGCAAATATCAACGCTCAGGACTCGACAGGTAGGGTGTCTGGTCACGCTTTAGAATCATAATAGTATTGCCAACTTCTCGACAAGGACGGTGTGGCAACTATATGTAGGTAATACTATATGAAGATTCAACACAAACACTCGAGAGAAAAATTAAAACTGCTCTTGATAACTACCTTTCCAGGAATATCGTCGCTGATGCATGCAGCAATCGTCGGTTTTAAGGAGGTGGCTAGAGTTCTGGTCATCAGTGGCGCCAACCTCGACCTCCAAGATATTGGTAAGGCAAGAGAGAGGATGTTAGTGTTTACTGGACCTGCTGTGTCTCTCCGTCATAGATCCATCTTGCTGTATTAGTCAGAGAGAAGACAGAAATCGGAGGGAGGCAGGAGGACTAGCTTTAGTCGGTACTGTATTTCCAAAATCAGTTTACAAGCGGATACAGTCTGAAAAAGTTCTAGAACAGTGGTTCCATCCTGCACTACCTGCCGCCCTCATCCCAACTTCACTTTCTCTCCTCCTTACTTCACCTATTGCCGTCCTCCTCCCAACTTTGTGGAACCTTGGCTGGCACCCCTTCCACCCATCTCCAAACCCACGCACATGTATAAAATGTACAGTAAACATCAAGAAAGATTCGGTACACTAAGTACAATACAAAAATTTTTCTAAAGGATTACCTTGCTGTATTTTTGTGATCATTTTATATATATAATACTGTAAGATCTCTCTCTCTCACACACACACACACACACCGGTCAGCAGTATGCACCCCACATCGTTAAAGGTAATGATCTACACATCCACACATTAACACCTCATCTCTATACACACTTAACGTTACCCGCTGGTACCTTCCACAACTACTCTCACCTTCCACCTGCAAACCTCTTTCACCACCGCACACACACAGCCTCCACTACACACGTCAGCCTCCACCACATACACACTGTCTCCACCACACACACTCCTGCCTCCACCACACACACTCCTAGCTTCACCACACACATCAAACATACTTGAGTGCACCAAACACACAATAGATCCACCATACACTCCTTCCTGTACCACACACCAGCCTAAATTACACGCACTTGCCTCCACCATACGCACTCCATCTCAACCACAAAAACTTGCCTGCATCACACACAGCCGCTTCTTCCACACATACCAGCCACTTCCATGAACATCTACCTCCAACCGCACATACCTGCTTCTACTACACATATCAGTATATCTGCCTCCATCACACACACCTGCTTCTACAGTACACACTATCCTCGACCACACGCACAACAGACTTTTACCACGCACACCATTCTGCATCACACAAACGTGTCTCCACACACGCACACCAGCCTCTACTACACACAAGCCTTTACCACACACACACACCTGTTTCTACCATACATTCCAGCCTTCATGACACACACCATCGCATACATTATGCAGTAGCCTCTACCATGCACACCTTTTTGTACAACATACACCAGCCTACGTTACAGACACCCGTCTCTACCTCACACAAGCCTCCACCACACACGCTTGCCTCGATTACACACACTAGCCTCTACTACACGCACCCTTCTGTACTACAAACGTCACTCTTCAACACACACCTAACTCATCACACATGCATGCCTCCACCACACACTCCTACCTCTACCACATGTACCACTTATGACGCAAACCAGCATCCACCATATACACCTGCCCCATCACACACGCATTCCTTCATCATATACACCTTCTACCACACACACCTCCTTCCGCAACACACGCCTGCATTCACCATACACGCCTATCTTCACCACACACACCTACCACACATACCCATCCCCACCAATATATATCTGCTTATACTATAGTTTTTCATAACCATCGTCATCTGGCATTCATGGTATCTCTACAGATGGTAACACTGCACTGATGTTCGCTGCTCAGAGCACACAAACGATGGATTTGCTGAATTTGCTTATCGTGGCAGGAGCAAACCTCGATCTCCAAAATGTTCATGGTGAGTTATCCAGGTGAGCCAGACGTGTATGACAAGAAGCAAAGGCAGTCTCATGATGTACTTTAGACACAAACTGCCCAGGTTACAAGAAAATTTTGAATTTTAAAATATCGCAGACGCTATATTAAGTAAACCTTGCGTGATCACTTGCATCTTTGACACTTGTCAAAATCGACTCTACAATGAAGGATAAGTCTTAGAAAATGTACAGAAGCGCGGAGTCAAGCAAGCTTCATCTCAAAGTTAACCTAACCTAGCCCAGCCGAAGTTCGGCTCTGGTTGTTTAAGGTACACAAACTTGAAAAAACATATCTTGCTAAGATATAAGAGCCTAACCTAAGCTGTTAGGTTTCTGATTTCGTCCATGGAAGTTAACTCAGTTGGGTTATGAAAATAAAGCTATGGATTGCGCTCAAGAGCCTTACCATACCTGGAAGATATAAGCTTTGCAAATACTTCCAAAAATGAGAGAATAATTTTCTAGATACCAACCCGCCTGTGTCTAAGTTATCGTTGGCCCATTTTTATCCATAGCCTTAAAATCATGGGGCCCAGTTTGATGTGCAGAGACTGTATCAAAAATTCGCTTGAGTCCTACTACCAGCGGAAGGTGATGGGCGTTCGTTGTTCCCAGAGCCAACGACTTTCGAGAACTCCAGCCCCAATTGTTATGATTGAAAGTTTTTGCTCGACTGTCCCACTCGGAGGGAACGGCATGACCTGGTGTAGCTCTGCTGTGGTCCGAACAAGACGGCCACAACTTTCGTCTCCTCAAAACTGCCATTTGTATCCCTTGTACTTTTTGCTGTTCAAAAGATGTTTCATGTTATATGACCCTTCATGTGGAATGCATGACCTACTACATCTGACAGCAACAACAAGTTACTATTATCCAGCTGAGCAGCTTCTACACTCTACTTTGACGAGTGTGTGAACAGTGTCCACACCTCAGGTTATGATGATGGCTGCCATCACACAATCTACATCGTTGCAAACGACGAGGTCACCTTCCATCTTTAAGAATAATGGAAATGTTTCTGGCGGGCACGAAACAGTCACATTTCTATTTAGATTTCATTGTTGCAGTCTTGAGCCAAACAGTTCTGCATCACTCTCAGACAGTTTCAGACCTCTGATCAAGTCTCTCAATTCATTCTGCGTGATCCTGAGTGGCACGGCAGACGCCAGGATCTCTTGTTGTTGATGACTCGTTTCACAGATTTCATCCTGTTCATCCATCGGCACCTTCACACCACTGACACAGTACAAGGCTCCTCCACACCAAGGGCACGGCACAAGGCATGGACGTCTTTTGTTGTTGAACCAACTACGGCGAAGGTTTGTTGCACGATCACTGCAGCATTCTTGTGGAGCCCAGCTCTTGACCAGGCCTCCAATCGTTAATTACAACCCAAGTATAGATGATCCTGATGAACGAGGTTATGGCACGTTTCTTTAAAGCAAAAATCACCATCCCACAAACAAAAAAGTCATTTGCACTGTTCACGCACTTACGAGGTATCCTTGTTGATGTTCGGCAAAGAAATCGCTCATTGACAGTCAACCACGTGGGCCTTCCCACACAACTGGATCAGTAAATACAATTCAGTAGAATGACAAAAACCAACACACGGCACTGCAAGAAGCAGCAGGTATTGTATTGCATGGTATTTGTAGAAGGAAATTGATTTGCACTCTGATTACAATATTCAAGTCTGCTCCAACTCGAATACAGACTTAGGGATACGAAACAGCAGCAATGACAAAAGCAAGACACAAAGAGAAACGTCGGGGTACGAAAAAAGACTTTAGAAAATGAGTGCGATACGTGTGCACTGGGAGCCTACCCAGAAGGAAATGATAAACAGCAAGTAGGCTGATGCAATACCTGGGTACTGATTAAACCATCCACTTCCTGCGCTCAGGGTGCCAGATCTTTCCTTAAAGCTGCACAATGAGAGGACCAGTACTGCATACTGGAACCCAGCCACCCCGTATCTTCAAAACTGGAGCCAGTTTACAATTGCAAGCGTCATATTCGTGCTCATCACCCCAGAATTAATTGGGGTTAGTTAATATCATTTCCAAAGCATTTTCACTGTTGATCAATGTTATCTTCAGCGCCAGAAGATGTTAAACAAATTTTCGATTGGTGGATGTATCTTGACAGTGACAGTTAAAGACCCCTGACATTTAAAAGCTTGTGATCAGATCATTACTTATTCCTCTTTCTTTAACGGAGCACAAATTCAAGGCCTCTTGCTTTTCCCCTGTAGATCGGTCTCTTCATTTTGGTGTTATGATTGTTACTTTCCTCAGTACCTACTCTATTGGTTCTTTCTGCTTCTTAAAGGTTGATGACCATACTTGCGAAGAGTATTTTAATTTTGGCCAATGTTGCTTAACAGGTTGCTTGAATCCTTTATTGTTAACGTAGCTTTTCAGCGATAACAATACTAGAACATCTTGACCAAAAACTCGCCCGAAAATTCTGCGGGCTGCGTTTACAGATTACCTTCTTAAAGCTAATGTTTTGTGTTGGGCAGACTGATAGGATCTTCGTTAGACTTAAGCAACTTAAATATTGTTTAAGAAGAGGACAAAGATGCTTTGTTCATGTTGAAAATTTTGACGCTAATTCAGTTAACCAACTCCTTTACCACGAGAAATATCATTGAATCTTCTATCAAATGCACAGAGTTGTAACATTAATATTAGTGAAGGTCTATACAAAATTGATAGCATTGTCGTGGGCAAAATTCCTGTCCACAAAAAATTTTGACAGGAATGTTGCCCGACTCTAACACCGCCAACGATTGTTTACCATTGGTGTTTTAGCTACATCTTTCTTGTACATCAACTGACTGTTTACGCCTTTTATCGCATTCTTTTATCCCCCTGACTTTGTAATTATTACACGAAAGTGAACTTGGGAACTTGTGATTCCATATCCTTGTGTTCTTTTTGCGCGTGGATGTGGAAAGGGAGATGTGGTTTCGGTGCATTACACATGACAGATAGAGACTGAGTGTGAACGAATGTAGCCTTTGTGTCTTTTCCCGGTGCTACCCCGCCCTCGCGCGGGGGGAGGGGAGTGCCGTTTCATGTGTGGCGGGGTGGCGACGAGAATGGATGGGGGCAGCAAGTATGAGTGTACTTGTGTATATATGTATATATCTGTATGAATGTATAGGTATGTATATGTGCGTGTGTGGGCGTTTATGTATATACATGTGTATGTGGGTGGGTTGGGCCATTCTTTCGTCTGTTTCCTTGCGCTACCTCGCTAACGCGGGAGACCGACTAAGTATGATGAAATAATTTGTATTGTAATCATTGGATATGAAAGCGCACTTAGAACCATAATACCCTCCGACAGTTACGATTAGAACCTAGGACTTTTGCGTGGTAGTCGGGAATGTAACGGTTAGGCTATGATCGCTCCTGGGTTCGAATCCTGGCTGTTGGAGGGTATTGTGTGATATATGTATCCTATTTTGACATTTACATTTTTTGATAGTTGACATTTAATCAATATATGCCTGAAACAAACATGGTGAAGAGTAGGTCATTCTTAAGAGGTGATGAGGCCTATTTCCGGCAGGCTACACCGCCCTCCTCCTTGCCACCTCCAACACTCACAGACGAAGACTGACTGAGGCCGGAGCTAACCTCGACCTCCAGAACAACTTGGGTAATGTATCGTAACTTTGACTTCTAATACAGCTTGGTAAAGTATCTCAACCTTGACCTCTAGAACAGCATGGGTAATGTATCAAGTTCTACCTCTAGAATAATTTCAGTATCGTATGTCATCCTCAACCTCCAGAACAACTTGGGCTATTGATGTACCTTGTATCTTGGGACAGTGTTGCCCTCGATTTCTGTTTTTCTTTCTCTTCTTGAGATTGTTGATGTCTCGTGATGATAATAATGTAATGTGATCGTTGATGGTGTTTATTGTTAAGCTGATTATTGTTCATACTGTTGTAGCCACGATTATCACTGCTGTCATGATCATTGTTCTTGTGTTTAGCATTACACGATTGCTGTTCTGGTCACTGTTGCCGTGCTTTATGTTGTTCATGTCACTGTCGCCTTGCTTGTGTTGTTCTGGTCAGTTACAGTTGTTTCTGTTGTCTAATTCTGTTGTCTAATTATCGTAAATATGGTTAATGCCGTGTTTTGTTGACACGGCTGCTGTTGATGGCTACTGTTATGGTTAATCTGAAGTGATTATTGCCGTTATTAACATATTAACGACATGGATAGTTGACATAGTTACTGTTCTGAATTATTGTTGCTGTGGTCACTTATAATTTTCCAAGTCATACCACTAATAGTATGACTTCCTTCAAAAGTTACTTGGAATCTTACTAATGTCCCATTCTTGATGTATAGGAGTTATTTTATAATAACAACCACGCCTGATGTAGGATAGTTATAACATAACCACGTTTGATGTAGGATAGTTCTTATGATAACACAACCATTTTTGATGCATGGTAATTATCACAACACAACCATGTCTGATGTAGGATAGTTCTTATGATACAACCACGTCTGATGTAGGATAGCTATAACACAACCAAGTCTGATGTAGGATAGTTTTTATAACCATTTTTGATGCATGGTAATCATCACAACACAACCATGTCTGATGTAGGATAGTTCTTATGATACAACCACGTCTGATGTGGAATAGTTATAACACAACCATTTCTATGTAGATTAGTTATAACACAACCACGTCTGATGTGGGTTAGTTCTTATGATAAGCGTGTCTGATGTAGGATAGTTCTTATAACACAACCACGTCTGATGTAGGTTAGTTCTTATGATAAGCGTGTCTGATGTAGGATAGTTCTTATGATACAACCACGTCTGATGTAGGTTAGTTCTTATGATAAGCGTGTCTGATGTAGGATAGTTCTTATAACACAACCACGTCTGATGTAGGTTAGTTCTTATGATAAGCGTGTCTGATGTAGGATAGTTCTTATAACACAACCACGTCTGATGTAGGTTAGTTCTTATGATAAGCGTGTCTGATGTAGGATAGTTCTTATGATACAACCACGTCTGATGTAGGTTAGTTCTTATGATAAGCGTGTCTGATGTAGGATAGATCTTATGATACAACCACGTCTGATGTAGGTTAGTTCTTATGATAAGCGTGTCTGATGTAGGATAGTTCTTAGGATACAACCACGTCTGATGTAGGTTAGTTCTTATGATAAGCGTGTCTGATGTAGGATAGTTCTTAGGATAACAATCTCGTATGTTGTAGGTTACACAATCACTTTTGTTGTACGATAGTTCTCAATCATAACACGCCTATGAGGTGTATTATACGAGATATCATTGATGTATAACTAAAAATCTGTTGTAAGAGACGGCATATCAGTACAACCGTTTCTGGTATGGGGTTCCCACATAGCATAATTGAAGAGAATGCTGGTTTATGCATATATCTTTGTCTCATGCACCACTGTGTATCTAGGTTTCACGTCAATCATTTTTATAATTCCAGGAGCAACAGCGATCATCTCCTGGATCAAGGCCAAGATTAGGGCGGCAGTGTTGTCCATACTGGAGTCTTGCCCAGACCTGACCATACCAGACGACCAAGGTATGAAGGGAAGCAAGATGAAGCAGTAGTAGTACTGTGCTGCAGGACAGTTGAAGTGCTCGTGCCCACACTTATGTACAGAATTTAAAGTCATCTTAGTTATAGCAGTTGTTGTTCCTGTTATTGTCTTGTTGCCGTTGTCATAGTAGTAGTACTAGTAAAGGTGGTAGTGGTACCAGCAGTGGTAGTGAAAGTGGTGGCAGTGGACGATTTGGTAGTAGTAGTACTAGTAGTGGTGGTGGTGGTAATAGTAGTACTAATAGTAGTGGTGCTGGTAGTAGTGGTAATAGTAATATCACTAGTATTGGTGGTGGTAGTAGTAGTGGTAATAGTAGAAGTGGTGGTATTCTTAGTAGTAGTACTAGTGTTGGTGGTTGTGGTGGTGGTAGTACTAGTAGTGGTGGTGGTGTTGATAGTAGTAGTAGTTCTAGTAGTACGAGTAGTGGTGGTGGTAGCAGTAGTGTTATAGTAGTGATGTGTTAAAAATCTTGGCAAGGTTTTACGATCATAGCAAGGATCGTTAGTTTGTACGATCATAGCAAGGATCGTCAGTTTGTTACGCACACTGGATAACGCTATCTTAACGTTATGGGATGAGAGCAAAACCAGGGTTAAATCTACATGAAATACAAGAAATAAAGGGTACAAAATAAGAGCACATTAATAGGGTATAGATATTTTCGTTAACACTTAACATTCCACTTTCCTGGTAAGATTTCAAACCAGGAAGTCTCTTTATGACGATATGATTATAGAAACATGATACAAGATACGCTTATTTGTGGGCAATTCTGTGACAAGTTACAATACATTGTTGCATTGGTACCCGACACGACACAGTCTAATATCTAACAATTTAGGGCAGCGGTGGCTACGGGGTTTGAGACTAGTAAAACCTACATTACCTGCTGGGTACGTGATGGCTGAAGGAATCGCCGACAAGCAGTCGTCAGGGCAGCCGGGAGCGGCCAGCCCCGCCCTGACCTGCCACTCTCGGCTACGGTATGGAGGAATGACCACAATTACTCTTGATTGGTCAACACTGATAGTCATGCCCTCATTCCGACGTGCTTGGCTGGAGGCCTAAGGTCCGGCCATCGCACTGTCTAAAGGCCCAGCTCTGCATCTCTGACGACGCAACCAGGATGGGTGGGCGACCTTTTCAGGCAAGACCTCGTGGCTGACCCCGGATCACTTGACCACTTTACTCGAGGAATAATTAGCAGGCCAAGTGCGACATGGATAGCTAAATGGCCACCTGGCGTGGGTGTGTGAGATCTCAGATGGCGTGGGAGCGGCCGAGGAATATCTTGAGACCTCCCAGGTCACCACGTGCCTTACCTATAACATACAACTTTCAGTGACATAGACACAACGAACACGCAGGTGCGTAACAGATGGTGGTAGCAGTAGTAGTACTAGTAGTGGTGGTTGTAGTAGTAGTACTAGCAATGGTGGTGGTGGTGTTAGTAGTAGCAGTAGTACTACTAAGTGGTGGTGATAGTGGTACTGGTGGTGGGAGTAGTAGTACTAGCGGTGGTGGTGGGAGTAGTAGTACTAGCGGTGGTGGTGGGAGTAGTAGTACTAGCGGTGGTGGTGGGAGTAGTAGTACTAGCGGTGGTGGTGGGAGTAGTACTAGCGGTGGTGGTGGGAGTAGTAGTACTAGCGGTGGTGGTGGGAGTAGTAGTAGTGGTGGTAGCGGTATTTTTTTTAACGTTGGAAGCTCCAGTCACGGACGAAAGTCTAGTAGCATCATTGTTGATCTTCTCTTACAATTTGTCTGATCTTTGTTATAGGCATTTCATCAATGTTCTGTCTTAAGAAAATATAAAGAATACTTTTCTAGCCTTTGATAGTTTTCCTGTATGGTCATATTTACTCTGGTCACGTTCCTTCTCAATACCTGGGTTACATGTGAACTTTTGTTTCTCAGTTGCCTGATTTCCTCTTGTATGTGATGACATTTTTCATTAAGGTTTACATCAGTCGGTTTCTTGATTGTTTATTTGCTTCATTCAGTTGCTCTAACTTCTGACCTTCTCTCTAACTACCTATAATTTCCCCAACCTAATGGTGTATGATAATTATAATTTCGTGATTACTATTTGTCACGTGAGAAACTTTTACTCTAGTGTTGACCCGACTCTTAACCTTGTATGTATATACCATGAATTTACGCCTATGTACATATACACTCGCACACCTGCCTAAACGAGGTGCCCATTTATCGACAAGCCCAAGGAGATGACGAACGGCTAGGCTTACTATGGGCCGACTGCTGCGCCCAGGATACGCACCTGGCGAGCATCCGTGTTAATCGTAGTGTGTGTGTGTGTGTGTGTGTGTGTGTGTGTGTGTGTGTGTGTGTGTGTGTGTGTTTCACTAAAAAGAAGTTTACAGAGAATGAGTGATAAAAATGTATGTTACGTACAAAAGGCATGCATGAAATTTGATATAAAAAAAAAACGTACTTTCTCCAACAGGGACCACAGCGTTGGACTTGGCAGTGACGTGGGGTAACCAAGAAATAGTCAAAGCTATTCAAGGTTAGTACAGTGCAGGTGAGAGCCGTCTGTCACGTATAGTGTGATTGAAAAGAAATTTCACAGCATCGATTTTTTATTTTTCTACCATTTTCAGTCTTTATTGGAAAATTTGTGCCGAATATCATTTCATTAAATGGTACAAAGAAGGAATATATCATTTTATACAAAAATCTATGAGAAAAAATATATTTACTTTAAATATTTTCGTAATATAGAATCATACTTAAATTAAAAATCTTAGCTGAAATTTTGTCCGACATTTTAAGAGGATTTCTGGGTGTTTATGAAAACAGGTTTAAACATCATAAAGAAAATTATCCATTTCTCTAAAGATTATCATGTCAAAAGATCTATTGGTAATCCTTTTGAAAACTGATTGAGAATGTAAGGACAGACGTATTTGAGAAATAATGAGGTTTTTACAAGAACTTCTACCTAACCCAGTGTAAGATCTTAAGGTAAATCCTCGCGTGTTATGGGAATTAGTTTAGGCTACAAATGTTGCAGGCGTAAGAAATTCATCACAGGATGTTTCGTAGTGTCTTTTAAGTAATAGTGTGACAAAAGTGTAAAGGTGAAGTGTGTGGCATGCAGGTTGGAGGTGTGCTTATGACAAAAGGTAGTGATTGGTGGCATGAAGTTAAGCTACTAATGCAAAAGAAAAGAAAGGAACATTGGCAGTACCTGCAGGAGAGGAACACGTATGATTGGAACATGTACAAGAGGAAGCTGCTAGGGCTGAAAGAGGGCAAACGAGAGATAGGGTGGAAGAGTATTGGCAAACTTCAAAGAGAATATGTTTTGGAAGGTCAGTAGTGCGAGGAAAACAAGAGAATAACGGTTGCAACATTGAAGAGAACGGATAGGGAAATGGTAACAAGCAATGATAAAGTTATGAAGCCACGAGTCTGAAGAACTATTGAATGTGACGATGTGATGTTGAGTGTAGCATGTCGAGAATGAGGTGATGTGTGGAGCGAGAGTCATGGCGTTTGGTACTGATTAAAAGAGGATTTGGCATAATCCTTGCATAGGCTAGTGTGGTAATACTGCTGGAGTGGATGTGCCTCCACCTAAAAATCTTAGGACTATAATATTTTTGGTGGGTTAGTCAATTTTCCGTGTATCTATAGCCCAAGGTGAGGTGACTGAGGACTGGCAGGATGTCTGTATAGTGCCACTTCATGAAGGATAAAAGTGAATGTTCGAATTACAGAATTAAAAATCTGTTGATTGTGCCTGGTAAGTTGTATAGGAGAGTGGTGACTGTGCAGATAGTATCATTCACAGAACATCAGAATCAAGTTGTGCAGATAGTGTCAAGCACAGGGTATCAGAATAAGGAGAACCAGTGTCGCTTCAGGAGTGGTAGACGATAAACAGATACTAGGGTTGACAGATGCTATGTGGAAGATGCTACAAATATAGAATACTGAAGGAAAGTTATAACATGGTAAGGAGCTTTTTAGGCAATCTGCTTGTAGGAAGAGAGGAGGATGAGTGGGCTTACGTCAAGGGTGTGTGATGACACTGTTAAATATCGTTATGGCTTATTTCCTGTTCTACTTCAGCAAAGTAAGAACAATATGGCAGCACCAAACATTTTGAACTATAATTTCCACTTTTTTACCAGATGGATAAAGTGTCTTACGGGTTTCCCTATAAGCTTTATTCACAAACTACTTAGCGTAACATTACTACTTAAAGGTACGTCTTATATGACTACATTCATCTACGCGACTTGAGGGATCACATATCCGTAATGCTCTTAAATACATATCCAACTACAGATGGATCACATTAGGGTTGTGCGGAAGAGGATGAATGTGTTGGAAATGAACTGTTTGAGGACAAAATGTGGTGTAAGGTGGATTCGTCGAGTAATGAAAGAGTAAGAGAGATGTAAGGTAATAAAGAGTGTGGTTGAGACAGCAGAAGAGGGTGTGTTAAAATGTTTGGATATACTGAGAAAATGAGTGAGGAAAGGTTGACAAAGGGATATATGTGTCAGAAGTGAAGGGGACAAGGAGGATTGAGAGAACAAATTGGAGAGAGAAGGAAAGAGTGAAAAAGATTTGAGCAACCAGAACCTAAACATGCAGGAGGGTGAAAGATGTGCACGAAATAGTGAATTGGAGCGATGTAGTATACTAGGGTGAACACGCTTTCAGTGGACTGAACCAGGGAATGTGAAACGTCCAGGGTAAACTATGGAAAGGTCTGTGGGGCCTGGATGCGGATATGGGGCGGTGGTTTCGGTGAATTGCACACGACAGCTCGAGTATAGATGGAAGCGAATGTGGCGCCTCTCCGTCTGTTACCTGACACTCCAGATCCATAAATTCTACATACAAATCCATTTTTACTCAAGTATTTCTCGCACACATTCTTTAAAGCAAACACCTGATCCACACATCCTCTACCACTTGTGAAACAACACTACTCTTCCCCAATCTGATGCTCTGTAGATGTCTTTACCCTCTCAAGCAATACCCCTACCCCCCTCCCCATACAACTTCCAGGTGCACTCAACAAACATGCCTCTGTTGTTTGAACATTCGCCTTTATCACCTTTGCATTTGTACAATGGCACCATACATGCATTTCCCAATCCTCAGGCACTTCATGATCCATACATTCATTGAATATCCTTACCAATCACTCAAAAACATTCATTCCCTTCTTAATGAACTCAAATGCAGTAACGTCCACTTCATCCTCATGCCTCATTTCATCTTGCCGCGTTCCCACATTTCATCTTGCAAAAGGCTTTCACCGCCTTTTCTCTCTACACTAAATCACTCTCCATGGCTCTCTCAATTAGCATACTATCGGACCTAAACACCCTACATCTGCCACTCTTATCAAACACATTCAACAGTTTAAAATATTCACTCCATCTCATCCTCATTTCTTCACTACCTGTTATCATTTGCCCCCTTCACCGATGTTCCTATCTGATCTCTCGTTTTTCGCACATCTATCAACCTCCTGTCAGAAATCTTTATATTATCCCTAAATTTAATTATTCTCACCCCAACTCTCATTTGCCCTCTTTTTCAACCCCTGCACCTTCCTCGACTTCCTGCCGCTTTTTCTTGCACATCCCCCAATCATTTACACTCTTTCCTTATAAGTAACGGCCAAACGCCTCCCTTTTCTCTTTTGCTAAAAACTTTACTTCTTTCCACCACTCATTACCCACTCTAATCTGCCCACCTCCCACCTCTCGCTTGCTAAGTGCATCTTTAGCAAATGACATCACTGCTTCCCTAAATACCTTCTATTCCTCACCACACTCCCCTTGCTTCATTTATTCTCACCTACTGCCATTCTACACTCGATATCTCCTGGTGTTTCTTCATCCAAGTCTCTTTTCCAAACTCAGTCACGTTCAACGCTACCTTCTTACTAATATTGTTTCTTTACCAAAATTCCCTACAAATCTTTCCCCTCGCCTCCACAAGATAGTGATCAGACATCTCGCCAGCTGTCCTTCTCAGCACATTTTCATCCAAAAGTCTCTCTTACACACGTATCAATAGATATGCAATCCTTCAATGATCGTTGGCCATCTTTCCTACTTACATAAGAATACTTGTTTGTTCCTCTTTTTTAACCAGCTATTCTCATTCGCCAGTCTTTTTTCAGTGCACAACTCCACAAGCTCTTTACCATTTCCATTCATAATAATGAACAGCCCATGTCCTCAATTATACCCTCAACTGCCACATTACTCACCTTCGCATTCAAATCATCCAACGTTAATACCCACTCTCTTACATCAAAACTGCTGACACACTCGCTTAGCTGCTCCAAAAGCACTTCTCTCTCATGCTCTTTCTAATCATTGCTAAGTGCATAAGCATTAATAATCACCCATCACTTACCAGCCACTTTTATCTTTACCCACATCAATCTAGAAATCCACTGTTTCACATACTCCCCACAATTCCTGCTCAGGAGTAGTGCTATCTATCTATATATACAACATATGTTTTCCTTACCAGATACATAAAGGTAAAACTCTCTCTTTCAGGCAAGCTGAACGCCACATGTTCTGCTGAGGGGAAGACCTATCCACTACATAGCAACAGGTAGGAGGTAGTGTTCCGTTAACTGAACAATTTCTGGCTGTAATAAGCCAGTTACATGTACCGTTGCAGTCGACTGGATATATAGCACAGTACAAAACATCCACATGATAATAAAGCGCAACTAGGTCTACAGACGTGGCTTGGGTTTTTTCGGTCATTTACTTTTTCTTCTATAATTTAATGTGCAATAATTTTCTGATTATTCACTTTTTGTGCTCTAACCTGAAAATTCAGCATCTTAAATCCATAAGAAATGCATAAAAACATTTTTAGTAACTTTGTGGAAATATTTAAAAAGCTCGAATAAGAACTATATACATATGATGACAGGTTACTTTTTCTTCTATAATTTAATGAACAATAATTTTCTGAGTATTCACTTTTTGTGCTCTTGCCTGAAAATTCAGCATCTTAAATCCATAAGAAATGCATAAAAGCATTTTTAGTAACTTTGTGGAAATATTCAAAAAGCTCGAATAAGAAGTATATACATATGATGACAGGTTACTTTTTGTATACATATGATGATAGACTATTTCTATCTCGGTAAAAACATGGTTACAGAAGTTATCTTAAATAATCACTTGCACAGTTACGCAAACCACTCACTCAAGGTCCAAGAAAGGTGCTCTGGCCTTAACACAATTTGAAAAAAATTTAAAACTGCAACAAGAGGACAGCAAAGTAAAGACTCTCCACCCTCCACTCCCTTTGGTAACACGCCGGAAAGAAAACTGGAAAAATGCTTCGCGCGTTCAACATGCCTGAGGGAAATTTTGTGTACGGAAGTCATCTTAGAATAGAATGAACGTGAATATGGCATGTTGTACCCTACCTCTAATAACATTCATCCCTTCACTCTGTTAATAAGACAATTGTGATAATAAACTTTGAGCTCTAGCCTTGCGAATTGTTGTTTATATCAATCAATATGTGGAAGGATGATTGGTACAATAATTCTTTCCTGTTCCCTTAAGAGACATGGGGTTCATCAATGTTGGTAAGTTAGCGCAACATGACCAAGGCAAGTTCAGTTGTTTAGAAGGTAGCGAAATATACCACGGCGTTACGGTGATTAATTAAAAAATTATTCAATACCGGAGAGTGACAGATAATGATCAAGACTAATTTTGAATATATTGTTTTGATTTGAACATGTTTTGGGAACTTAGTTCATGCGTCGAAGTCGATGGTGAAGTATTTTTATACAATCCAGAATAACACTATGACCTCTTAAGTTTTAGTCCATTTTGTCTTGTTGGTTATGCTGACATAACTGTAAAGAAATTTTCAAAATCGACGTTGTTGAATCATTTATGCATTTCAAAACATTAATTTGCCACGGAGACGCCTCATGCTTAGAGAACAAATTCAGTCCTCGCAGTCTGTCATCGTATGGTTTGTTACACACTGATGAAATCGATTTAGTTCTTCGCAACACTGCTTTCAAAAAAAGAATATTCTTGCTGAAGTGGAGGACCCAGAACTACACTGCATATTTGAGGTGGGGTCATCTGCATATTTGGGCACGTAAATTCTTCAGCCTTATATCAATACTAAAAATATAAATTTCAATTATAGGTAAGGTACTCGTGTGTGTGTGTGTTTGTGTTTTATATATATATATATATATATATATATATATATATATATATATATATATATATATATATATATATTTTTTTTTTTTTTTTTTGCTTTGTCGCTGTCTCCCGCGTTTGCGAGGTAGCGCAAGGAAACAGACGAAAGAAATGGCCCAACCCACCCCCATACACATGTATATACACACACGTCCACACACGCAAAATATACATACCTATACATCTCAATGTACACATATATATACAGACACATACATATATACCCATGCACACAATTCACACTGTCTGCCTTTATTCATTCCCATCGCCACCTCGCCACACATGGAATACCATCCCCCTCCCCCCTCATGTGAGCGGGGTAGCGCTAGGAAAAGACAACAAAAGCCTCATTCGTTCACACTCAGTCTCTAGCTGTCATGCAATAATGCCCGAAACCACAGCTCCCTTTCCACATCCAGGCCCCACACAGCTTTCCATGGTTTCCCCAGACGCTTCACATGCCCTGATTCAATCCACTGACAGCACGTCAACCCCGGTATACCTCATCGATCCAATTCACTCTATTCCTTGCCCGCCTTTCACCCTCCTACACGTTCAGGCCCCGATCACTCAAAATCTTTTTCACTCCATCTTTCCACCTCCAATTTGGTCTCCCACTTCTCCTCGTTCCCTCCACCTCCGACACATATATCCTCTTGGTCAATCTTTCCTCACTCATTCTCTCCATGTGCCCAAACCATTTCAAAACACCCTCTTCTGCTCTCTCAACCACGCTCTTTTTATTTCCACACATCTCTTACCCTTACATTACTTACTCGATCAAACCACCTCACACCACACATTGTCCTCGAGCATCTCATTTCCATCACATCCACCCTCCTGCGCACAACTCTATCCATAGCCCACGCCTCGCAGCCATACAACGTTGTTAGAACCACTATTCCTTCAAACATACCCATTTTTGCTTTCCGAGATAATGTTCTCGACTAACACACATTCTTCAAGGCTCCCAGGATTTTCGCCCACTCCCCCATCCTATGATTCACTTCCGCTTCCATGGTTCCATTCGCTGCCAGATCCACTCCCAGATATCTAAAACACTTTACTTCCTCCAGTTTTTCTCCATTCAAACTTACCTCCCAATTGACTTGACCCTCAACCCTACTGTACCTAATAACCTTGCTCTTATTCACATTTACTCTTAACTTTCTTCTTTCACACACTTTACCAAACTCAGTCACCAGCTTCTGCAGTTTCTCACATGAATCAGCCACCAGCGGTATCATCAGCGAACAACAACTGACTCATTTCCCAAGCTCTCTCATCCACAACAGACTTCATTCTTGCCCCTCTTTCCAAAACTCTTGCATTCACCTCCCTAACAACCCCATCTATAAACAAATTAAACAACCATGGAGACATCACACACCCCTGCCGCAAACCTACATTCACTGAGAACCAATCACTTTCCTCTCTTCCTACACGTACACATGCCTTACATCCTCGATAAAAACTTTTCACTGCTTCTAACAACTTGCCACCCACACCATATATTCTTAATACCTTCCACAGAGCATCTCTATCAACTCTATCATATGCCTTCTCCAGATCCATAAATGCTACATACAAATCCATTTGCTTTTCTAAGTATTTCTCACATACATTCTTCAAAGCAAACACCTGATCCACACATCCTCTACCACTTCTGAAACCACACTGCTCTTCCCCAATCTGATGCTCTGTACATGCCTTCACCCTCTCAATCAATACCCTCCCATATAATTTACCATATAATTTTAGATATCTGGGAGTGGATCTGGCAGCGGATGGAACCATGGAAGCGGAAGTGGATCATAGGGTGGGGGAGGGGGCGAAAATCCTGGGAGCCTTGAAGAATGTGTGGAAGTCGAGAATATTATCTCGGAAAGCAAAAATGGGTTTGTTTGAAGGAACAGTGGTTCCAACAATGTTGTATGGTTGCGAGGCGTGGGCTATGGATAGAGTTGTGCGCAGGAGGATGGATGTGCTGGAAATGAGATGTTTGAGGACAATGTGTGGTGTGAGGTGGTTTGATCGAGTAAGTAACGTAAGGGTAAGAGATGTGTGGAAATAAAAAGAGCGTGGTTGAGAGAGCAGAAGAGGGTGTTTAGAAATGGTTTGGGCACATGAGAGAATGAGTGAGGAAAGATTGACCAAGAGGATATATGTCGGAGGTGGAGGGAACGAGGAGAAGTGGGAGACCAAATTGGAGGTGGAAAGATGGAGTGAAAAAGATTTTGTGTGATCGGGGCCTGAACATGCAGGAGGGTGAAAGGAGGGCAAGGAATAGAGTGAATTGGATCGATGTGGTATACCGGGGTTGACGTGCTGTCAGTGGATTGAATCAGGGCATGTGAAGCGTCTGGGGTAAACCATGGAAAGCTGTGTAGGTATGTATATTTGCGTGTGTGGACGTGTATGTATATACATGTGTATGGGGGTGGGTTGGGCCATTTCTTTCGTCTGTTTCCTTGCGCTACCTCGCAAATGCGGGAGACAGCGACAAAGCAAAAAAAAAAAAAAAAATTATATATATATATATAGAGAGAGAGAGAGAGAGAGAGAGAATGTTGGAAAGGATCGCAATTTTGCGCGTGATCAAGATATTCCTACGAGTCCACGAGAAAGATGAAACACGAAAAGTTCCCAAGTGCACTTTCGTGTAATAATCACAATCAGGGAGACACAAGAGAGAAATATAACAGTCAGTTGATATACATCGAAGAGACGATGCTAGGACGCCATTTGGTAAACATTTACCAAATGTTATATTTCTCTCTTGTGTCTATCCTGATGATGCGATCATTACACGAAAGTGCACTTGGGAACTTTTCGTGTTTCAGCTTTCCCGTGGACTCATAGGAATATCTTGATCACGCGCAAAATTGTGATCCTTTCCAATATATATATATATATATATATATATATATATATATATATATATATATATATATATATATATATTTCTCCCCTATCCCTTGGGATAGGGGAGAAAGAATACTTCCCACGTATTCCCTGCGTGTCGTAGAAGGCGACTAAAAGGGAAGGGAGCGGGGGGCTGGAAATCCTCCCCTCTTGTTTTTTTTTGTTTTTCTCAAAGAAGGAACAGAGAAAGGGGCCAGATGAGGATATTCCCTCAAAGGCCCAGTCCTCTGTTCTTAACGCTACCTCGCTAACACGGGAAATGGCGAATAGTATGAAAGAAAGAAAAAAAAAAAATATATATATATATATATATATATATATATATATATATATATATATATATATATATATATATATATATATATATATATATGTAAAAGAAAGAGACAGGAGGTCAAGAGAAAGGTGGAAGAGGTGAAAAAGAGGGCAAATGAGAGTTGGGGTGAGAGAGTATCATTAAATTTTAGGGTGAATAAAAAGATGTTCTGGAAGGAGGTAAATAAAGTGCGTAAGACAAGGGAGCAAATGGGAACTTCAGTGAAGGGCGCAAATGGGGAGGTGATAAGTAGTGGTGATGTGAGAAGGAGATGGAGTGAGTATTTTGAAGGTTTGTTGAATGTGTTTGATGATAGAGTGGCAGATATAGGGTGTTTTGGTCGAGGTGGTGTGCAAAGTGAGAGGGTTAGGGAAAATGATTTGGTAAACAGAGAAGAGGTAGTAAAAGCTTTGCGGAAGATGAAAGCCGGCAAGGCAGCAGGTTTGGATGGTATTGCAGTGGAATTTATTAAAAAAGGGGGTGACTGTATTATTGACTGGTTGGTAAGGTTATTTAATGTATGTATGACTCATGGTGAGGTGCCTGAGGATTGGCGGAATGCGTGCATAGTGCCATTGTACAAAGGCAAAGGGGATAAGAGTGAGTGCTCAAATTACAGAGGCATAAGTTTGTTGAGTATTCCTGGTAAATCATATGGGAGGGTATTGATTGAGAGGATGAAGGCATGTACAGAGCATCAGATTGGGGAAGAGCAGTGTGGTTTCAGAAGTGGTAGAGGATGTGTGGATCAGGTGTTTGCTTTGAAGAATGTATGTGAGAAATACTTAGAAAAGCAAATGGATTTGTATGTAGCATTCATGGATCTGGAGAAGGCATATGATAGAGTTGATAGAGATGCTCTGTGGAAGGTATTAAGAATACATGGTGTGGGAGGCAAGTTGTTAGAAGCAGTGAAAAGTTTTTATCGAGGATGTAAGGCATGTGTACGTGTAGGAAGAGAGGAAAGTGATTGGTTCTCAGTGAATGTAGGTTTGCGGCAGGGGTGTGTGATGTCTCCATGGTTGTTTAATTTGTTTATGGATGGTTTAACACGTAATCCAGTAATGCTCTCTGGCCATTTCTCCTACTTACATACGTATACTTATGTATATCTCGCTTTTTAAACCAGGTATTCCCAATCACCAGTCCTTATTCAGCACATAAAACTACAAGCTCTTCACCATTTCCATTTACAACACTGAACACCCCATGTATACCAATTATTCCCTCTACTGCCACATTACTCACCTTTGCATTCAAATCACCCATCACTATAACCCGGTCTTGTTCATCAAAACCACTAACGCACTCATTCAGCTGCTCCCAAAACACTTGCCTCTCATGATCTTTCTTCTCATGCCCAGGTGCATATGCACCAATAATCACCCATCTCTCTCCATCAACTTTCAGTTTTACCCATATCAATCTAGAATTTAATTTCTTACACTCTATCACATACTTCCACCACTCCTGTTTCAGTAGTGCTACTCCTTCCCTTACTCTTGTCCTCTCACTAACCCCTGACTTTACTCCCAAGACATTCCCAAACCACTCTTCCCCTTTACCCTTGAGCTTCGTTTCACTCGGAGGCAAAACATCCAGGTTCCCTTCCTCAAATATACTACCTATCTCTCCTTTTTTCTCATCTTGATTACATCCACACACATTTAGACACCCCAATCTGAGCCTTCACGGAGGATGAGCACTCCCCGCGTGACTCCTTCTTCTGTTTCCCCTTTTAGAGTCAAAATACTAGGAGGGAAGGGTTTCTGGCCCCCTGCTCCCGTCCCCTTTAGTCGCCTTCTACGACACGTGAGGAATGCGTGGGAAGTATTCTTTCTCCCCTATCCCCCAGGTTATTAGGTACAGTAGGGTTGAGGGTCAAGTAAATTGGGAGGTAAGTTTGGAGAAAAACTGGAGGAAGTAAAGTGTTTTAGATATCTCGAAGTGGATCTGGCAGCGGATGGAACCATGGAAGCGGAAGTGAATCATACGGTGGGGGATGGGGCGAAAATTCTGGGAGCCTTGAAGAATGTTTGGAAGTCGAGAACATTATCTCGGAAAGCAAAAATGGCTATGTTTGAAGGAATAGTGGTCCCAACAATGTTGTATGGTTGCGAGGCGTGGGCTATGGATAGAGTTGTGCGCAAGGAGGTGGATGTGCTGGAAATGAGATGTTTGAGGACATTATGTGGTGCGAGGTGGTTTGATCGAGTAAGCAATATAAGGGTAAGAGATGTGTGGAAATAAAAAGAGTGTGGTTGAGAGAGCAGAAGAGGGTGTTTTGAAATGGTTTGGTCACATGGTGAGAATGAGTGAGGAAAGATTGACCAAGAGGATATATGTGTCGGAGGTGGAGGGTACAAGAAGTGGGAGACCAAATTGGAGGTGGAAAGATGGAGTGAAAAAGATTGAGTGATCGGGACCTGAACATGCAGGAGGGTGAAAGGAGTGCAAGGAATAGAGTGAATTGGAACGATGTGGTATACCGGGGTCGACGTGCTGACAATGGATTGAACCAGGGCATGTGAAGCGTCTGGGGTAAACCATGGAAAGTTCTGTGGGGCCTGGATGTGGAAAGGGAACTGTGGTTTCTGTGCTTTATTACATGGCAGCTAGAGACAGAGTGTGAACGAATGGGGCCTTTGTTGTCTTTTCCTAGCGCTACCTCGCACACATGAGGGGCAGAGGGGGATGGTATTCCATGTGTGGCGAGGTGGCGATGGGAATGAATAAAGGCAGACTGTATGAATTATGTACATGTGTATATATGTATATGTCTGTGTGTATGTATCTATATGTGTACATTGAGATGTATAGGTATGTATATTTGCGTGTGTGGATGTGTATGTATATACATGTGTATGTGGGTGGGTTGGGCCATTCTTTCGTCTGTTTCCTTGCGCTACCTCGCTAACGTGGGAGACAGCGACAAAGCAAAATAAATAAAGTAAATAAATATAAATATATATAGTGTCCTAAATATTTCAGTATAAATGTGACAAATTTTCAGTAATCTTAGTGTAGTGACAGCTCTAAAAAGAGAATGCAAGTAAACAAAGAAGAATGAAATCTATGTGCCTATATATGTCCTCAGATATGAAGACTGTAATGAATTACAGTGTAATTCTAAGTGTAAGTGGATCACAACAGGCAACCAGGACCCGGCCTGTCGCACTACTGGTGGAAGCCGACGTTTTCGTAAAATACACCCCGTTTCTTTCAGTAAGTATTTTTCATTTGCATTGGTAATATATCTTTACAGGATAAGTTTGAGATATCAGTATTTCTTTTATTCGATGAACATGATCTACCATCGAAGTAACAAAGTCTTTGGTAGAGGTAAGAGTAAAAAACAGATCGAAAATAATGAAATAATTACGTCTTCGGGGAAAATTGCAGATTGAGGGTTCGAACCACTATTACATAAGCATTATTTTTTTTTTACTGATAACAGCATATATATATATATATATATATATATATATATATATATATATATATATATATATATATATATATATATATTATTATTATTATTATACTTTGTCGCTGTCTCCCGCGTTTGCGAGGTAGCGCAAGGAAACAGACGAAAGAAATGGCCGAACCCACCCCCATACACATGTATGTACATACGTCCACACACGCAAATATACATACCAACACAGCTTTCCATGGTTTACCCCAGACGCTTCACATGCCCTGATTCAATCCACTGACAGCACGTCAACCCCGGTATACCACATCGATCCAATTCACTCTATTCCTTGCCCTCCTTTCACCCTCCTGCATGTTCAGGCCCCGATCACACAAAATGTTTTTCACTCCATCTTTCCACCTCCAATCTGGTCTCCCACTTCTCCTCGTTCCCTCCACCTCCGACACATATATCCTCTTGGTCAATCTTTCCTCACTCATTCTCTCCATGTGCCCGAACCATTTCAAAACACCCTCTTCTGCTCTCTCAACCACGCTCTTTTTATTTCCACACATCTCTCTTACCCTTACGTTACTTACTCGGTCAAACCACCTCACACCACACGTCCTCAAACATCTCATTTCCAGCACATCCATCCTCCTGCGCACAACTCTATCCATAGACCACGCCTCGTAACCATACAACATTGTTGGAACCACTATTCCTTCAAACATACCCATTTCTGCTCTCCGAGATAATGTTCTCGACTTCCATACATTCTTCAAGGCTCCCAGGATTTTCGCCCCCTCCCCCACCCTATGATCCACTTCCACTTCTATGGTTCCACCCGCTGCCAGGTCCACTCCCAGATATCTAAAACACTTTACTTCCTCCTGTTTTTCTCCATTCAAACTTACCTCCCAATTGACTTGACCCTCAACCCTACTGTACCTAATAACCTTGCTCTTATTCACATTTACTCTTAACTTTCTTCTTTCACGCACTTTACCAAAGTCAGTCACCAGCTTCTGCAGTTTCTCGCATGAATCAGCCACCAGCGCTGTATCATCAGCGAACAACAACTGACTCACTTCCCAAGCTCACTCATCCACAACAGACTTCATACTTGCCCCTCTTTCCAAAACTCTTGCATTCACCTCCCTAACAACCCCATCCATAAACAAATTAAACAACCATGGAGACATCACACACCCCTGCCGCAAACCTACATTCACTGAGAACCAATCACTTTCCTCTCTTCCTACACGTACACACACACACACACACATATATATATATATATATATATATATATATATATATATATATATATATGTGTGTGTGGAAATAAAAAGAGCGTGGTTGAGAGAGCAGAAGAGGGTGTTTTGAAATGGTTCGGGCACATGGAGAGAATGAGTGAGGAAAGATTGACCAAGAGAATATATGTGTCGGAGGTGGAGGGAACGAGGAGAAGAGGGAGACCAAATTGGAGGTGGAAAGATGGAGTGAAAAAGATTTTGTGTGATCGGGGCCTGAACATGCAGGAGGGTGAAAGGAGGGCAAGGAATAGAGTGAATTGGAGCGATGTGGTATACCGGGGTTGACGTGCTGTCAGTGGATTGAATCAAGGCATGTGAAGCGTCTGGGGTAAACCATGGAAAGCTGTGTAGGTATGTATATTTGCGTGTGTGGACGTATGTATATACATGTGTATGGGGGTGGGTTGGGCCATTTCTTTCGTCTGTTTCCTTGCGCTACCTCGCAAACGCGGGAGACAGCGGAAAAAAAAATTATATATATATATATATATATATATATATATATATATATATATATATATATATATATATATATATATACAAACAGGACTAATGTTATCAATGTGAATTTCAGTCAGTAGCGGACACCTACATCTGCAGGTGGTGCAAATTGTCCACAAAGGAACTTGCAAAGGATAGTTGGCTAATTAATTACAAGTGGGATATTATATATATGACCTACCAGTTTCTACGTGCTTCTCATCCTATCACAAAGTCTTAAAAGTTTTAGGTGTACTTCAACAAACACTACCATGGCATTCAATCTTTGTGACGCAATATATACGAGCGTTGTCAGCCGTCAGTCCCTAAGTTAAATTTGTAAGTTAAATTTATGTATATGTACAGACAAATATTTGTTCTTACGTTTAATGTCACTAGAGTATTACTATTCATGCACATTAACTGTCTGAACAAATTTAGATTGTTAAACTCATTTCAGCCTAATAAAATCTTTAAGCTGACGTAACGATGCTGCTTCCTGTGGGATGGGGTAGCGACAGGAATTGATAAAGGGAAGAATGAATATGTATATGTGCGAAATGTTCGTGCATGTACATGTATGTTATGTATGTTTGTATATGTGTGTGTGGGTGTTTATGTATATGTGTATACAAGCAGTTGGGCCATTCTTCGTTTCCTGGCGCTACCTCGCTGACGCGGGAAACAGCGATAAAGTAAAAATAAATACTATTAGGTTTAGAGAACTGTGAAAATATACTTATATGAGGTCTAAAATGGTTTTCATTTTAGCCTTGAGATACTTGCAACTAAATTCACCAGAATGACACCCACTTCAACTGTCTTGCCACATTTCATCTAATGCATGGCTTTCACAACCTTTCCTCTTTTCTCCAAACCATTTGCTATGACTCTCACTTTACATACCTCCAACCAAAACATCCTACATCATTAAACACATTTAACAATCCCTCAAAATACTTAACCCCCACCTTTTCACCTCACTACTGCAGTTAACACTTTCCCATCTGCCCCTTCAACAACTGTGCCCTTTTTTTTTCTTAATCTCTTTTTATAGAATTTTCTTGTTCTCTCAAAAGTTTGCCGATACTTGCTTCCCCAAAATCTTGTCATCTTTTTCAGCACCTGCAATTTCTTCTTGACCTTCTACTTCCTCTTGTGCATCTCCTGATCTCTCTCATTCCTTTCTTGTCAAGTTGTCCTTAAACATTTCTTTTCTCTCTTAACAACTTCACATTGTCATCCCACTACTCGCTAATCTTTCTAGACTGCCAACTTGCATATGCCACACAGTTCTTGCATGACAGCACTGCTTCCCTAAATACCTTCCATTTCCCCTAGCTCAACTTACTCAACTTCTGCCATTCAACAATCAATCTCTGCTGACACTTCATGAAATACTCATTTCCAAGTCCAATGACTTTCACCACTTCCTTCTCGCCTATATCCTTTTTTTCTTTCCAAAAACCTCTACAAATGTTCACCAGGAAACAATCAAATCCCACCAACTGCCCATCTCGGCACATTCACATTCATGAGTCTCAAGCGCATCTACTAATTAGTGCATACTCCAATAGTGCCCATATACCATCTTTCCTACTTACCCATGTTTACTTATGTATGTCTCCCTTTTTACACAAACTATCCCAGTTAAACACCCTTTTTTCAGCAAACTCCTCCCCAGGCTGTTCACCTTAATAAACATCCCATCACCCCTAATCTCTCTCATTAAAACCTCTGACACTCACATTCAACTTCTCCCCCCCAAAAAACTTTCATCATTCCCTTATTGCCAATTGCATAACCACTAATAATTGCTCATTTCGCGTAATAACTACCATATACAAAACCTGTTTCTCTAAGCATTTCTTTAACACCAGGTAAGCAGACGTGAGTCATATGGTGGTGAGGGGGTTGAAGGTTCTGGGAGCATTGATGAATGCTTGGAAAGAGAGGTTGTCATCTAGAAAGGTGATAATGGGTATGTTTGAAGGTACAGCACACCCAGTGATGTACGGATGCAAGGCATGAGCCATCAATGATAATTGCGGAGGATGGCTGATGACTGGAAATGAAATGTTCAAGGACAACATGTAGTGCAAGGAGGGATGATAAAGTCATCCCAAGTTAGTAATAATTGGGATGAGGAGGTATCGTAATCAGAAACGATAAAAAAGATGAAGAGGTGTGCCAATATGGTTGATATATGGAGAGAATGAGTAAAAAGTTGACAAACAGGAAATATGAGTGGAGGAGACAAGTTGAAATAAAGACCAAACTGGAGGTGGAAGGATGGAGTGGATAAGATTTAGAGTGCTAAAGGCCTGAATATGCAGGAGGGCAAAAGGCTGCATGGGATAGTGGAGTGCTGTGGTGTACAGGGGCATGATGTGCTGTTAATGGAGTGAACCAGGGAGTGTCCAAGAAACATTATAGAAAGGTCTGTGAGGCTTGGTTGTTATGGGGCTGTAGTTTTGGTGCATTGTACATGATAGTAAATGGATGTAAATGAAGCCTTTTCTTTATCTCCTCCTGGCAGTACCTCACTAATATGGGAAACGGCAAACAAGTACGGAAAAAATCATCATAGCAAAGACTTGACCAAAAAATTCTCTACCATTCCTGAAACCACACTGTTCCTCCCTAATCTAATGCTTTGTGCGACACCACCCTCTCAATCACCAATTTCACACAAGTTACCAGGTACACTCCACAGACTTATGCCTCTGTAATTTGAACACTCAACTTTGTCACCCTTGCCTTCATGAATCATGCTAAAGAAATTTACCTTTATATGGAATGAGTATGCCTTTCAGTAATTCATATGGTATTGCTTATCGTTCAGTTTATAAGGTGTATGACTAATTTTTTTCTTTAAAGAAACTGAGTTATCTATCTAACCAGTAATCTCTTCACCATCAGTCTGTAAACATCTTGCAGCAACCTCAAGTGATGATGATGCACAAAAGAAAGCCAAATCAAATAAAAGGGTTCATTCAACAACCCCTCAAAAATGTCTGCAACCCTTTTAACAGCCCATGCTTCTACCTATATCTCTGATGCCTGTTCCCTTCTGGAACTCCCTAAAAGAGGTGGCCATGGCAATAGTGTCTCCAAAACTAGTGAAATCCAGTGCGGCTTCTTAGCCATCAGTACCTCATCCTTAAGAGGTCACTGGCAGAGAGCAAGTCCAGTGCAGTTTTTGCAGAGATTCTTACCTAATATAACCACTGACTACAACTACCTAATGCTCCTGCCTAGTGTTCTTACTACTTCCACTTAATGTTTCTACCTAGTACTTCTGTCTATTGCTCCTACCATTTTGCCAAAAGGCAGTGCCAGCACATAGCACTCAACACAGGAAAATCTAGTTACAAAAAATGAGCTGTGCGAGTTGAGTGTTGTCAAGTATAATGTGTAACAAGATATGTTTATAAACAGAATGCCAGTAGTCCATATGTGGGTGAGGCAGAAAGAAAAGACACATACCTGGGCCCGAGGAGCGCAACTTGAGGACCACTGAAGTGCCAGCATACTATGCAACTGTCACTAACCCTCCTGATGCCCAGGCAGGTACTACTACTAATACACTTCCCTACCAACTACTATGTACAGCCCATGCTTCACATCCATTCAATAATGTTGGGACTACTATACCTTCAAACATACCCAGAGAAGATAGTAACTGGTAAGCAGTCAATGACCAGGGAGGGATATTACCAGTACTATCCAACAGGGTATCGGAAGGGTTAGTGATGGCTGCACAGTGAGCATACTGGTTGTCAAGTTGCACTCCTGTGATCCAGATAGTTGTCTTTTCTTTCTACCTAACCCACACATGGACTCTGGCATTCTGTCCACAAACGAACAATCTCTCCCTGTCAATCATAAGAATTGACAATACTTTAACTCATAAAGCTCATTTTTCATAACTAAATTTTCCAGCGGTGATCAACATAAGCACTGGGTAAAACATTTGGTAGAAACAGCAGTTGGGAGCATTAGGAAGAAACCTCTCCAAACATTATGCTTAAGTTGCCCTCTGCCAGTGGCCAATTGAGGGTGAGGCACTAAAAGCTAAGTAGCAACACTGGAGGGAACAGGCATCAGAGATACAGATAGATAGATAAACACTTCGAATGGCAGCAATGAAGCATGTAACATCAAATATGCTGACCTGCAACATACCTTCTCATGAGTCTCTTGAATGTCCTCTATGTTGGGGTATATATGGTACAGATTTAAATGGAAGAATGGGAAGGTTAAATAAACACAATATAACTTTACAAGCTTTAACAGGAAGTATGATATTGGTAAAGAATTTGGTTCATGACAAGTTAAGGCAAAGACCCCAATAGTTACAAGCAAACCCATCCCAAAACCATCCAAGTGCCACTGCTCAACTTCTGGTGCATCTTATCAAATTTCTCAGAATTATATGGGTAACAAAATATACTGAGTGATAATTAAGAAGCTATGCCTATGAACGGAATGACAGGCAAATGTCTCTACAGATAAAAGTTCAAGGACATGAAGGTATATCTCAAATTTGCAAATCGGCTTTCAAGGAGAAAAATTGTGTCCAAGTAATGACATGCATTCACCCAGAGACAACATTTACTGTGAATACCTATCGAACTGAATGAGGAGAGGGACTAAAATGCTAAGAGCCGTCAGTATTAGTCCCAGATGATACTTCATTCCAATTTCAAAGGTAAACACACTGTGTTGCCTCAGCAAATCTGACACTATTCAGTTCATGTGATATACAAAACAAGCATTTCTTGATTCAAAAAATGAGTAAACACCCTTGTCTACTGTAAAACCAGATTTATAACAGCACCTATCTGAATATGTACTTCAATGAAATTTTCTAAGCACCATCATTCCACGATCTTGTGAGCAAGACATGGTGGCAGTTTTCACGCTAAAATGACTCAACACAGCTGTTATGCAATACTCATCATAACTACTGTGAGCCTACCTGCAGGACCAGAGATTCCTTGTTCACAGCTGTTATTACTATAATATATATATATATATATATATATATATATATATATATATATATATATATATAAAATGAATAGTCATAACATTTGCTTACATCAGTAGCTATCTTTCCATTATCTGCTATACAGAAAAAGGGCACAACTATGAACAAAGAACGAGAAAAATTTTCACATTTGCAAAAACAGGTAAGAAGAAAAAGCTGCCTCACCATCATTCTTAATAATGATGACAATATTAACAGTATATAAAATGGTAACTGATTTTAAATATATGATATCCAGTCATATCTAAAAGAGTAGACTGTCAGCAGACTTAAAAGCAACACCATCTACTGAGAGAACAGTGTGCGTGTAAACTCGATGTAGTCCAAGGCTCCCGGAATAGCATGGCCTGTTTTGGGGTCTACATATGGTTTCATGCGACCCATACAGTAGTCTGCCATCTCTTTGGTAAGATTCTGTTGGAAAAAGAAAACAAACTTTTTATGAAAAGTATCAAATTTAAGACACATTAATAAAGAGAAAAATTAATAAAATTTATTATACAAGCACAAAGGTCGAGAATCCAGGTTATTTAAAAGAATCATGAGGTATGACAATGTAATGAAGATAGAAACGAAGGGTGTAAGAGAGACTTGGTATGGCAAAGAATACAAAGGGAATGAATTGTGGAGTGGTAGAGTGAAAGAAACATAAAACTTTGAGATGGTATGGGCATGTTGAAAAAATGTAAGACAGGCAGTTTGCAAGGAGAGTGTATGATTGTATGATTCAAAGGATTGGTAAGAGAGCAAGACCAGCCAAGACATGAGAAAATAGTGGAAGACTACTGGAAGGAGAGAACTGATGGAAGAATGCATGGAACTGTATGTGAGAGAGCCATATATGGACAAAGAAAATTGGAGACTCTTTTGCCATGGTGACCACCTTGATGAGAGTTCCCAGAGGGAACAGGAGTCAGAGATACACATAAACAAACAGAACTTATAGACTCAACAATGTCCATTCAAATACTTTTGTTTAACCTCTTTTCATACTTGATCACTATTTCCTGTATTAGCGAGTTAGTGCTAGGAACTGATGAATAAAGGCCACATCCACTCACATCACTTCTCTAGGTGTCACGTGTAATGCACCAAAACCACAGCCCCTTATCTACATCCGCACCCCACAGACCTTTCTATTGTTTACCCTTGATGTTTCACACACCCTTCACCCTCCTGAATGTTCAAGCCCTGATCTCTCAAAATCTTTATTTAACCTTCTATCCCCAATTTGGGCTCTCCATTCTCCGTGTTCCCTCCCCTTCTGACATACATATATATATATCTTCTTTGTCAACCTTTCCTCACTCATTTTCTCTATGTCCAAACCATTTCAGCACACCCTCTTCTGCCTCAATCACACTTTTTATTACCACATCTCTCTCTCTGGCCCTTTGATTACTTACTCAATTAAACCACTTCACACCACATACTGTGCTGAAACATTTCATTTTCAACATACCTACTCTCCTCCACAAAGTCTTGCCCTTACACATAATGATCTGTTTCCACACATTCTTCAGTGCTCCCAAGTATCTAAAACACTTCATTTCCTTAAGTTTTTCTCCATTCAAACTCATCTATTTATCTATCTTATATTTCTGATGCCTGTTCCAATAGTCTCCATAACCAAAGAAATCCAGAGCTGCTTCTTTGCCTTTAGTGCCTCACCCTTAACAGGCCACTGGCAGAGGACTATCTAATGCTCCTACCTACTGCTTCTACTTAATAATCCTGTCTAAATGTTCCTACCTGCAACTTCTATCTACTGCTCCCACCATTTTGCCAAAAGGTAGGGCTAGAGCATAGTGCTCGCAGCAGGAAAGTCTTTTTATGAAAGAATGAGCTGTGCAAGTTAAGTGTTGTCAAGTGTTACATACGACAAGGAGAGATCGTATGTTTGTTGACAGAATGCAAGTAGTCCACAAGTCAGTGAGGCAGGAAGAAAAGACAGCTACCTGAGTCAGACGAGTGCAACTTTACAACCACTAAAGTGCTGGTTCACTAAGCAGATGTCACTAGTAATACACTTCCCTGGTAGTTGGCTGCCTACCAACTACTACCACCCCAACTAATCTGGCCCTATACTCTACTAAACCTAAAAACCATGCTTAACTTTCTCCTTTCACACACCCTTTTAAACTCAGTCACCAACTTATGCGGTTTCACACTCAAATGTATCACCAGTGCTGTATCATCAGCAAACACAAACTGATTCACTTTCCAGGGCCTCTCATCCCCTACAGACTGTATATTTGCCCCTCTTTCAAAGACTCTCACACTTACCTCCCTCACTTCCCAATCGATACACAAATTAAACAATCATGGTGACATTACACAACCCTGCTGCAGACCAATCTTCATTTGGAACCATTCACTCTCCTCACTCCCTACTTACTCAAATACCTTGCACCCTTGATAAAAACTTCTCATTGCTTCCTGCAGCTTTCCTCCCACACCATATATTCTAAAAACTTTCCACAAGGTATTTCTATTATGACTATCATATGCTTTCTCCAGATCCATGAATGTACAAGAATTCATCCATTACTCTACATATTTCTCATGCAAATCATTCAATGCAAACACATGATCCGTACATCCACTACCATATACGAAACCACGCTATTCCTCCCTGAACTGATGCTCTGTACATGCCTTCTCTCTCAATCACTACCCTCCCATGCAATTTACCAGGTAAACTAAAAAAAACTTGCACCTTTGTAGTTTGAGCACTCACCTTTATACCCCTTGCCTTTAAATAATAGCACAATACATGCATTCTATCAATCTTCAGGCATGTTCCATACATAAATGTTGAATATATTCCTGGGAATAGGGGAGAAAGAATACTTCCCATGTACTCCCTGCATGTTGTAGAAGACGACTAAAAGGGTCCGAAGCGGGGGGCTGGAAACCCTCCCCACCTTGGATTTCAATTTCTAAAAAGGGAAACAGAAGAACTGGGGATAGGGGAGAAAGAATACTTCCCATGCATGTTGCAGAAGGTGACTAAAAGGGTTGGAAGTGGGGGGCTGGAAACCCTCCCCTCCTTGGATTTCAATTTCTAAAATGGGAAACAGAAGGAGTCAAGCTGGGTGTGCTCATCTTCCTCAAAGGCTCAGAGTGGGGTGTCTGAATGTGTGTGGATGCAACCATGATAAGAAGAAAGGAGAGATAGGCAGCATGTTTGAGGAAAGAAACCTGAATGTTCTGGCTCTGAGTGAAATGAAACTCAAGGGTAAAGGGGAAGAGTGGTTTGGGAAAGTCTTGGGAGTACAGCTAGGGGTTGATGAGAGGACAAGAGCTATGGAAGGAGTAGCACTACTCCTGAAGCAGGAGTTGTGGGAGTATATGATAGTGTGTAAGAAAATAAATTCTAGATTGATGTGAGTACAACTGAAAGTGGATGGAGAGAGATGGGTGATTATCGGTGCTTATGCACCTGGTCATGAGAAGAAAGATCATGAGAGGCAAGTGTTTTGGGAGTAGCTGGGTGAGGTGTGTCAGCAGCTTTGATGCACGAGACCGGGTTTCAGTGATGGGTGATTTAAATGCAAAGGTTAGTAATGAGGCAGTTGAGGGTACAATTGGTGTAAATGGGTATTCAGAGTTGTAAATGGAAATGGAAGAGCTTGTGGATATGTGTGCTGAAAAAAGACTGGTGATTGGAAATACCTGGATTATAAGGAGAGAGATACATAAGTATATGTATGTGTGTAGGAGAGATAGTAAAGGGCATAACTGGATTACGTGTTAATTAATAGGCGTGTAAAAGAGAGACTTTTGGATGTTAAAGTGCTGAGAAGGGCAACTGAAGGGATGTCTAATCACTATCTTGTGGGAGCAAAGGTGAATATTTGTATAGGTTTTCAAAAAAGAAGAGAGTGGTGAGAATAAGTAAGCTTGGAAAGGAGACTTGTGTGAGGAAGTATCAGGAGAGATTGAATGTAAAATGGCAAAAGGCGAGAGCAAATGATGTGGGGGGAGTGTGTGAGGAATGGGATGTATTTAGGGAAGCAGTGATGGCTTTCGCAAAAGATGCATGTGGCATGAGAAGGGTGGGATAAAGGCAGATTAGAAGGGGTAGTGAGTGATGGAATGAAGTAAAGCTGTTATTAAAAGAGAAAAGAGAGGTGTTAGGATGAAACTTGTAAGGAAGTAGTGCAAATGACTTGGAGATGTATATAAAAGAAAGTGGCATTAGGACAAGAGAAAGGTGCAAGGGTTGAAAATGAGGGCAAATGAGAGTTGAGGTGAGAGAGTATCAATAAATTTTAAGGAAAATAAAATATACATGTGCAGGGGGGGGGGGGGGGGGGGGTCATTTCTTTCGTCTGTTTCCTTGCGCTACCTCGCAAACGCGGAAGACAGCGACAAAGTATAAAAAAAAAAAAAAAAAAAAAAAAAATGTTTATTAAAAAAAGGGGGTGACTGTATTATTGACTGGTTGGTAAGGTTATTTAATGTATGTACGACTCATGGTGAGGTGCCTGAGGATTGGCGGAATGCGTGCATAGTGCCATTGTACAAAGGCAAAGGGGATAAGAGTGAGTGCTCAAATTACAGAGGTATAAGTTTGTTGAGTATTCCTGGTAAATTATATGGGAGGGTATTGATTGAGAGGGTGAAGGCATGTACAGAGCATCAGATTGGGGAAGACCAGTGTGGTTTCAGAAGTGGTAGAGGATGTGTGGATCAGATGTTTGCTTTGAAGAATGTATGTGAGAAATACTTAGAAAAGCAAATGGATTTGTATGTAGCATTTATGGATCTGGAGAAGGCATATGATAGAGTTGATAGAGATGCTCTGTGGAAGGTATTAAGAATATATGGTATGGGAGGCAAGTTGTTAGAAGCAGTGAAAAGTTTTTATCGAGGATGTAAGGCATGTGTACGTGTAGGAAGAGAGGAAAGTGATTGGTTCTCAGTGAATGTAAGTTTGCGGCAGGGGTGTGTGATGTCTCCATGGTTGTTTAATTTGTTTATGGATGGGGTTGTTAAGGAGGTAAATGCAAGAGTTTTGGAAAGAGGGGCAAGTATGAAGTCTGTTGGGGATGAGAGAGCTTGGGAAGTGAGTCAGTTGTTGTTCGCTGATTATACAGCGCTGGTGGCTGATTCATGTGTGAAACTGCAGAAGCTGGTGACTGAGTTTGGTAAAGTGTGTGAAAGAAGAAAGTTAAGAGTAAATGTGAATAAGAGCAAGGTAATTATTAGGTACAGTAGGGTTGAGGGTCAAGTCAATTGGGAGGTAAGTTTCAATGGAGAAAAACTGGAGGAAGTAAAGTGTTTTGGATATCTGGGAGTGGATCTGGCAGCAGATGGAACCATGGAAGCGGAAGTGGATCATAGGGTGGGGGAGGGGGCGAAAATCCTGGGAGCCTTGAAGAATATGTGGAAGTCGAGAACATTATCTCGGAAAGCAAAAATGGGTATGTTTGAAGGAATAGTGGTTCCAACAATGTTGTATGGTTGCAAGGCGTGGGCTATGGATAGAGTTGTGCGCAGGAGGATGGATGTGCTGGAAATGAGATGTTTGAGGACAATGTGTGGTGTGAGGTGGTTTGATCGAGTAAGTAACGTAAGGGTAAGAGAGATGTGTGGAAATAAAAAGAGCGTTGTTGAGAGAGCAGAAGAGGGTGTTTTGAAATGGTTTGGGCACATGGAGAGAATGAGTGAGGAAAGATTGACCAAGAGGATATATGTGTCGGAGGTGGAGGGAACGAGAAGTGGGAGACCAAATTGGAGGTGGAAAGATGGAGTGAAAAAGATTTTGTGTGATCGGGGCCTGAACATGGAGGAGGGTGAAAGGAGGGCAAGGAATAGAGTGAATTGGATCGATGTGGTATACCGGGGTTGACGTGCTGTCAGTGGATTGAATCAGGGCATGTGAAGCGTCTGGGGTAAACCATGGAAAGCTGTGTAGGTATGTATATTTGCGTGTGTGGACGTATGTATATACATGTGTATGGGGGTGGGTTGGGCCATTTCTTTCGTCTGTTTCCTTGCGCTACCTCGCAAACACGAGAGACAGCGGAAAAAAAAAAGAAAAAAAAAAAAAAAAGAAAAGATGTCTTGGAAGGATGTAAATAACGTGTCTAAGACAAGAGAATAAACAGGAACATCGGTGAAGGGGGCAAGTGGGGAGGTATTAACAAGTAGTGATGAAGTGAGGAGATGGAGTGAGTATTTTGAAGATTTGTTGAATGTGTTTGATGATAGGGCGGTAGATATAGGATGTTTTGGTCAGGATGGTGTGTGAAGTGAGACAGTAAGGGAGAATGATTTGATTAAGAGAGAAGTAGTGAAAGCTTTGTGGAAGATGAAATCAAGCAAGGTGGCAAGTTTGGATGGTATTTCAGTGGAACTTATTGAAAAAGAGGGTGACTGTGTTGTTGATTGGTTAGTAAGGACATTCAATGTATGTATGAACCATGGTGAAGTACCTGAGGATGGACAGAATGCATGCATAGTGCATTGTACAAAGGGAAAGGGGATAAAGGTGAGTGTTCAAACTACAGACACATAAGTTTATTGAGTATTCCTCGGAAATAATATGGGAGGGTATTGATGAGAGTGTGAGGGCATGCACAGAACATCAAATTGGGGAAGAGCAGCATGGTTTCAGAAGTGGTAAAGGTTGTGTGGATCAGGTGTTTGCTTTGAAGAATGTGTATGAGAAATACTTAGAAAAATAGATGGATTTGTATGTAGCATTTATGGAACTGGAGAAGTCATATGATAGGTTTGATGCAGATGCTCTGTGGGAGGTAAGTTGCTAGAAGCAGTGAAAACTTTTTACAAAGGATGTAAGGCATGTGTAAGAGTAGGAAGAGAGGAGAGTGAATGGTTCCCAGTGAATGTTGGTTTGCAGCAGGGGTGTGTGATGTTCCTATGGTTATTGAATTTGTTTATGGATGGGGTGGTTAGGGAGGTAAATGCAAGAGTTTTGGAGAGAGGGGTGAATATGCAGTCTGTTGGGATGAGAGGGCTGGGGAAAAAAGTTGGTTGTTGTTCACCGATGATACAGCTCTAGTGGCTGTCTCGAATGAGAAATTGCAGAAGTTGGTGACTGAGATTGGAAATGTGTGAGAAAGGCGAAAGTTGAGAGTAAATGTGAATAAGAGGAAGGTCATGATGTTCAGTAGGGTTGAGGGACAAGTTAAGTGGGATGTAAGTTTGAATGGAGAAAAACTGGAGGAAGTGAGGTGTTTTAAATATCTGGGAGTGGACTTAGTAGTGGATGGAACCATGGAAGTAGAAGTGATTCACAGGGTGGGCGATGGGGCGAAGGATCTGGGAGCGATGAAGAATGTGTGGAAGGAGAGAACGTTATCTCAGAAAGCGAAAATGGGTATGCTTGAGGGAATAGTAGTTCCAACAATGTTATATGATTGCAAGGTATGAGCTATAGATAAGATTGCATGGAGGGTGGTGGATGTGCTGGAAATAAATGTTTGAGGACAGTATATGGTGTGAGGTTGTTCGATTGAATAAGTGATGAAAAGGTATGAGAGATGTGTGGAAATATAAAGAGTGTGGTTGAGAGAGCAGAAGAGGTTGTGCTGAAATAGTTTGGACATATGGAGAGAAAGAGTGAGGAAAGACTGACAAAGAGGATATATGTTTCAGAGGTGGAGGGAACAAGGAGAAGCAGGAGACCAAATTGGAGGTTGAAGGATGGAGTGAACAAGATTTTGAGCGACTGGGTCCTGAACATACAGGAGGGTGAGAGCTCTGCAAGGAATAGAGTGAATTGGAATGATGTGGTATACTGGGGTCGACGTGCTGTCAATGGACTGAACCAGGGCATGTGAAACGTGTGGAAAACCATGGAAAGGTCTATGTGACCTGGATATGGATAGGGAGCTATGGTTTTGTTGCATTACACATGACAGCTATACATATAGAGGAAACAATGAACAACCATAAATGAAAGAATAATCTGGCTAAAATCTTAAAGCTTACCTGATAAAGCTCCTCCCGTAAGACATATGGGCGATCCCCTGCTGCAATAGCACGGAATGCATTCTGAATTTCTTCTGAGCTGTGCACATTTTCTGTTTCTTTGGAAATCATGAATGCCATATATTCCTGTAGTGAGACTGAACCATCCCGGTTGGGATCCACAACATCTAGTATTGCTTCAAATTCTGGATCAGTCTGCCCCTCTTCAATCATCGGCAGATCGTAACCAAGAGCTCGGAGACAAGATTTGAATTCTGCATGGTTTAGACGACCACACTTTTCTTTGTCAAAGTGCTGAAAGATACGATACATGAAAAAACAAATCATTCAAAGGCTACTCAACTTTTATTTCATCTTAAACATAAAAAGTGGTTGGTAAGGTTATTTAATGTATGTATGACTCATGGTGAGGTGCCTGAGGATTGGCGGAAAGCGTGCATAGTGCCATTGTACAAAGGCAAAGGGGATAAGAGTGAGTGCTCAAATTACAGAGGTATAAAGTTGATGGAGAGAGGTGGGTGATTATTGGTGCATATGCACCTGGGCATGAGAAGAAAGATCATGAGAGGCAAGTGTTTTGGGAGCAGCTAAATGAGTGTGTTAGCGGTTTTGATGCACGAGACCGGGTTATAGTGATGGGTGATTTGAATGCAAAGGTGAGTAATGTGGCAGTTGAGGGAATAATTGGTATGCATGGGGTGTTCAGTGTTGTAAATGGAAATGGTGAAGAGCTTGTAGATTTATGTGCTGAAAAAGGACTGATGATTGGGAATACCTGGTTTAAAAAGCGAGATATACATAAGTATACTTATGTAAGTAGGAGAGATGGCCAGAGAGCGTTATTGGATTACGTGTTAATTGACAGGCGTGCGAAAGAGAGACTTTTGGATGTCAATGTGCTGAGAGGTGCAACTGGAGGGATGTCTGATCATTATCTTGTGGAGGCTAAGGTGAAGATTAGTATGGGTTTACATAAAAGAAGAGTGAATGTTGGGGTGAAGAAGGTGGTGAGAGTAAGTGAGCTTGGGAAGGAGACCTGTGTGAAGAAGTATCAGGAGAGACTGTGTACAGAATGGAAAAAGGTGAGAACAATGGAAGTAAGGGGAGTGGGGGAGGAATGGGATGTATTTAGGGAATCAGTGATGGATTGCGCAAAAGATGCTTGTGGCATGAGAAGAGTGGGAGGTGGGCTGTTTAGAAAGGGTAGTGAGTGGTGGGATGAAGAAGTAAGAGTATTAGTGAAAGAGAAGAGAGAGGCATTTGGACGATTTTTGCAGGGAAAAAATGCAATTGAGTGGGAGAAGTATAAAAGAAAGAGACAGGAGGTCAAGAGAAAGGTGCAAGAGGTGAAAAAAAGGGCAAATGAGAGTTGGGGTGAGAGACTAACAGTAAATTTTAGGGAGAATAAAAAGATGTTCTGGAAGGAGGTAAATAGGGTGCGTAAGACAAGGGAGCAAATGGGAACTTCAGTGAAGGGCGTAAATGGGGAGGTGATAACAAGTAGTGGTGATGTGAGAAGGAGATGGAATGAGTATTTTGAAGGTTTGTTGAATGTGTCTGATGACAGAGTGGCAGATATAGGGTGTTTGGGTCGAGGTGGTGTGCAAAGTGAGAGGGTTAGGGAAAATGATTTGGTAAACAGAGAAGAGGTAGTAAAAGCTTTGCGGAAGATGAAAGCCGGCAAGGCAGCAGGTTTGGATGGTATTGCAGTGGAATTTATTAAAAAAGGGGGTGACTGTATTGTTGACTGGTTGGTAAGGTTATTTAATGTATGTATGACTCATGGTGAGGTGCCTGAGGATTGGCGGAATGCGTGCATAGTGCCATTGTACAAAGGCAAAGGGGATAAGAGTGAGTGCCCAAATTACAGAGGTATAAGTTTGTTGAGTATTCCTGGTAAATTATATGGGAGGGTATTGATTGAGAGGGTGAAGGCATGTACAGAGCATCAGATTGGGGAAGAGCAGTGTGGTTTCAGAAGTGGTAGAGGATGTGTGGATCAGGTGTTTGCTTTGAAGAATGTATGTGAGAAATACTTAGAAAAGCAAATGGATTTGTATGTAGCATTTATGGATCTGGAGAAGGCATATGATAGAGTTGATAGAGATGCTCTGTGGAAGGTATTAAGAATATATGGTGTGGGAGGCAAGTTGTTAGAAGCAGTGAAAAGTTTTTATCGAGGATGTAAGGCATGTGTACGTGTAGGAAGAGAGGAAAGTGATTGGTTCTCAGTGAATGTAGGTTTGCGGCAGGGGTGTGTGATGTCTCCATGGTTGTTTAATTTGTTTATGGATGGGGTTGTTAGGGAGGTAAATGCAAGAGTCTTGGAAAGAGGGGCAAGTATGAAGTCTGTTGGGGATGAGAGAGCTTGGGAAGTGAGTCAGTTGTTGTTCGCTGATGATACAGCGCTGGTGGCGGATTCATGGGAGAAACTGCAGAAGCTGGTGACGGAGTTTGGTAAAGTGTGTGGAAGAAGAAAGTTAAGAGTAAATGTGAATAAGAGCAAGGTTATTAGGTACAGTAGGGTTGAGGGTCAAGTCAATTGGGAGGTGAGTTTAAATGGAGAAAAACTGGAGGAAGTGAAGTGTTTTAGATATCTGGGAGTGGATCTGTCAGCGGATGGAACCATGGAAGCGGAAGTGGATCATAGGGTGGGGGAGGGGGCGAAAATTTTGGGAGCCTTGAAAAATGTGTGGAAGTCGAGAATATTATCTCGGAAAGCAAAAATGGGTATGTTTGAAGGAATAGTGGTTCCAACAATGTTGTATGGTTGCGAGGCGTGGGCTATGGATAGAGTTGTGCGCAGGAGGATGGATGTGCTGGAAATGAGATGTTTGAGGACAATGTGTGGTGTGAGGTGGTTTGATCGAGTAAGTAACGTAAGGGTAAGAGAGATGTGTGGAAATAAAAAGAGCGTGGTTGAGAGAGCAGAAGAGGGTGTTTTGAAATGGTTTGGGCACATGGAGAGAATGAGTGAGGAAAGATTGACCAAGAGGATATATGTGTCGGAGGTGGAGGGAACGAGGAGAAGAGGGAGACCAAATTGGAGGTGGAAAGATGGAGTGAAAAGGATTTTGTGTGATCGGGGCCTGAACATGCAGGAGGGTGAAAGGAGGGCAAGGAATAGAGTGAATTGGAGCGATGTGGTATACAGGGGTTGACGTGCTGTCGGTGGATTGAATCAAGGCATGTGTAGCGTCCGGGGTAAACCATGGAAAGCTGTGTAGGTATGTATATTTGCGTGTGTGGACGTGTGTATGTACATGTGTATGGGGGGGGTTGGGCCATTTCTTTCGTCTGTTTCCTTGCGCTACCTCGCAACCGCGGGAGACAGCGACGAGGTATAAAAAAAAAAAAAAATATATATATCTTTTCTTTCTTTTCTTTCAAACTATTCGCCATTTCCCGCATTAGCGAGGTAGCGTTAAGAACAGAGGACTGGGCCTTTGAGGGAATACCCTCACCTGGCCCAATTCTCTGTTCCTTCTTTTGGAAAAAAAAAAAAAAAAAAAAAAAAAAAAAAAAAAAAAAACGAGAGGGGAGGATTTCCAGCCCCCTGCTCCCTCCCCTTTTAGTCGCCTTCTACGACACGCAGGGAATACGTGGGAAGTATTCTTAATCCCCTATCCCCAGGGAAAATATATATATATATATTTTTTTTTTTTATACTTTGTCGCTGTCTCCCGCGTTTGTGAGGTAGCGCAAGGAAACAGACGAAAGAAATGGCCCAACCCCCCCCCCCCCCCCATACACATGTATATACATACGTCCACACACGCAAATATACATACCTACACAGCTTTCCATGGTTTACCCCAGACGCTTCACATGCTCTGCTTCAATCCACTGACAGCACGTCAACCCCGGTATACCACATCGCTCCAATTCACTCTATTCCTTGCCCTCCTTTCACCCTCCTGCATGTTCAGGCCCCAATCACACAAAATCTTTTTCACTCCATCTTTCCACCTCCAATTTGGTCTCCCTCTTCTCCTTGTTCCCTCCACCTCCGACACATATATCCTCTTGGTCAATCTTTCCTCACTCATCCTCTCCATGTGCCCAAACCACTTCAAAACACCATCTTCTGCTCTCTCAACCACGCTCTTTTTATTTCCACACATCTCTCTTACCCTTACGTTACTTACTCGATCAAACCACCTCACACCACACATTGTCCTCAAACATCTCATTTCCAGCACATCCATCCTCCTGCGCACAACTCTATCCATAGCCCACGCCTCGCAACCATACAACATTGTTGGAACCACTATTCCTTCAAACATACCCATTTTTGCTTTCCGAGATAATGTTCTCGACTTCCACACATTCTTCAAGGCCCCCAGGATTTTCGCCCCCTCCCCCACCCTATGATCCACTTCCGCTTCCATGTTTCCATCCGCTGCCAGATCCACTCCCAGATATCTAAAACACTTCACTTCCTCCAGTTTTTCTCCATTCAAACTCACCTCCCAATTGACTTGACCCTCAACCCTACTGTACCTAATAACCTTGCTCTTATTCACATTTACTCTTAACTTTCTTCTTTCACACACTTTACCAAACTCAGTCACCAGCTTCTGCAGTTTCTCACATGAATCAGCCACCAGCGCTGTATCATCAGCGAACAACAACTGACTCACTTCCCAATCTCTCTCATCCCCAACAGACTTCATACTTGCCCCTCTTTCCAAAACTCTTGCATTCACCTCCCTAACAACCCCATCCATAAACAAATTAAAGAACCATGGAGACATCACACACCCCTGCCGCAAACCTACATTCACTGAGAACCAATCACTTTCCTCTCTTCCTACACGTACACATGCCTTACATCCTCGATAAAAACTTTTCACTGCTTCTAACAACTTGCCTCCCACACAATATATTCTTAATACCTTCCACAGAGCATCTCTATCAACTCTATCATATGCCTTCTCCAGATCCATGAATGCTACATACAAATCCATTTACTTTTCTAAGTATTTCTCACATACATTCTTCAAAGCAAACACCTGATCCACACATCCTCTACCACTTCTGAAACCACACTGCTCTTCCCCAATCTGATGCTCTGTACATGCCTTCACCCTCTCAATCAATACCCTCCCATACAATTTGCCAGGAATACTCAACAAACTTACACCTCTGTAATTTGAGCACTCACTCTTATCCCCTTTGCCTTTGTACAATGGCACTATGCATGCATTCCGCCAATCCTCAGGCACCTCACCATGAGTCATACATACATTAAATAACCTTACCAACCAGTCAACAATACAGTCACCCCCTTTTTTAATAAATTCCACTGCAATACCATCCAAACCTGCTGCCTTGCCGGCTTTCATCTTCCGCGAAGCTTTTACTACCTCTTCTCTGTTTACCAAATCATTTTCCCTAACCCTCGCACTTTGCACACCACCTCGACCAAAACACCCTATATCTGCCACTCTATCATCAAACACATTCAACAAACCTTCAAAATACTCACTCCATCTCCTTCTCACATCACCACTACTTGTTATCACCTCCCCATTTGCGCCCTTCACTGAAGTTCCCATTTGCTCCCTTGTCTTACGCACTTTATTTACCTCCTTCCAGAACATCTTTTTATTCTCCCTAAAATTTAATGATACTCTCTCACCCCAACTCTCATTTGCCCTTTTTTTCACCTCTTGCACCTTTCTCTTCACCTCCTGTCTCTTTCTTTTATACGTCTCCCACTCAATTTCATTTTTTCCCTGCAAAAATCGTCCAAATGCCTCTCTCTTCTCTTTCACTAATACTCTTACTTCTTCATCCCACCACTCACTACCCTTTCTAATCAACCCACCTCCCACTCTTCTCATGCCACAAGCATCTTTTGCGCAATCCATCACTGATTCCCTAAATACATCCCATTCCTCCCCCACTCCCCTTACTTCCATTGTTCTCACCTTTTTCCATGCTGTACTCAGTCTCTCCTGGTACTCCCTCACACAAGTCTCATTCCCAAGCTCACTTACTCTCACCACCCTCTTCACCCCAACATTCACTCTTCTTTTCTGAAAACCCATACAAATCTTCACCTTAGCCTCCACAAGATAATGATCAGACATCCCTCCAGTTGCACCTCTCAGCACATTAACATCCAAAAGTCTCTCTTTCGCACGCCTGTCAATTAACACATAATCCAATAACGCTCTCTGGCCATCTCTCCTACTTACATAAGTATACTTATGTATATCTCGCTTTTTAAACCAGGTATTCCCAATCATCAGTCCTTTTTCAGCACATAAATCTACAAGCTCTTCACCATTTCCATTTACAACACTGAACACCCCATGTATACCAATTATTCCCTCAACTGCCACATTACTCACCTTTGCATTCAAATCACCCATCACTATGACCCGGTCTCGTGCATCAAAACCACTAACACACTCATTCAGCTGCTCCCAAAACACTTGCCTCTCTTGATCTTTCTTCTCATGCCCAGGTGCATATGCACCAATAATCACCCACCTCTCTCCATCAACTTTCAGTTTTACCCATATTAATCGAGAATTTACTTTCTTACATTCTATCACATACTACCACAACTCCTGTTTCAGGAGTACTGCTCCTTCTTCCCTTGCTCTTGTCCTCTCACTAACCCCTGACTTTACTCCCAAGACATTCCCAAACCACTCTTCCCCTTTACCCTTGAGCTTCGTTTCACTCAGAGCCAAAACATCCAGGTTCCTTTCCTCAAACATACTACCTATCTCTCCTTTTTTCACATCTTGGTTACATCCACACACATTTAGGCACCCCAATCTGAGCCTTCGAGGAGGATGAGCACTCCCCGCGTGACTCCTTCTTCTGTTTCCCATTTTAGAAAGTTAAAAAAAAAAATACAAGGAGGGGAGGATTTCTGGCCCCCCGCTCCCGTCCCCTCTAGTCGCTTTCTACGACACGCGAGGAATGCGTGGGAAGTATTCTTTCACCCCTATCCCCTATTTTTATTTATTTATTTTGCTTTGTCGCTGTCTCCCGCGTTTGTGAGGCAGCGCAAGGAAACAGACGAAAGAAATGGCCAAACCCACACCCATACACATGTATATACACACACGTCCAAATACGCAAATATACATACCTATACATCTCAATGTACACATATATATACACACACAGACACATACATATATACCCATGCACACAATTCACACTTTCTGCCTTTATTCATTCCCATCGCCACCTCGCCACACATGGAATACCGTCCCCCTCCCCCCTCATGTGTGCGGGGTAGTGCTAGGAAAAGACAACAAAGGCCTCATTCGTTCACACTCAGTCTCTAGCTGTCATGCAATAATGCCCGAAATCACAGCTCCCTTTACACATCCAGGCCCCACACAGCTTTCCATGGTTTACCCCAGACGCTTCACATGCCCTGATTCAATCCACTGACAGCATGTCAATCCCGGTATACCACATCGATCCAATTCACTCTATTCCTTGCCCGCCTTTCACCCTCCTGCATGTTCAGGCCCCGATCACTCAAAATCTTTTTCACTCCATCTTTCCACCTCCAATTTGGTCTCCCACTTCTCCTCGTTCCCTCCACCTCTGACACATATATCCTCTTGGTCAATCTTTCCTCACCCATTCTTTCCATGTGCCCAAACCATTTCAAAACACACTCTTCTGCTCTCTCAACCACGCTCTTTTTATTTCCACACATCTCTCTTACCCTTACATTACTTACTCGATCAAACCACCTCACACCACACATTGTCCTCAAACATCTCATTTCCAGCACATCCACCCTCCTGCGCACAACTCTATCCATAGCCCACGCCTCACAACCATACAACATTGTTGGAACCACTATTCCTTCAAACATACCCATTTTTACTTTCCGAGATAATGTTCTCGACTTCCACACATTATTCAAGGCTCCCAGAATTTTCGCCCCCTCCCCCACCCTATGATCCACTTCCGCTTCCATGGTTCCATCCGCTGCCAGATCCACTCCCAGATATCTAAAACACTTTACTTCCTCCAGTTTTTCTCCATTCAAACTTACCTCCCAATTGACTTGACCCTCAACCCTACTGTACCTAATAACCTTGCTCTTATTCACATTTACTCTTAACTTTCTTCTTTCACACACTTTACCAAATTCAGTCACCAGCTTCTGCAGTTTCTCACATGAATCAGCCACCAGCGCTGTATCATCAGCGAACAACAACTGACTCACTTCCCAAGCTCTCTCATCCCCAACAGACTTCATACTTGCCCCTCTTTCCAAAACTCTTGCATTCACCTCCCTAACAACCCCATCCATAAACAAATTAAAGAACCATGGAGACATCACACACCCCTGCCGCAAACCTACATTCACTGAGAACCAATCACTTTCCTCTCTTCCTACACGTACACATGCCTTACATCTGATGCTCTGATGATGCTCTGTACATGCCTTCACCCTCTCAATCAATACCCTCCCATATAATTTACCAGGAATACTCAACAAACTTATACCTCTGTAATTTGAGCACTCACTCTTATCCCCTTTGCCTTTGTACAATGGCACTATGCATGCATTCTGCCAATCCTCAGGCACCTCACCATGAGTCATACATACATCAAATAACCTTACCAACCAGTCAATTATACAGTCACCCCCTTTTTTAATAAATTCCACTGCAATACCATCCAAACCTGCTGCCTTGCCGGCTTTCATCTTGGGGAAGAGCAGTGTGGTTTCAGAAGTGGTAGAGGATGTGTGGATCAGGTGTTTGCTTTGAAGAATGTATGTGAGAAATACTTAGAAAAGCAAATGGATTTGTATGTAGCATTTATGGATCTGGAGAAGGCATATGATAGAGTTGATAGAGATGCTCTGTGGAAGGTATTAAGAATATATGGTGTGGGAGGCAAGTTGTTAGAAGCAGTGAAAAGTTTTTATCGAGGATGTAAGGGATGTGTACGTGTAGGAAGAGAGGAAAGTGATTGGTTCTCAGTGAATGTAGGTTTGCGGCAGGGGTGTGTGATGTCTCCATGGTTGTTTAATTTGTTTATGGATGGGGTTGTTAGGGAGGTGAATGCAAGAGTTTTGGAAAGAGGGGCAAGTATGCAGTCTGTTGTGGATGAGAGAGCTTGGGAAGTGAGTCAGTTGTTGTTCGCTGATGATACAGCGCTGGTGGCTGATTCATGTGAGAAACTGCAGAAGCTGGTGACTGAGTTTGGTAAAGTGTGTGAAAGAAGAAAGTTAAGAGTAAATGTGAATAAGAGCAAGGTTATTAGGTACAGTAGGGTTGAGGGTCAAGTCATTTGGGAGGTAAGTTTGAATGGAGAAAAACTGGAGGAAGTAAAGTGTTTTAGATACCTGGGAGTGGATCTGGCAGCAGATGGAACCATGGAAGCGGAAGTGAATCATAGGGTGGGGGAGAGGGCGAAAACCCTGGGAGTCTTGAAGAATGTGTGGAAGTCGAGAACATTATCTCCGAAAGCAAAAATGGGTATGTTTGAAGGAATAGTGGTTCCAACAATGTTGTATGGTTGCGAGGCATGGGCTATGGATAGAGTTGTGCACAGGAGGGTGGATGTGCTGGAAATGAGATGTTTGAGGACAATGTGTGGTGTGAGGTGGTTTGATCGAGTAAGTAATGTAAGGGTAAGAGAGATGTGTGGAAATAAAAAGAGCGTGGTTGAGAGAGCAGAAGAGGGTGTTTTGAAATGGTTTGGGCACATGGAGAGAATGAGTGAGGAAAGATTGACCAAGAGGATATATGTGTCGGAGGTAGAGGGAACAAGGAGAAGTGGGAGACCAAATTGGAGGTGGAAAGATGGAGTGAAAAAGATTTTGAGTGATCGGGGCCTGAACATGCAGGAGGGTGAAAGGCGGGCAAGGAATAGAGTGAATTGGATCGATGTGGTATACCGGGGTTGACGTGCTGTCAGTGGATTGAATCAGGGCATGTGAAGTGTCTGGGGTAAACCATGGAAAGTTCTGTGGGGCCTGGATGTGAAAAGGGAGCTGTGGTTTCGGGCATTATTGCATGACAGCTAGAGACTGAGTGTGAACGAATGGGGCCTTTGTTGTCTTTTCCTAGCGCTACCTCGCACACATGAGGGGGGAGGGGGATGGTATTCCATGTGTGGCGAGGTGGCGATGGGAATGAATAAAGGCAGACAGTGTGAATTGTGTGCATGGGTATATATGTATGTGTCTGTGTGTGTATATATATGTGTACATTGAGATGTATAGGTATGTATATTTGCGTGTGTGGACGTGTATGTATATACATGTGTATGGGGGTGGGTTGGGCCATTTCTTTCATCTGTTTCCTTGCGCTACCTCGCAAACGCGGGAGACAGCGACAAAGCAAAATAAATCAATAAATAAATATATACATATAAATACAATAAAGCAGCAAAAATCAAATTTTTCCTGTGACCCACAATCTGCTTCTTCTTTTTTTCCTATGCATGCCAATGCAAGATTCAAAAAAATCAAATGAGAGTTTGCTCTGAATGAAGATTAAATTATATGACAAACCTTGAACATCATGCTGAACTCCTTCAGGGCATCTTCAGATACTCCTGACTGGTTGCGGGCCTGGATCTGCTGCTCCAAGTTGTGTTGCATGCGCATTCCTAACTGATCCAGTTGGTCCCACTGTTGCGCCAACCCCACTGTACTGTAAAATAATGGTAATATTACATGCTTATCCTCCTAGACGGCTCAGAAACTACTGCTGATGCAGGAGTTATGAGAGTGTTAAAGTGAGGATGGAAGTAAGCTCTACATTGATGTGGATAAAAATGAAAGTGGATTGTTTGAGATGGGTGACTATTATTGATATGCACCTGGCCATGAAAAGAGTGATCTTGAGAAGCAAGAATTTGGAAAGCAACTGAGTGTTAACACTTTTGATGCAAGAGACTGGGTATTAGTGATGGGTTATCTAAATGAAAAGGTGACTAATGTGGTAGTTGAGAGCATAACTGTATATAAAGTATTAATGAATATAAAGTGAATGGAAATGGTGAAAAGACTGCGGAGTTGTGTGCTAAATTAAGCTGATGGGGGTGGTGTGTGGTGAAGTAATGAAGGAAAGTTGCTAATGAAAAAGAAAAGATAAACATAGAGGCAGTACTTACCATAAAAGAGTGGGAGATTTATCTATATCTCTAATGCCTGTTCCTTCTGGAACTCCCATCAAGGGAATGGCTGAAGAAAAGTCACCTTATCCCTGGCCTTACATGTCTCCCTCACATACACCATTCTGTGCATTCTAACCCCATTTCTCTCCCTCCAATACTCTTCCATTCTACTTTTCCATCTCACAGGTGTTCTTCCTCTTACATGAACCACCAACTCTGGTGATATGGAAGAAGATATGAGAGAGAGGTAGAATAGTCACTGGGTCCCTTAATACAATAATGAAGGGTAGAAGTGCAAGTATGGAAAAAAAAAAAAGATTAAGCAACAGCATAGTCCTCCTAACCTAGGCATCCAAAACACGGACATGGAAAGAGTCACAGAGGCCAAGAATCCAGGCTATGGAAATGGGCAATTTGATAGGAGCGTGTGGTATGAATAGATGGAACAAAGAGATTTGGTATGGCAGGAAAGCAAGGAGAATGAATTGTGGAGTGGGTGAAATGTAATAATTTAAGGTTGTTTCGGCATGGGAAAAGAAAGCAAGACAGGGAGTTTACAGGTTGAGTGTATGGCAATATGTATGGGGGTTGGTGCGAGAAAAATGCCACCTGTGACAGGAAAATAGAGTGGAAGGGTACTGAAGGGAGAGAAATGGTGTTAGAAAGAGTGGAATGAAGTACAGAAGGGAGGCATGCAAGAACAGAGACAAGTGAAGACTCTTTTGCCATTGATGCCCCCTTGATGGGAGCTCCTGGAGAGAACAGGCATCAGATATATAGACAGACAAATAGATATTTACTATCTATTTACTCATCTCAGGCCTGTTCCCTCTTGGAACTCTCTCAAGGAAGTGGCCAAGGCAAAGGAGTCTCCATAACTGGTGAACTCCACTGCCACTTCTCATCCTTTAGTGCCTCACCCTTAATAGGCCACTGGCAGAGGGCACCTCTAGCACAGAGTTTTCAGAGGCTTCTACCAATATTTCCAACCAACTACTGCAACATGAGGTTCCAACCTCCTACTTCTACATAATGCTCCCACCTAATGTTCTTACCTCATACTTCTATCTCCTGTTTCTACCCAATACTCCTCCTTAAGGTTAATACCTACTTCTTTTATCTATTGCTCCTATGATTTTACCAAAAGGCAGGGCTACTGCACAGCACTCACTGCAGGAAAATCTCAAGTTATGAAGAATGAAATGGTGAGCTATGTGTTAAGTGTTATGTGAGACAAGGAGTGATTTATGTCTTTGGAGAGAATGCTAACAGTCCATGTGAAGGTGAGGTAGAAAGAAAAGACAGCTACCTGGGTCAGAGAAGTGTAACGTGATAACCACTAAAACAGTGGCCCACAACGCAATACTCACTAACCCATCTAATATCCAGGGAGGTAGTACCATTAACAGATCTTCCTGGTCAGTGGCTGCCTACCAACCACTACCTACCAGATAAATCATACTACTATTATTATACTTGATTGCTGTTTCCCATTTTAGCAAGGTAGTCCCAGGAAAGAGATGAGGAAAGACCCACACGTATATGCGCAGACTTACATATATGCATGTACACATACAAATGCATAATTTTATCTATTCATCGTACTTGAACGCTGTTTCCTGTATTAATGAGGTAGTACCATGAAACAGATGAATTAAGATCCATCCACTCATATACACGCATTTATACATCCACGCACATAAACATACACATACATACATACACATACATACATATACATACCTGCTTGCCTGTCCATGGTTTACCATAGACATTTCACATGCCTTGGTTCAATCCACTTACAGCAAGTCAACCCAGTATACCACATCATTCCAATTCACTCTATTCCATGCACGTCTTTCACCCTCCTGCATGTTCAGGCGTTGATTGCTCAAAATCTTTTTCACTCCATCCTTCCACCTCCAGTTTGGTTTCCCACTTCTTGTTCCCTCCACCTCTGACACATATGTCATCTTTGTCAACCTCTCCTCACTCATTCTCTCCATATGTCCAAACCATTTCAACACACCCTCTTCTGCTTTCTAAACCACACTTTTTATTACCATCCATATCACTTACTCTTTCATAACTTATGCGATCAAATCACCTCACACATCGTCCTCAAAAATTTATTTTCAATACATCCACCTTCCTCCGTACAAACCTATTTATAGCCCATTCCTAGCAACCATATAATACTGTTGGAAATACTATTCCTTCAAACATACCCATTTTCACTCTCAGAGATAATGTTCTCTTTTTCCACACATTCTTCATTGCACCCAGAACCTTTGCCCCCTCCCCCACCCTATGACTCACTTCCACTTCTATAGTTCCATTCGCTGGTAAGTCCACTCCCAGATATCTAAACCACCAATTCCTCCAATTTTTCTCCATTCAAACTCACATCCCAACTAACTTGTCCCTCAACCCTGCTGAACCTAATAACCTTGCTCTTATTCACATTCATTCTCAATTTTCTCCTTTCACACACTTTTCCATACTCAGTCACCAACTTCAGCAGTTTCTCACTCAAATCAGCTACCAGTGCTGTATCATCAGCAAACAAAAACTGACACTTCCCAGGCCCTCTCATCCCCAATGGACTGCAAACTCACCCCTCTTTTCAAAACTCTTGCAGTTACCTCCCTAACCACCACATCCATAAACAAATTCAACAACCATGAAGACATCACACACCCCTGCCACAGACCGACACTCGCTAAGAACTAATCGCTCTCCTCTCTTCCTACTCGCACACAAGCCTTACATCCTTGATAAAAACTTCTCACTGCTTCTAGCAGCTTACCTCCAACACTGTATACTCTTAAGACTTTTCACAAAGCATTTCTATCCATCCTATCATAAGCTTTCTCCAGATCCATATATGCCACATACAAATCCATCAGTTTCTCTAAGTATTTCTCATAAACATTCTTCAAAGCAAACACCTGATCCACACATCTTCTACCACTTCGGAGACCACACTGCTCCTGTCCAATCAACTAAATTCCTTTCTTAACCATACGGAAATGAAAACCAATAAGTTCCCAAGTGCACTTTCGTGTAATGATCACATCCTCCACGGAGATACGAGAAAGAAATATATCAGTCTGTTCCTATACAATAAAGAGACATAGCTAGGATGCCACTTGGTAAACAGTTCCTTGTTTATCAAATGGCATCCTAACTATGTCTTTGTTTTATATCAACTGACTTATAATTCTTTCATGTATCTCACTAGATGATGTAATAATTACATGAAAGTACACTTGGGAACTTATCGTGTTTGATTTCTCCATCTTTAAGAAAGGAATCTATACATAAATGTGAATATGAGCAAGGTTATTAGGTACAGTAGGGTTGAGGGCCAAGTCAATTGGGAGGTAAGTTTGAATGGAGAAAAACTGAAGGAAGTGAACTGTTTTAGATACCCGAGAGTGGATTTAGCAGCAGATGGAACCATTGACAGCACATCAACCCTGGTATACCACATCGTTCCAATACACTCTATTCCTTGCACGTCTCTCACCCTCCTGTATGTTCATGCTCTGATCACTCAAAATCTTTCTCACTCCATCCTTACACCTCCAATTTGGTCTCCTGCTTCTCCTTTTTCCCTCCACCTCTGACACATATATCCTCTTAGTTGGTCATTCCTCATTCATTCTCTCCATATGCCCAAACCATTTCAACACACCCTCTTCTGCTCTCTCAACCACACTCTTTTTATTTCCACACATCTCTCTTACCCTTTCATTACTTACTCGATCAAACAACTTCACACCAAACACTGTCCTAAAACATTTCATTTTCAACAAAGCCACCCTCCTCAGTACAACTCTATCTATAGACTATGTCTTGCAAACATACAACATTGTTGGAACTACCATTCCTTCAAACATACCCATTTTTGCTCTCCAAGATAACGTTCTCTCCTTCCCCACATTCTTCATCACTCCCAGAACCTTTGCCACCTACTCTATCCTGTGACTCACTTCTGCTTCCATGGTTCCATTAGCTGCTAAGTCCACTCCCAGATATCTAAAACACTTAACTTCTTCCAATTTTTCTCCACTCAAACTTACATCCCAATAAACTTGTCCCTCAACCCTAGTGAACCTAATCATCACCTTGCTCTTATTCACATTTACTCTCAACTTTCTCCTTTCACATATTTTTCCAAACTCAGTCACAAACTTCTGCAGTTTCACACTCAACCACCAGAGTAGTATCATAGGCGAACAACAACTGACTCACTTCCCAGGCCCACTCATCCCCAGCATATTTCATACTTGCCCCTCTCTCCAAAAGTCTTGCATTTACCTCCCTAACCATCCCATCCATAAACAAATCAAACAACCATAGGGGCATCACAAACCCCTGCCACAGACTGACATTCACTGGGAACCAATCACTCTCCTCTCTCCCTTCTTATACATATGCCTTACATCCTTGGTAAAAACTTTTCAATGCTTCTACCAACTTACCTCCCACACCATACACTCTGAAGACTTTCTACAAAGCATCTCTATCAACCCTACCATATGCCTTCTCCAATCCAAACATGCTACATACAAATCCATCTGTTTTTCTAAGTATTTCTCATACACATTCTTCAAAGCAATCACCTGATCCACACATCCTCAACCACTTCTGAAACCACACTGCTCTTCCCCAATCTGATGCTCAGTACATGCCTTCCCCCTCTCAATCAACACCCACCCATATATTTTCCAGAAATACTTAAACTTATGCCTACTACTACATACATATAAACACATGTACATATTCATACTTCCTTAATTCCATTCGTTTGTGGCGCTTCCCTGCCCCAAAGGAAACAGCATCGCAACCCCCTGAATCAGTGAGGTAGCACTAGGAAAATACCTAAAAAAGGCCACATTCATTCACACTCAGTCTCTAGCTGTCATGTGTAATCCACCGAAACCACAGCTCCCAATCCACATCCAGGACCTACAGACCTTTCTAAGGTTTACCCCAGACGTTTCACAAGCCCTGGTTCAATCTATTGACAGCATAATGACCCCAGTATACCACATCGTTCCAATTCAATCTATTCCTTGCATGCCTCTCACCCTCCTGTGTGTTCAAGCCTCGACCGCTTAAAATATTTTTCACTCTATTTTTCCACCTCTAATTTGGTCTCCGTTTTAATTATTTCCTCCACTTCTGCTATATATATTCTCTTTGTCAACCTTTCCTCACTTATTCTCTCCATATGTCCAAACCATTTCAACACATCCTCTTCTGCTCTCTCAACCACACTCTTTTTATTACCACACATCTCTCTTAACCTTTCATTACTCACTTGATCAAACCACCTCTAAGCAGATAGATAGTTACTCTAATCAAAACTGATTGAATTTCTTCACAAGGATAGGATGATTCTGAAACGATGTTCAAATTTTCAGACAGATCATGTATATGGTAACATACCAAGCTTTAACCACAGCTGAAATATTTCATATGCTGTGGCATGATGCACACACTAAACCATACTTTTAATGCTCCAGATTACAGTAAACTTTATATAATATTTTGACATTTCATTAAGGAAATATATATTGTAGAACTGTTGGTCCATAACACTGGTTCTAAATTTTGCACAGGATCCTATGACTAGATATTCCATGTACTGGAATGATTTTCACCCTGAGATACTCATTCTGCTCTTTTAAAAAAAAGCTAGTGTAAATGTAACTTAGAAATTTCTATTTAGGGTCTCGGTAATTCATATCAATGATGTAACCTTGTCTAATTATTATTCCACCTTGTCTAATTATTATTTGAAAATGCTGACCTCACTTAAACCTAGGAAACACTTTAAAGGACATCAGACAGGTTAGCCTACCTGTGTTCAGTGTATCTGTTGTCTAAGATTAGGTGTTCCTCCAGTATCTGTCCCAAATCTTCAATCTTCTTTAGATCCACGCGACGAGCTCTTACCTCAGCCACCTTCTGTCTGGTGGCATCCAGCTGCTGCTCCAATGTTCCTGATCCTTCCATCATGGAAGACCTAGATGTGTGATATGAATTAATATCTTATACAATGAACCGACTATGTATCATTCTGAAATCTTTTAAAAGTAATATTCTTACAGCCCTAGCACATTTGATTTTTCGAGACTAACATTACTTATCAGTTTATTCTCATAAATTTCATACTCCCACGGCAGGAAAATGTGTACAACAGCATTATGTAAAGGATAGATCATCTATCATTCTGTGGCTTAACAAAGTAAAAAGTACAAGGAACATTTATTAATAAAATAATATTTCTAAAAACAAGAAAGCAAGATCTTATGGTTTAAAGTTAACAAATCAACTGTAGTCACAAACACACTAAAGCTTTACATTCAACTTTCATATAATAAAATCTCTATTGGCAGGAGACTTTGTTTCTGAATATAGTGATTAAATAATCCTCATAGTGTAGATGAAAATCCCTATACACTACTAGATCCCCAACTCCACACCTAATCACACTTGGTACACACTCGCTAAAATACTAATGAAATACAAAATTAATTGGTAAATCAAATCTTAAATGCTACGTGTTACAAATCTACAATGCTAACAATAAAAAAGCAGAAGCATATTAAGCTGTAGCCATGTTACGATAAATAGCAGATCAATGTTTGAAAATTTTCAATAGCAGTTTCATTTGTTTTTAAGACAATTTTTGTTAAGATTCTGGAAAAAAGCGTTCAATTATCCAAATATTTTCTCTGATATCCATAAATATTTTTGCAATTACAATGACCTTATATATATCATAAATCACTATGATGGCTGATAAACATGATTTATAAAACTTGTAAAACTAAAGCAAATACAGAAAGGCAAGTTAAGCTGAAAAGAACTGAAATTAGCAACAAGGTAACTCACCAAGTGTCAAAGGTAAACTAAACTATTGTAGGGTGGTGACAGAAAAGACGAAAATCATGTATGGTGCAATAATGGAAGTGTGGATTTAAAAATCACTTCTTCATTGGGAGAAAGTTAGCACAGATGTTGGTGACTGTGTATACATCATTTACAGATCCAGGAGTCTTTATATTAGTTAAGATATATAATTAATAATACCAAAAATAAGGGGAAAAGGATTATCATAACTTGGCTACTAAAGGAAGTTGCAGGTTTTGATAAAGTAAGAGCATAAATCAGAAATCACATTATCTGAATGAATGGTTTATACTTGCACTTTTACTTCAAAAAAAAAAGAGAGAGAGAGAGAGAAGGGGAGGGGGGGGGATATTTCGTGCTGCCATTTTGTTCAATGTATACATAAATAGAACACCAAGATCATACCAGACACTGAAATCAGAGGTGTAAAATTTATCATCAAAAACCCAAGGACCCATCTCATGAGGTTCTTGCAGCTTTGAAGCTGCAAAGCAAGAACAGGAAAATGATGGACTCCTTTGGAGTGAGAAGGTCCTTGGTGAGGTTGCATTACTATCCATTCACCAATGATAATACAGGCACACTGAACAAGACTTCTCACTTGTAGCATAACCACTTGCAAGCAGAGTCTGGTAACATAGGTGTAAAACATATAAAAAAGAGAGTTTAATTAGAATACTGGGAAATTCCTACATGCAAATGACAGTGATAACTACTAAAACACGAAATACAAGAATCAACATGGCAAAGAATCAGGATATAAAAGAATAATACAAATACAAGAGGGAAGCTTATGTTTCATAACATCTTTGTATGAAACAGGATGACAATGTTGAAAAGCTAAAGAAAAACCAGAGCAATTAAATAATTTTGGCAAAATATGGAATAGAATCTGTGAGGATAATGAGCTGAAAAGCTGACTTATAGGAAGCAATTCTAAGGTGAATTATGAAAGAATATGGGTAATCAGTAAGGTAGGGCCTGAAAATTAAGTAGCCTACATATATGAATTTTTATACAATGTGGTGCTAAGAGAGTAAATGAGCTGATACGTATCATGAAACAAAGTAATTTCAATGACAAAGATATCAAATATTTCAATGACAATAAATAAGCAAAGCAAATAAGGAAAGCAAACAGAGGGACAAACATGAAAATCACCTATCCATATTATAATGAAATATGTGACAGGTCAAAAAGGGAAAAATGAGATGGTATGTATGAAAGAATGGACTCTATAATGACAACAAGCATACCCAGGGAAATGAAATGAAATCATGGAAGCGGAAGTGAGTCACAGGGTGGGAGAAGGGGCAGAGGTTTTGGGAGCAATGAAGAATGTGCGGAAGGAGAGAACGTTACTGTGGAGAGCAAAAATGGGTATATTTAAAGGAATAGTAGTTCCAACAATATCATATGGCTGCGAGGCATGGGCTATAGATAGGGTTGTATGGAGGAGGGTGGATGTATTGGAAATGAAATGTTCCAGGACACTATGTGGTGTGAGGTTGTTTGATCGAGTAAGTAATAAAAGAATAAGAGATGTGTGGGAATAAAAAGAGTGTGGTTGAGAGAGCAGAAGAGGGTGTGTTGAAATGTTTTGCACATATGGAGAGAATGAGTGGGGAAAGATTGACAAAGAGGAAATATGTGTCAAAGGTGGAGGGAACAAAAAGTGGGAGACTAAACTGGAGGTAGAAGGATGGAGTTAAAAAGATTTTGAGCGACTGGGGCCTGAACATACAGGAGGGTGTGAGGCGTGCAAGGAACGATGTGGTATACCAGGGTCAGCGTGCTGTCAATGGACTGAACCAGGGCATGTGAAACGTCTGGGGTAAATCATGGAAAGGTCTGCGAGGCCTAGATGTGGATGGGGAGCTGTGGTTTCAGTGCATTACACATGACAGATATAGATTAAGTATAAACAAATATGGTCTTTTTGGGTATGTTTTCCTGGCGCTACCTCACTGAAGCACAGGACCACGATGCTGTTTCCTGTGGGGCATGGTAGAAACAGGAATGGAGGAAGGCAAGCAAGTACAAATATGTACATGTGTATACATGTGTATGTCTGTGTATGTGCATGTATATGTGCTTGTATGGGTGTTTAAGTATATATATGGTTATATGAGTGGATGAGCCATTCTTTGTCTGTCTCCTGGCGCTACCTTGCTGATGCGGGAAATAGCAGTTAAGTATAATAAATAAATAATAAATATGCATATTTATCATAATTAATTGCTGCTTCCCATGTCACCAAGATAGCACAAGAAACCAACTAAGAATGGCCCATCCATTCACATACACATATAAATACAGAAATGCCCATATACAGACATACATATCAACACATACATACACATACACATGTTCGAATTCATTCTTGCTTGCCTTCATCTATTCCTATTGCTATGCTGCCACACAGAAAATAGCATCACTACCCCCCACTTCAATGAGGTTGCACAGGGAAAGCAGACAAAAAAGGCCACATTCAATCACACTGTCTCTCGCTGTCATGTGTAATGCACTGAAACCACAGCTCCCTATCCACCACATCCAGGCCCCACATACCTTTCCATAGTTTACCCCATATGCTTCACAATCCCTGGTTCAGTCCACTGTCAACCTCAGAATAACACATTCCAATTCACATTATTTCTTGTACGCCTCTCACCCTCCTGTATGTTCAAGCCCCGATAGCTCAAAATCTTTTTCACTCCATCCTTCCACCTCCAATTTGGCCTCCTGCTTCTCCTTGCTCCATTCAACTCTGACACATATATATCCTCTTTGTCAATCTTTCCTCACTCATTCTCTCCATATGTCTAAATCATTTCAACACACTCTTCTGCTCTCTTAGCCACACTTTTTATTTCCACACATCTCTCTTACCCTTTCATTACTTACTTGATCAAACCAAACCACATCACACATTCTCCTCAAGCATTTCATTTCCAACACATCAAGCCTCCTCCATACAACTCTATCTATAGCCCATGCCTTGCAACCATATAGCATTGTTGGAGCTACTAATCCTTCAATCATACCCATTTCTGCTCTCTGAGATAATATTCTCTCCTTCCACATTTCTTCATTGCTCTCAGAACCTTCACCCCATCCCCCATCCTGTGACTCACTTTTGCTTTCATGGTTCCATCTACTGCTATGTCCACTCCCAGATGTCATAAACACCTCACTTCCTCCAATTTTTCTCCATTCAAACTTACATCCCAATTAATTTGTCCCTCAACCCTACTGACCTAATAACCTTGCTCAATCACATTCACTCTCAACTTTCTCCTTTCACACCTTTTTCCAAATACAGTCACCAACCACTGCAGTTTCTCACCCAAATCAGCCACAAGCTGTATCATCGGCGAACAATAGTGATTCACTTTCCATGCCCTTTCATCCGCAACATACTACATACTCGCCCCTCTCTCCAAAACTCTTGCATTTACCTCCCTAACCTTCACATCCATAAACAAATGAAACATCCATGGGGACATCACACACCTCTGCTCCAAACCAACATTCATTGGGAACATGTCACTCTGCTCTCTTCCTACCCGTACACATGCCTTACATCCTTGACAAAAACTTTTCACTGCTTCTAGCAACTTACTTCACACACCATATACTCCTAAAACCTTAAACAAAGCATCTCTATCAAACCTATCATATGCCTTCCTCAGATTCATAAATGCTACATACAAATCCATATGTTTTTCTGAGTAACTCTCACATACATTCTCCAAGGCAAACACCTGATCCACACATCCTCTACTACTTCTGAAACCACACTGCTCTTCCCCAATCTGATGCTCTGTACATGCTTTCACCCTTTCAATCAATACCCTTCCATATAATTTCCCAGGAATACTCAACAAATCTATAACTCTATAGTTTGAACACTCACCTTTATCCCTTTGCCTTTGTCCAATGGCACTATGCATGCATTCTGCCAATCGTCAGGCCCTTCACCATGATTCATACATATACTGAATATCCTTACTGACCAATCAATAACACAGTCACCCCCTTTTTTAATAAAGTCCACTGTAATACCATCCAAAGCCTTGCCAGATTCCATCTTCTGCAAAGCTTTCACTACCTCTTCTCTCTTTCCCAAACCATTCTCCCCGACCCTCTCACTTCACACACCACCCTAACCAAACCACACTATATCTGCCACTCTATCATCAAACACATTCAACAAACCTTCAAAATACTCACTCCATCTCCTCATTTCATCACTACCTGTTATCATCTCCCCACTTGCCCCTTTCACTGATGTTCCCATTTGTTCTTGTCTTATGCATGTTATTTACCTCCTTCCAAAAGCATCTTTTTATTCTCCCTAAAATTTAATTACACTCTCTCACCCTAACTCTCATTTGCCCTATTTTTCACCTCTTGCACCTTTCTCTTGACCTCCTGCCACATTCTTTTATACATCTCCCAGTCATTTGCACTACTTCTTGGCAAGTATCATCCAAACGCCTCTCTTTTCTCTTTCACTAACAACCATCTTCATCCTACCACTAGCTACCCTTTCTTATCTGCCCACCTTCCACCTTTCTCATGCCACATGCATCTTTTGTGCAAGCCATCACTGCTTCCCTAAATACAACATTCCTCACCCACTCCCTTCACGTAATTTGCTCTCACCTCTTGCCATTCTACACTTAATCTCTCCTGGTGCTTCCTCACACAAGTCTCCTTTCCAAGTTCACTTTCTCTCACCTCTCTCTTCTCCCCAACATTCTCTCTTCTTTTCTGTAAGCCTATACAAATCTTCACCTTCGCCTCCACAAGATAGTGATCAGACATCCCTCCGGCTGCCCCTATCAGCAAATCAACATCCAAAAGTCTCTCTTTCACACACCTATCAATTAACACATAATCCAACAATGCCCTTTGACCACCTATCCTACTCACATATGTATACTTATGTAGATCTCCTTTTAAACCAGGTATTCCTATTTATGAATCCTTTTTCAGCACATAAATCCACAAGCTCTTCATCATTTCCATTTACAACACTGAACACCCCAGGGGCACCAAATGAACCCTCAACTGCCGCATTACTCACCTTTGCATTTAAATCACCCATCACTATAAATAACCTGTTTTCGTGCATCAAAGCTACCAACACACTCACACAGCTGCTCCCAAAACACTTGCCTCTCAATATCTTTCTTCTCATGACCAAGTGCATAGGTATCAATAATCACCTATCTCTCTCCATCCACTTTCAGTTTTACCCACATCAATCTAGAATTTACTTTCTTACACGCAATCACAAACTCCAACAACTCCTGCTTCAGGAGTAGTGCTACTCCTTCCTTAGCTCTTGTCCTCTCACCAACCCCTGACTTTACTCCCAAGACTTTCCCAAACCACTCTTCCCCTTTACCTTTAAGCTTTGTTTCACTCAGAGCCAGAACATCCAGGATTCTTTCCTCAAACATACTACTCTCCTTCTTTCTCATCTTGGTTACATCCATACACATTCAGACACCCCAATATGAGCCTTCAAGGAGGAAGAGCACTCCTAATTTAACTCCTTCTGTTTCCCTCTTTAGAAATATAAATACAGGGAGGGTCTCCAGACCCCCCCCTTTAGTAGCCTTCTGCAACACGTGGGGAATACGTGGGAAGTATTCTTTCTCCCTAACCCCAGGGATAATAAGTATACTTTCTCCCTGTGGATAGGGGAGAAATACTTCCCAAGCATTCCCTGCATGTCCTGGAAGGCTACTAAAGGGGATGGGAGCAGGGGGCTAGAAACCTTCCCCTCCTTGTATTTCAACTTTCTAAAAGCGGAAACAGAGGAAGGAGTCATGCGGGGAGAGCTCATCCTCCTTGAAGGGTCAGAATGGGTTGTCTAAATGTGTGTGGATGTAACCAGGATGAGAAAAAAAGAGATATAAGAAGTATATTTGAGGAAAGGAACCTGGATGTTTTGGCTCTGAGTGAAACGAAGCTCAAGGGTAAAGGGGAAGAGTGGTTTGGGAGTGTTTTGGGAGTAAAGTCAGGGGGTGGTGAGAGGACAAGAGCAAAGGAAGGAGTAGCACTACTCCTGAAGCAGGAGTTGTGGGAGTATGTGATAGAGTGTAAGTACACTCTAGACTGATATGGGTAAAACTGAAAGTGGATGGAGAGAGATGGGTTATCATTGATGCCTATGCACCTGGTCATGCGAAGAAAGATCATGAGAGGCAAGTGTTTTGGGACCAGCTGAGTGAGTGAGTTAGCAGCTTTGATGCTCGAGACTGGGTTATAGTGATGGATGATTTGAATGCAAAGGTGAGTAATGTGGCAGTTGAGGGTATAACTGGTGTACATGGGGTGTTCAGTGTTGTAAATGGAAATGGTGAAGAGCTTGTACATTTGTGTGCTGAAAAAGGACTGGTGATTGGGAATACCTTGTTCAAAAAGAGAGATATACATAAGTATACGTATGTAAGTAGGAGAGATGGGCAGAGAGTGATATTGGATTATGTGCTGATTGATAGGCGCGTGAAAGAGAGACTTTTGGATATTAATGTGCTGAGAGGGGGGGAGGCAACTGGAAGGATGTCTGATCATTATCTTGTGGAGGCGAAGGTGATGATTTGTAGGTTTTCAGAAAAGAAGAAAGAATGTTTGGATGAAGAGAGGTGAGGGTAAGTGGGCTTGGAAAGGAGACTTGTGTGAAGAAGTACCAGGAGAGATTGAGTGCAGAATGGAAAACAGTGAGAGCAAATGTAAGGGGAGTGAAGAAGGAATGGGATGTATTTAGGGAAGCAGTGACAGCTTGCACAAAAGATGCCTGTGGCATTAGAAAGGTGGGAGGTGGGTAAATTAGAAAGAGTATTGAGTGGTGGGATGAAGAAGGAAGATTGTTTGTGAAAGAAAAAAGAGTGAAAGAAAGAGGCAAGAAGTCAAGAGAACGGTGCAAGAGGTGAAAAAGCAGGCAAATTAGAGTTGGAGTGAGAGAGTATTGTTAAATTTTGAGGGAGAATAAAAAGATGTTTTGGAAGGAGGTAAATAAAGAGCGTAAGAATAGAACAAATGGGAACACTGGTGAAGGGGCTAATGGGGAGGTAATAACAAGTAGTGGTGAAGTGAGAAGGAGACGGAGTGAGTATTTTGAAGGTTTGTTGAATGTGTTTGATGATAGTGTGGTAGATATAGGGTGTTTTGGTCGAGGTGGTGTGCAAAGTGAGAGGGTCAGGGAGAATGGTTTGGTAAACAGAGAAGAGGTAGTAAAAGCTTTGCGGAAGATGAAAGCCGACAAGGCAGCAGGTTTGGATGGTACTGCAATGGAATCTATTAAAAAGGGGGTAACTGTGTTGTTGGCTGGTTGGTGAGGATATTCAATGTATGTATGGTTCATGGTGAAGTGCCTGAGGAATGCATGCATAGTGCCACTGTACAATGACAAAGGGGATAAACATGAATGTTCAAATTACAGAGGTATACGTTTGTTGAGTATTCCTGGGAAACTATATGGGAGGGTATTAATTGAGAGGGTGAAGACAGGTACAGAGCATCAGATTGGGGAAGAGCAGTGTGGTTTCAGAAGTGGTATAGGATATGTGGATCAGGTGTTTGCTTTGGAGAATGTATGTGAGAAGTACTTAGAAATCAAATGGATTTGTATGTAGCATTTATGGATCTGGAGAAGGCATATGATAGAGTTGATAAAGATGTTCTGTGGAAGGTATTAAGAGTATATGGTGTGGGAGGTAAGTTGTTAGAAGCAGTGAAAAGTTTTTGTCAAGGATGTAAGGCATGTGGACAAGAAGGAAGAGAGGAAAGTGATTGGTTCCCAGTGAATGTTGGTTTGCAGCAGGGGTGCTTGATGTCTCCATGGTTGTTTAATTTGTTTATGGATGGAGTTGTTAGGGAGGTGAATGCAAGAGCTTTGGAGGGAGGGGCAAGTATGGAGTCTGTTGTCAATGAGGGGCTTGGTAAGCGAGTCAGTTGTTGTTTGCTGATGATGCAGTGCTGGTGGATGATTCGGGTGAGAAACTACAGAGGTTCGTGGCTGAGTTTGGTAAAGTGTGTGAAAGAAGCAAGCCGAGAGTAAATGTGAACAAGAGCAAGGTTATTAGGTTCAGTAGGGTGGAGGGACAAGTCAATTGGAAGGTAAGTTTGAATGAAGAAAAACTGGAGGAAGTGAAGTGTTTTAGATATCTGGGAGTGGAATTAGCAGTGGATGGAACCATGGAAGTGGAAGTGGAAGGCTCTGGGAGCGTTGAAGAATGTGTGGAAGGTGAGAACGTTATCTCGGAGCAAAAATGGGTATGTTTGAAGGAATAGTGGTTCCAACAACAGTATATGGTTGCGAGGCGTGGCCTACATAGATAGGGCTGTGTGAAGGAGGGTTGATGTGTTGGAAATGAGATGTTTGAGGACAATATGTGGTGTGAGGTGGTTTGATCGAGTAAGTAATGAAAGGGTAAGAGAGATGTGGGGTAATAAAAGAGTGTGGTTGAGAAACCAGAAGAGGGTGTATAGAAATGGTTTGGTCACAAAAAGAGAATGAGTCAGGAAAGATTGACAAACAAGATATATGTGTTGGAGGTGGAAGGAATGAGGAACAGTGGGAGATCAAACTGGAGGTGGAAGGATGGAGTGAAAAAGATCTTGAGTGATCGAAGCCTCAACATACAGGAGGGTGAAAGGCGTGCAAGGAATAGAGTGAATTGGAATGATGTGGTATACCGGGGTCGACATGCTGTCAATTGACTGAACCAGAGCATGTGAAGCGTCTAGGGTAAACCATAGAAAGTTTTGTGGGGCCTAGATGTGGAATGGGATTTGTGGTGTCGGTGCATTACACATTGACAGCTAGAGACTGAGTGTGAATGAATGTGGCCTTTGTTGTCTTTTCTCAAATAGGGGAGAAAGAATACTTCCCATGCATTCCCTGCGTGTCGTAGAAGGCGACTAAAAGGGATGGGAGCGGGGGGCCAGAAACCCTCCCCTCGTATTCTAACTTTCTAAAAGGGGAAACAGAAGGAGTCATGCGGGGAGTGCTCATCCTCCTCGAAGGCTCAGATTGGGTTGTCTAAATGTGTGTGGATGTAACCAACATGAGAAGAAAGGAGAGATAGGTAGCATGTTTGAAAAAAGGAACCTGAATGTTTTGGCTCTGAGTGAAACAAAGCTGAAGTGTAAAGGGGAAGAGTGGTTTGGGAATGTTTTGGGAGTATCGTCAGGGGTTGGTGAGAGGACAAGAGCAAAGGAAGGAGTAGTACTACAGAAGCAAGAGTTGTGGGAGTATGTGATAGAGTGTAAGAAAGTAAACTAGATTGATATGGGTAAAACTGAAAGTGGATGGAGAGAGATGGGTGATTATTGGTGCCTATGCACGTGGTCATGAGAGGAAAGACCATGAGAAGCAAGTGTTTTGGAAGCAACTGTGTGAGTGTGTTGGTAGTTTTGATGCACAACACTGGGTTATAGTGACTAGCAATTTGAATGAAAAGGTGAGTAATTTGGCAGTTGAGGGTATAGCTGGTGTACATGGGGTGTTCAGTGTTGTAAATGGAAATGGTGAAGAGCTTGTACATTTGTGTGCTGAAAAAGGATTGGTGATTGGGAATACCTGGTTTAAAAAGAAAGATGCACATAGGTATACAAATGCAGGTAGAAGAGATGACCAGAAAGCGTTATTAGATTATGTGTAAATTGATAGGTGTGTGAAAGAGAGACTTTTTGATGTTAATGGGCTGAGAGGGGCAACTGGAGGGATGTCTAATCATAATCTTGTGGAGGCAAAGGTGAAGATTCGTAGAGATTTTCAGAAAAGGAGAGAGAATGATGGAGTGAAGGGGGCTAATGGGGAGGTAATAACAAGTAGTGGTGAAGTGAGAGAGAGATGGAGTGAGTATTTCGAAGGTTTGTTGAATGTTTGATGATATAGTGGCAGATATGGGGTGTTTTGGTTGAGGTGGTGTGCGAAATGAGAGGGTCAGGGAGAATGATTTGGTAAACAGAGAAGAGGCAGTGAAAGCTTTGTAGTTGATGAAAGTCGGCAAAGTGGCAGGTTTGGATGGTACTGCAGGGGACTTTATATATATATATATATATATATATATATCTCAGTGGATTGAAGCAAGGCATGTGGAGCGTCTGGGGTAAACCATGGAAAGCTGTGTAGGTATGTATATTTGCGTGTGTGGACGTGTGTATGTGCATGTGTATGGGGGGGGGGCCATTTCTTTCGTCTGTTTCCTTGCGCTACCTCGCAAACGCGGGAGACAGCGACAAAGTATAAAAAAAAAAAAAAAAAAAAAAAAAAAAATATATATATATATATATATATATAAAAAAAAAAAAAAAGGGGGGGGGGGGGTGACTGTGTTGTTGACTAGTTGGTAAGGATATTCAATGTATGTATGGTTCATGGTGAAGTGCCTGAGGATTGGCAGAATGCAAGCATAAAGCCACTGTACAAAGGCAAAGGGGATAAAGGTGAGTGTTCAAATCAAAGGGGTATAAGTTTGTTGAGTATTCCTGGGAAATTATATGGGAGGGTATTGATTGAGAGGGTAAAGGCATGTACAGAGCATCAGATTGGGGATCAGAGTGGTTTCAAAAGTGACAGAAGATGCAGGGATCAGGTGTTTGCTTTGAAGAATGTATGTGAGAAATACTTACAAAAACAGATGGATTTATATGTAGCATTTATGGATCTGGAGAAGGCATACGATAAGAGTTGATAGAGATGCTCTGAGTAAGGTATTAAGAGTATATGGTGTGGGAGGTAAGTTGTTAGAAGCAGTGAAAAGTTTTTATCAAGGATGTAAGGCATGTGCATGAGCAGGAAGAGAGGAAAGTGATTGGTCCCCAGTGAATGTCAGTTTGTGGCAGGGGTGCGTGATGTCTCCATAGTTGTTTACTATGTTTATGGATGGGGTTGTTAGGGAGGTGAATGCAAGAGTTTAAAGAAAGGGGCTAGTATGCATTTGGTTGTGGACAAGAGGGCTTGGGAAGTGAGCTAGTTATCGTTAGCGGATGATACAGCGCTGGTGCTAATTCGAGTGAGAATCTGCAGAAGTTGGTGACTGAGTTTGGTAAAGTGTGTGAAAGAAGAAAGCCGAGAGCAAGTGTGAATAAGAGCATGGGTAATAGGTTCACTACGGTTGAGGGATAAGTAAATTGGGAGGTAAGTTTGGAGAAAAACTGGAGGAAGTGAAGAGTTTCAGATATCTGGGAGTGGGTTTAGCAGGAGATGGAACCATGGAAGCAGAAATGAGTCAAAAGGATGGGGGAGGGTGCGAAGGTTCTGGGAGCATTGAAGAGTGTGTGGAAGGCAAGAAGGTCATCTCAGAGAGCAAAAATGGGTATGTTTGAAGGAATAGTGGTTTCAACAATGTTATATGGTTGTGAGGCATGGGTTATAAACAGGGTTGTGCAGAGGAGGGTGGATGCGTTAGAAATGAAATTTTTGAGGACAATATGTGGTGTCAGGTGGTTTGATCAAGTAAGTAATGAAAGGGTAAGAGAGATGTGTGGTAATTCAATAAAAAAGAGTGTGGTTGAAAGAGCAGAAGAGGGTGTACTGAAATGGTTTGGTCACATGGAGAGAATGAGTGAGGAAAGATTGACAGAAGATATATGTCAGAGGTGCAGGGAACAAGGAGAAGTGGGAGACCAAATTGGAGGTGGGGGATGGAGTGAAAAAGATTTTGAGCGATCGGTGCCTGAACATACAGGAGGGTGAAAGACGTGCAAGGAATAGAATGAATTGGAATGATGTGGTATACTGGGGTCTACATGCTGTCATTGGTTTGAACCAGGGCATGTGAAGCGACTGGGGTAAACCATGGAAACTTTTGTGGGGCCTGGATGTGGAAAGGGAGCTGTGGTTGCGGTGCATTACATATGACAGCTAGAGACTGAGTGTGATTGAAAGTGGCCTTTGTTGTCTTTTCCTAGCAGTACCTCGCGTGCATGCGTGCATGTGTGTGTGTGTGTGTGTGTGTGTGTGTGCCGCCATTTCATGTGTGGCAGGGTGGCAACGGGAATAGATGAAGACAGCATGTATATGTATATGTGTATATATGTATATGTCTGTGTATGTATATATGTCTGTACGTACATGTATGTATGTATACATTGAAATGTATAGGTATGAATATGTGCGTGTGTGGGCGTTTATGTATATACATGAATATGTGGGTGAGTTGGGCCATTCTTTCCTCTGTTTCCTTGTGCTACCTTGCTAACGTGGGAGACACAGTACATTGGCACTATGCATGCATTCCGCCAATCCTCATAGGAACATAAATAATAATGAGTAGAGGTTCCACATAAGTGTGCTGTGATGGTGAAGGCATGCATGATATGGGTGTTTATGCCTCATTACCTCTACCATAGAGGTTAGTTGACACAACTGTAATTGTGGTTCTGAATACACAGTTTTCATCAAACACCTGTTACTAAATGTTTTAAAACTTTTAGGAGTTCAAGAATCAACAGTAACACTTTAACTTTCTAAATCTTCTACATGCTGGCTTGGATATTCCTGTGTGAAACAATTACCAACTGTATGTGCCAACAAATAAGAACAGGAGAAACTCAAAGAAGTTGCAGCAATTGTAATTGGAATCGGTTGAGTTTTAAAAGCATAATAACACATGAAAAGGAAAACATCAATAGATACAGGTATTAAAAAGAGTAACTTTAGGAGGATAATATAAACTGAACATATATGGCTGACAACCAAAAGGTTACCAGTGTTGAGTGACTTAATCCACACAATGCAATCAGCAAGTTACTGCAAATTATATATAAACTAATAATTTTTTCAGTAGTGTAGCTGAACTTAATGTTTGCAGCTGATGTAGATAACTGTAACTTAACACACACACTGGTCAAAATGTTTTTCATATATTGACCAAATGTGCAATTCCTTGAGTTTTGTATTCATACTTCCAATCTTTTTCAATATTAGTTATCATTAAGAAAAAAAGCCTTATGTCTATATGCAGTACAAAAAAAAATCATTAAAGTAGTAATTTTTAATGTTTATGTTAGTCTTCAAAAGATACTACCAACTGTCTTTATTCCAAACAAAATATATTTTCATTCCAGTAATCAGAGTATTACTCATCAAATCTAAATAAATGTAAATAAATGTAGTGGTGCTAGCTCATGCTCACCTCCCAAGAATTATACTGACCAAGATATTTCTCAAGGTACTATAACATCATGATTATGCTAAGTTACATGTTTAAAATATCTGCAAGCATCTGAATTTTTGGGTTAAAGACAGTGCAAGATAATGACAGTTAATAAAAAGCCATAACCAAGCTCATGCAAGAGAGCAGAATATTGACCTCTCATCATAGCCGATAAGGGAGAAACCCAGCAGGTGGAACCTGTACAAAAGGAAGAGAAATCAGCGCAAGACCACACCAATGCTTGGCCATAAATCATTTCCACCATAGTCAACATGACCATAGTTGTACTATGGTAAACCAATATAGCCATAGAATTAACATGACCTCCCCCAAAATCCTCAGTGCTGAGCACTATTCTACCAAAAAGAAAATCTAATGGGGAAATATGAAACCACCATAAGTTAAGAGTACAAATAAAAGCTTCTTTGAAGTCTAATCCAAGCTATCACACACACACACATTATCACCAGCAAAGACATAAAGACTTTAGTTATTCATAATTTCTTCCATTCCTGGTGTGGGAAAACTGATATAAATTTATGGTGGCTTCAACAGTTAGTTCCTCCATCTGTATCCCTAGTATGTATAATGCTAACTCAAATACCTCTGCCCAATTTTGATGGCCTTTATTTTGCCTACTTGTCATGTGAGATACACAGTAGTATAAAAGATTCATTGGTATTGTACGCATTTAATAAACCCCATTCTGTGGATCTTACTGTGGTTTAGTGCCAAATGTACAAAAATCATGTGTGATCAAAGGAAAAATATCAGCATGGGTTTTAATGTGAAATATACAAAAAGCAGAATTTATGAAAAGTATTCCTCATTAAGTTACATGAAAATCAAAACACTCTAATAATAGGAAAAACATAATCAGAGGAAAAAAATACAACCTTTAAATGAGACATTTTTCTAAGCCTAAACATGGGAAACCAAAGGTACATCATGGCTCTCAGCCCTGTTTCTACAACTGTATTTGGACAAAACACATGGAAAAGCCTCTACACCAGTGTGTATTGTGGCTGCTTAACCTCTACAACTGCATAGTAGCACTTAACAACACAATGTAAAGATTTGAAGCTCAGTGTTAAGGGAGGTTTGGATAAGTACTATAATCTTAATCATTCATCAAATGAAATCTAAGATGATGAATGATATCAATATAAGTTTAGTCAATTATCTATAATTATCCCCTAGTAGTTGGAGTGGATGGTCTTCCTGCTGAATTTCTTAAGGGGTGACTTGTAGACTGATCAGTCAGGATTTTCAATATATGAATGGATCATGGTGAGGTGCCTGGGGATGCAGAATGCATTTGTAGTGCACTGCATTCAGGTATGGGGAACAAGTCAAGTGTCTGAACCACAGATATACAAGTTTGCTAAGTGTACCAAGTAAAGCTGTACAGGTGAGTGGTGACTGAGAGGGTGAAAGTATGTACAAAGCATCAAGTGGGGAAGAGTAATGTGATTTCAGGAGTGGCACATGATGTGTGGATTAAGTGTTTGTTTTGAAGAGTGAGTGGGAAATACTTTGAGAAACAAGGATTTGTACTGGCATTTATGTATCTTGGGAAAGCACATAATAGGGTTGACAGAAATGTATTGTGAAAGGTCTTAGAAATATGTGGTATTGAAGGAAAGCTACCAGAAGCAGTGAGATGTTTCTATCAAGAGTGTAAGACATGCAACTAAGCTGAAAGGAGGGTAAGTGGTTCCATGTGAAGTTAGGTATAGGGCAGGGGCCTTTGATGTCATCATGGCTACTTAATCTGATTATGGGTGGGTGGTGGATGAGGTAAATACAAAGGTTTTCTAGAGAGGGGTGAGTATACAGTCTGCAAGGGGGTAACTGGGCCTGGGAAGCGAGTTAGTCATTGTTTGCTGATGATACACTGCTGGAGGCAGATTCTACTAAAAAACTGCATAAGCTGGTGTTTAAGTTTAGGAGAATGTGTGAAAGGAAGTTTAGAATATGTATGAAGAGAAGCAAAGTCACGAGATTTAACAATGCAGTGGGACAAGTTAGCTCGGGTGTGAATTTTAATGGGGAAAATTAGGAGGGGGAGTATCTAAGATTCTTAGATATCTGGGAGTGGACATGGCAGCAAAAGGATCCGTGGAAGCAGAAGCGAGCCTTAGGGTGGGTGACGAGATGAAGGTTCGGGGAGTATTGAGAATGTATGGAAAAAGAAGTCATTATTCTAGGAGGGCAAAAGCAGGTATGCTTGAAGCCCCAATGATGAGGTGTGGATGTGTTGAATATGAAATGTTTGAAAACAATATCCGATGTGAAGTGGTTTAATCGAGTAACAAAAGGATGAGAGAGATGTAGAAATAATAAGAGTACGATTGAGAAAGCTGTAGAAGGTGTGTTGAAATGGTTTGAAGACAAAGAGAAGGGGTAGACCAAAGTGGATATGGAAGGATGGAATGAAAAAATTTTAAGTGCTTGGGGTATGAAAATACAGAAGAGTGTAAACCATGCATATGATAAAGCGAATTGGAGTGATGTGGCATACAGGGAGCAACGTGTGATTAATGGATTGAACCAGGGCATATGAAACTGCCAAGAAAACTCAGAAAAAGGTCTGTGGAGCCAGGTTTTGAATAGTAGGTTGTAGTTTTGGTGTATTACACACAACACCTAGCGAAGGGATGTGAGTAAAAGAGGTCTTTCTTTGTTTTCCTGGCGCTACACATAGACATATATACGCATGCACATATTCATACTTGCTTGCCTTCAACCATTCCTGGCATAACCCTGCCCAACAGGAAACAGCATTGCCACCCCCTGCATCAGCAAGGTAGCACAAGCAAAACAGACAAAAAAAGCCACATTCGTTCACACTCAGTCTTTAGCTGTCATGTGTAATGCACTGAAACCATAGCTTCTTATCCCCATCCAGGTCCCACAGACCTTTCCAGGGTTTACCTCAGACGTTTCACATGCCTTGGTTCAGTCACTCTAATCCTTGCACGCCTCTCATCCTCCTGCATATTCAGGCCCTGATCACAAAATAATTTTTCACTCCATCCTTCCACCTCCAATTTGGTCTCCCACTTCTCCTTGTTTCCTCCTCCTCTGACACATATCGTGTTTGTCAACCTTTCCTCACTCATTCACTCCATATGTCCAAACAATTTCAACACAACCTCTTCTGCTCTCAACCAAACTCTTTTTATTACCACACATCTCTCTTACCCTTTCATACATATATATCACCCCAAGAGGTATTTCTTAAAAAGTCTCCTGTTATCCAAGACCTCTTTCTAAAGGCTCCAGCACTCCTGGGATGTGCTCCTTTGGAAGGAGAGGTACCTTAACAAGACTGGACTGCCGAGGGTAACTTAATTTGTGGCATAACTTTATGAACGTTGATTAAGTTATGGCATAACTTAAGAAGGTGGGCGGTTTCCAGTTACACCATAAACAGCGATGATTACTGTAAGCAACTTTCATAACTTATACAGAGCACTAAAGGCAATGCATCCTTTTCCAGAATTCCACAAAATGTGACAGCAGCTTAGAACACCAACATATATATTAAGAGTGCAAGTATATTTTTCTATTTTATACATAAGTGCATTTTTGGTCTTAACAAAATACAGCAAAGAACAAATGAACAACTGCCTCATTTGCTTACAATCACTCTCTCTCAAATGTAATGAACTGGAATGTGAGCCCACCACATACAGATAAGCCCCACAGACTATTCCAAGGCTTACCTTCACCGCTTCAAAGTCCTGGTTCAGCCAAATGACGTGCACCACACTAATCCAATTCATTCTATCCTATGCATGCCTCTGATCATCCTAGATCTTTAGGTCCCAATAACCCTTAACACCATCCTTCTATCTCCTTCCAAGCCTCAAAAGAAACTTTTTTTATTAGAGAAAAATAAGTAAATCCAAGCAGAAGTGGGATCAGAACAGCAGTGACAACACTCAAAACTGTTGAGACAAAGAATGCTCTTTTGAAAAGTAGATATGAAATAACTATAAACGAGAAATTAAGCAGAATGAGAGAAAACAACGTACCCTTAAACCAGCTAAGGCTATATAGTTTAACATAGTTCCTAGAATATAAAACATATAAATACACATACAACGTCTAAAATGATTTGGTAAACAGAGAAGAGGTAGTAAAAGCTTTGCGGAAGATGAAAGCTGGCAAGGCAGCGGGTTTGGATGGTATTGCAGTGGACTTTATTAAAAAGGGGGGTGACTGTATTATTGACTGGTTGGTAAGGTTATTTAATGTATGTATGACTCATGGTGAGGTGCCTGAGGATTGGCAGAATGCGTGCATAGTGCCATTGTACAAAGGCAAAAGGGATAAGAGTGAGTGCTCAAATTACAGAGGTATAAGTTTGTTGAGTATTCCTGGTAAATTATATGGGAGGGTATTGATTGAGAGGGTGAAGGCATGTACAGAGCATCAGATTGGGGAAGAGCAGCGTGGTTTCAGAAGAGGTAGAGGATGTGTGGATCAGGTGTTTGCTTTGAAGAATGTATGTGAGAAATACTTAGAAAAGCAAATGGATTTGTATGTAGCATTTATGGATCTGGAGAAGGCATATGATAGAGTTGATACAGATGCTCTGTGGAAGATATTAAGAATATATGGTGTGGGAGGAAAGTTGTTAGAAGCAGTGAAAAGTTTTTATCGAGGATGTAAGGCATGTGTATGTGTAGGAAGAGAGGAAAGTGATTGGTTCTCAGTGAATGTAAGTTTGCGGCAGGGGTGTGTGATGTCTCCATGGTTGTTTAATTTGTTTATGGATGGGGTTGTTAGGGAGGTGAATGCAAGAGTTTTGGAAAGAGGGGCAAGTATGAAGTCTGTTGTGGATGAGAGAGCTTGGGAAGTGAGTAAGTTGTTGTTCGCTGATGATACAGCGCTGGTGGCTGATTCATGTGAGAAACTGCAGAAGCTGGTGACTGAGTTTGGTAGAGTGTGTGAAAGAAGAAAGTTAAGAGTAAATGTGAATAAGAGCAAGGTAATTAGGTACAGTAGGGTTGAGGGTCAAGTCAATTGGGAGGTAAGTTTGAATGGAGAAAAACTGGAGGAAGTAAAGTGTTTTAGATATCTGGGAGTGGATCTGGCAGCGGATGGAACCATGGAAGCGGAAGTGGATCATAGGGTGGGGGAGGGGGCGAAAATTCTGGGAGCCTTGAAGAATGTGTGGAAGTCGAGAACATTATCTCGGAAAGCAAAAATGGGTATGTTTGAAGGAATAGTGGTTCCAACAATGTTGTATGGTTGCGAGGCGTGGGCTATGGATAGAGTTGTGCGCAGGAGGATGGATGTGCTGGAAATGAGATGTCTGAGGACAATGTGTGGTGTGAGGTGGTTTGATCGAGTAAGTAACTTAAGGGTAAGAGAGATGTGTGGAAATAAAAAGAGCGTGGTTGAACGAGCAGAGGAGGGTGTTTTGAAATGGTTTGGGCACATGGAGAGAATGAGTGAGGAAAGATTGACCAAGAGGATATATGTGTCGGAGGAGGAGGGAACGAGGAGAAGTGGGAGACCAAATTGGAGGTGGAAAGATGGAGTGAAAAAGATTTTGTGTGATCGGGGCCTGAACATGCAGGAATCAGGGCATGTGAAGTGTCTGGGGTAAACCATGGAAAGCTGTGTAGGTATGTATAGTTGTGAGTGTGGACGTATGTATATACATGTGTATGGGGGTGGGTTGGGCCATTTCTTTCGTCTGTTTCCTTGCGCTACCTCGCAAACGCAGGAGACCGAAAAAAAAAAAAAAAGTCTAAAAAGAGCAAGGGAAGGAGTAGCAGTACTCCTGAAACAGGAGTTGTGGGAGTATGTGATAGAATGTAAGAAAGTAAATTCTCGATTAATATGGGTAAAACTGAAAGTTGATGGAGAGATGGGTGATTATTGGTGCATATGCACCTGGGCATAAGAAGAAAGATCATGAGAGGCAAGTGTTTTGGGAGCAGCTGAATGAGTGTGTTAGTGGTTTTGATGCACGAGACCGGGTTATAGTGATGGGTGATTTGAATGCAAAGGTGAGTAATGTGGCAGTTGAGGGAATAATTGGTATACATGGGGTGTTCAGTGTTGTAAATGGAAATGGTGAAGAGCTTGTAGATTTATGTGCTGAAAAAGGACTGATGATTGGGAATACCTGGTTTAAAAAGCGAGATATACATAAGTATACTTATGTACGTAGGAGAGATGGCCAGAGAGCGTTATTGGATTACGTGTTAATTGACAGGCGCGCGAAAGAGAGACTTTTGGATGTTAATGTGCTGAGAGGTACAACTGGAGGGATGTCTGATCATTATCTTGTGGAGGCTAAGGTGAAGATTTGTATGGGTTTTCAGAAAAGAAGAGTGAATGTTGGGGTGAAGAGGGTGGTGAGAGTAAGTGAGCTTGGGAAGGAGACTTGTGTGAGGAAGTACCAGGAGAGACTGAGTACAGAATGGAAAAAGGTGAGAACAATGGAAGTGGGGGGAGTGGGGGAGGAATGGGATGTATTTAGGGAATCAGTGATGGATTGCGCAAAAGATGCTTGTGGCATGAGAAGAGTGGGAGGTGGGTTGATTAGAAAGGGTAGTGAGTGGTGGGATGAAGAAGTAAGAGTATTAGTGAAAGAGAAGAGAGAGGCATTTGGACGACTTTTGCAGGGAAAAAATGCAATTGAGTGGGAGACGTATAAAAGAAAGAGACAGGAGGTCAAGAGAAAGGTGCAAGAGGTGAAAAAAAAGGGCAAATGAGAGTTGGGGTGAGAGAGTATCATTAAATTTTAGGGAGAATAAAAAGATGTTCTGGAAGGAGGTAAATAAAGTGCGTAAGACAAGGGAGCAAATGGGAACTTCAGTGAAGGGCGCAAATGGGGAGGTGATAACAAGTAGTGGTGATGTGAGAAGGAGATGGAGTGAGTATTTTGAAGGTTTGTTGAATGTGTTTGATGATAGAGTGGCAGATATAGGGTGTTTTGGTCGAGGTGGTGTGCAAAGTGAGAGGGTTAGGGAAAATGATTTGGTAAACAGAGAAGAGGTAGTAAAAGCTTTGCGGAAGATGAAAGCCGGCAAGGCAGCGGGTTTGGATGGTATTGCAGTGGAATTTATTAAAAAAGGGGGTGACTGTATTGTTGACTGGTTGGTAAGGTTATTTAAAGTATGTATGACTCATGGTGAGGTGCCTGAGGATTGGCGGAATGCGTGCATAGTGCCATTGTACAAAGGCAACGGGGATAAGAGTGAGTGCTCAAATTACAGAGGTATAAGTTTGTTGAGTATTCCTGGTAAATTATATGGGAGGGTACTGATTGAGAGGGTGAAGGCATGTACAGAGCATCAGATTGGGGAAGAGCAGTGTGGTTTCAGAAGTGGTAGAGAATGTGTGTATCAGGTGTTTGCTTTGAAGAATGTATATGAGAAATACTTAGAAAAGCAAATGGATTTGTATGTAGCATTTATGGATCTGGATAAGGCATATGATAAGAGTTGATAGAGATGCTCTGTGGAAGGTATTAAGAATATATGGTGTGGGAGGCAAGTTGTTAGAAGCAGTGAAAAGTTTTTATCGAGGATGTAAGGGATGTGTACGTGTAGGAAGAGAGGAAAGTGATTGGTTCTCAGTGAATGTAGGTTTGCGGCAGGGGTGTGTGATGTCTCCATGGTTGTTTAATTTGTTTATGGATGGGGTTGTTAGGGAGGTGAATGCAAGAGTTTTGGAAAGAGGGGCAAGTATGAAGTCTGTTGGGGATGAGAGAGCTTGGGAAGTGAGTTAGTTGTTGTTCGCTGATGATACAGCGCTGGTGGCTGATTCATGTGAGAAACTGCAGAAGCTGGTGACTGAGTTTGGTAAAGTGTGTGAAAGAAGAAAGTTAAGAGTAAATGTGAATAAGAGCAAGGTTATTAGGTACAGTAGGGTTGAGGGTCAAGTCAATTGGGAGGTGAGTTTGAATGGAGAAAAACTGGAGGAAGTGAAGTGTTTTAGATATCTGGGAGTGGATCTGGCAGCGGATGGAACCATGGAAGCGGAAGTGGATCATAGGGTGGGGGAGGGGGCGAAAATTCTGGGAGCCTTGAAGAATGTGTGGAAGTCGAGAACATTATCTCGGAAAGCAAAAATGGGTATGTTTGAAGGAATAGTGGTTCCAACAATGTTGTATGGTTGCGAGGCGTGGGCTATGGATAGAGTTGTGCGCAGAAGGATGGATGTGCTGGAAATGAGATGTTTGAGGACAATGTGTGGTGTGAGGTGGTTTGATCGAGTAAGTAACGTAAGGGTAAGAGAGATGTGTGGAAATAAAAAGAGCGTGGTTGAGAGAGCAGAAGAGGGTGTTTTGAAATGGTTTGGGCACATGGAGAGAATGAGTGAGGAAAGATTGACCAAGAGGATATATGTGTCGGAGGTGGAGGGAACGAGGAGAAGAGGGAGACCAAATTGGAGGTGGAAAGATGGAGTGAAAAAGATTTTGTGTGATCGGGGCCTGAACATGCAGGAGGGTGAAAGGAGGACAAGGAATAGAGTGAATTGGAGCGATGTGGTATACCGGGGTTGACGTGCTGTCAGTGGATTGAATCAAGGCATGTGAAGCGTCTGGGGTAAACCATGGAAAGCTGTGTAGGTATGTATATTTGCGTGTGTGGACGTATGTATATACATGTGTATGGGGGTGGGTTGGGCCATTTCTTTCGTCTGTTTCCTTGCGCTACCTCGCAGACGCGGGAGACAGCGACAAAGCAAAAAAAAAAAAAAAAAAAAAAAAAGTATGAAATTTACCATCAGTGAATTACATTAATAAATATGCTAGAGATAAGAACAAAAACCTAATCAACATGTCAGAAACATGGATGAATGAAAAAGTGAAATCTATAGCATATTTGGAACAATCTGAAACATTTAGAACAGACAGAACCAAAACCAGATGTAGCAATATCTGTCCATAACAAGCTGGAAGTTAAAAGCTAGGGGTCAAAATAAAGGTGAATTAATGTCAAGTCATAGGGTGGGGAGGGGTTGAAGATTCTGGGAGTGATGAAGAATATGTGGAAATAGAGAACATTATCTCGGAGCAAAAATGGGTATGGAGTGAGGTGGTTTGATTAAGTAATGAAAGGGTAAAAAAGATATGTGGTAATAAGAAGAGTGTGGTTGTGGGAACAGAAGAGGATGTGTTGAAATGGTCTAGGTATATGGAGAGAAAAAGTGAGGAAAGGTTGACAGAGGATATATGTGTCGGAGGTGGAAAGAACAAGGACAAGCGAGAGACCAAGCTGGAGGTAGAAGGATAGAATGAAAAAGATTTTGAGCGATCAGGGTCTGAACATACAAGAGGGGGAAAGGTGTGCACGGAACAGAGTGAATTGAAACGAGGTGGTATACTGGGGTCTACATGTTGTCAATGGACTGAACCAAGGTATGAGAAACATATGTGGTAAACCATGGAAAGTTGTGTGGGGCCTGGATGTGGATAGGAAGCTGTGGTTTTGGTGCATTACACATGACAGCTAGAAAATGAGCATGAGCGTATGTAGCCTTTCATCGTCTGTTTATTGGAGCTACCTAGTTGATGTTGGGGGAGGCGATGCTGTTTCCTGTGGGGCAGGGAGGGATCAGGAACGGAAGAAGGCGTGCAAGTATGAATATGTACATGTGTAAATACATATGTATGTGTATGTGCATGTATTTGTATATGTGTGTAATGAGTGGATAAGTCTTTCTTTTTCAGTTTCCTAGTGCCCGCTAATGCAAGAAATGGAGATCAAGTATAATAAGTATTTTTTTATCATTCATTATTTATTTTGCTTTGTCGCTGTCTCCCGGGTTAGCGAGGTAGCGCAAGGAAACAGACGAAAGAATGGCCCAACCCACCCACATACACATGTATATACATACACGTCCACACACGCAAATATACATACCTATACATCTCAATGTATAAATATATATACACAGTACATAATTCATACTGTCTGCCTTTATTCATTCCCATCGCCACCTCGCCACACATGGAATAACAACCCCCTCCCCCCTCATGTGTGCGAGGTAGCGCCAAGAAAAGACAACAAAGGCCACACTCGTATTCCCAATCACCAGTCCTTTTTCAGCACAGAAATCTACAAGCTATTCACCATTTCCATTTACAACACTGAACACCCCATGTATACCAATTATTCCCTCAACTGCCACATTACTCACCTTTGCATTCAAATCACCCATCACTATAACCCGGTCTCATGCATCAAAGCTACTTACACACTCATTCAGCTGCTCCCAAAACACTTGCCTCTCATGATCTTTCTTCTCATGCCCAGGTGCATATGCACCAATAATCACCCATCTCTCTCCATCAACTTTCAGTTTTACCCACACTATCACATACTCCCACCACTCCTGTTTCAGGAGTAGTGCAACTCCTTCCCTTGCTCTTGTCCTCTCACTAACTCCTGACTTTACTTCCAAGACATTCCCAAACCACTCTTCCCCTTTACCCTTGAGCTTCGTTTCACTCAGAGCCAAAACATCCAGGTTCCTTTCCTCAAACATACTACCTATCTCTCCTTTTTTCTCATCTTGATTACATCCACACACATTTAGACACCCCAATCTGAGCCTTCGAGGAGGATAAGCACTCCCCGCATGACTCCTTCTTCTGTTTCCCCTTTTAGAAAGTCAAAATACAAGGAGGGGAGGGTTTCTAGCCCCCTGCTCCCGTCCCCTTTAGTCGCCTTCTATGACACGTGAGGATTGCATGGGAAGTATTCTTTCTCCCCTCTCCCCAGGGATGTATTCTTTCTTCCCTATCCCCAGGGATAGTATTCTTTCTCCCCTATCCCCAGGGATAGTATTCTTTCTCCCCTATCCCCAAGGATAAGAAGTATCTATATCTATTTATTTATCATACTTGATCGGCGTTTCCCATGTCAGTGGGGCAGCACCAGGACGAAGAATGACCCACCCATTCATATACACATGTATAAACAAACACTCATACTCGCACATATACATACATATACATGTATACACATGTACATAATCATACTTGCCTGCCTTCATCCATTCCTGTCGCAACCCCATCCCGCAAGAAACAGCATCACTACCCCTTGCTTCAGTGAAGGAAAGCCAGGAAAACAGACAAAAAAGGCCACATCTGTTCACACAGTCTCTAGATGTCATGTGTAATGCACTGAAACCACAGCTCCTTATTCACATCCAGGCCCCACAGACCTTTCCATGGTTTACCCCAGATTTTCACATACCCTGGTTCAGTCCAATGACAACACATAGACCCTGGTATACCACATCGTTCTAATTCACTCTTTTCCTTGCACGCCTCTCACCCTCCTGTATGTTCAGGCCAAAATCGCTCAAAATCTTTTTACTCCATCCTTCCATCTCCAATTTGGTCTTCCACTTCTTTTTATCCGCACCTTTGACACATATATGCTTTTAGTCAATCTTTCCTCACTCATTCTCTCAATATATGCAAACCATTTCAACACATCCTCTTCTGCTCTCTCAACCATACTTTCTTTATCTACACATCTCTCTTACCCTTTCATTACTTAATCAAACCACCCCACACTCCATATTGTCCTCAAACATTTCATTTCTAATACATCCACCCTCCACTGTACAACCCTATCCATAGCCCATGCCTTACAACCAAATAATATTGTTGGAACTACAATACCTTCAAACATACCCATTTTTGCTTTACGAGATAATGTTCTTCCCTTCCGCACATTCTTCATCACTCCCAGAACCTTTGCCCCCTCCCCCACCCTGTGACTCAATTCCACTTCCATGGTTCCAATTGCTGCCAAATATACTCCCAGATATCTAAAACACCTCACTTTCTCCAATTTTTCTCCATTCAAACTTACATCCAAATTAACTTGTCCCTCAACCCTACTGAGTCTAATAACCTTGCTCTTATTCACATTTACTCTCCGCTTTATCACACTTTTCCAAACTTAGTCACCAACTTTTGCAGTTTCTCACTCATATCAGCCACCAGAGCTGTATCATCGGCGAACAATAACTGACTGACCTCCCAGGCCCTCACATCCACAACACACTGCACACTCACCCCTCTCTCCAAAACTCTTGCATCTACCTCCCTAAACACCCTATCTACAAAAAATCAAACAAGCATGGGGACATCACACATACCCCTACTGCAGACTGACCTTCCCTGGGAACCAACCACTCTCCTCTTTTCCTACTCGTACACACCATGTACTCTTAAGATCTTCCACAAAGTATCTCTACCAACCCTATCATATGCCTTCTCCAGATTCATATATGCTACATACAAATCCATCTGTTTTTCTATGTATTTCTCACACGCATTCTTCAAAGCAAACACCTGATCCACACATCCTCTACCACATCAGGAAACCACACTGCTCTTCCCCAGTCTGATGCTCTATACACGCCTTCATCCTCTCAGTCAATACCCCTCCCATATAATATTCCAGGAATACTCAACAAACTTATGTCTCTGTAGTTTGAACATTCACCTTTATCCCTTTGCCTTTGTATAATGGCACTATGCATGCATTCTGCCAATCCTCAGGCACATCACTGTGATCCATACATACACTGAATATTCTTACTGATCAATCAACAAGGAGTCACCCCCCTTTTTTAATAAATTCCACTGCAATACTATTCAAACCTGCCGCCTTGCCAGGTTTCATCTTCCACAACCTTTCACTACCTCTTCTCTCTTAACCAAACCATTTTTCCTGACCCTCTCATTTTGCACACCATCCAAACCAAAACACCCTACACCTGCCACTCTATCATCAAACAAATTCAACAAACCTTCAAAATACTCGCCTCATCTTCTCAATTCATCACTACCTGTTATCACTTCCGCCTTCATCAATGTTCCCATTTGTACTCGTCTTACGAATGTTATTCACCTTCCAAAACATCCTTTTATTCTCCCTTAAGTTTAATGACACTCTCTCAGCCCAACTCTCATTTGCCCGCTTTTTCAACCCTTGCACATTCCTCTTGACCTCCTCTTTCTTTCTTTTATACATCTCCCAGTCATTTGCACGACTACCTTGTATCGCCCAAATGCCTCTCTTTTCTCTTTCACAAACTACTACTTCATCCCACCACTCACTACCCTTTCTAATCTGCCCAACTCCCACCTTTCTCATGCCACATACATCTGCACATGCCATCAGTGTTTCCCTAAATATATCCCATTCCTCACCCAATCCCCTTCCCGTCATTTGCTCTCACCTTTTGCCACTCTACACTCAATAACTCTCGGTACTTCCTCACACGAGTCTCCTTTCCAAGCTCACTCTCTCTCACCACTCTCTTCTCACAACATTCTCTATTCTTTTTTGAAAAACTCTACAAATCTTCACCTTTGCCTTCAGAAGATAGTAATCAGACATCCCTCCAGCTGTCCCTCTCAGCACATTTACATCCAAAAGCTTCTTTTACATGCCTATCAATTAACATACAAAGCAATAATGCCCTATGACCATCTCTCCCATTCACATATATATACTAATATATATATATCTCTTTTTAATCCCCGGGGATAGGGGAGAAAGAATACTTCCCACGTATTCCCTGCGTGTCGTAGAAGGCGACTAAAAGGGGAGGGAGCGGGGGGCTGGAAATCCTCCCCTCTTGTTTTTTTTTTTAATTTTCCAAAAAAAGGAACAGAGAAGGGGGCCAGGTGAGGATGTTCCCTCAGAGGCCCAGTCCTCTGTTCTTAACGCTACCTTGCTGATGCGGGAAATGGAGAATAGTTTGAAAAAAAAAAAAAAAATATATCTCTTTTTAAACCAGGTACTCCCAATCACAAGTCCTTTTTCAGCACACAAATCCTCAAGCTCTTCATCATTTCCTTTCACAAAAATGAATACCCCTTGTACACCAATTATACCCTCAACTGCCACATTACTCATCTTTGCACTTAAATCACACACCACCAGTATCCAGTCTTGGGCAATAAAGCTGCTAACACACTCACTCAAGTGCTCCCAAAACACTTGTCTCTCATGATCTTTCTTCCCTTGGTCAGGTGCATAAGCACCAATAACCACCCATCTCTCTCCATCCATTTTCAGTTTTACCCACTTCAATCTAGAATTTACTTTCTTATACTATATAACACTCCCAAAATTCCTGCTTCAGTAGGGATACTCCTTCCTTAGCTTTTGTCCTCCACCAACCCCTGACTACTCCCAAGACTTTTCTAAACCATTCTTTGCTTTTACCCTTGAGTTTTGTTTCACTCATAGCCAGAACATCCAGGTTTCTTTCCTCAAAAATACTACTTATCTCTCCTTTCTTCTCATCTTGGTTACATCCACATACATTCAGACACCTCAATCTGAGCCTTCGAGGGGGATAAGCAGACAAAAAAAGAACAATTCCAAAGATTAATTAAGTAAATCAATTAGCCTGGTTCAGGTAAACCACAGAAAAACGAGGGAACAATATGATGGATCTTTTAACAAATGGCATTGCTTTCAGACAAAGAAGTGGATGGTACAAATTTAACAGATCATGATACTATACAAATCACTATAATGTACAAGTAAGTGTTAAAGTGATACAGTAACAAATGACAAAAAGTTGAGTGGCATGAATTTTCACAACAAAAAACTAGACTAGAAAGATCAGTGAAAGGATTTTAAACATTAACTGGAACGAGTTCTTCACAGACAATAACCAAATAAAAAACAGAAATGTACCATGAGAGACTTAGTCAAAAAATCAAAGAACTCATATCAATGAAAAAATTGCCAAATCTTACATACCAAAAGACAAATAGTGGATGAAGAGAAGAACATGGAAAAGGAAGAAACAGATGGTGACAAAAGAGGCAAAAATAAAATAATGTGGGTATGAGAAAGAAGATTTGCAGAGGTTTACAGTAAAAAGTACATTATTGTTGTGTGAAGAGGGTGGTGAAAATAAGTGTTTCTAAAAGAGATTTGGTGTGAAGAAATACCAGGAGAGACAGACTGTGGAATGGCTAAAGATTATATTGTCCAAATGCCTCTCCTTTCTCTTTCACTAACAATCTTACTTCTTCATCCCACCTCTCACTACCCTTTCTAATCCACCCACCTCCCACCTTTCTCATACCACATGCATCTTTTGTGCAAGCCACCATTGCTTTCCTAAATATATCCCAATCCTCACCCACTCCCCTCAAGTCATTTGCTCTCACCCTTTGCCATTCTATACTCAATCTCTCCTGATACTTCCCCACACACATTTTTCCAAGCTCATTTGCTCTCACCACTCTCTTCTCCCCAACATTCTCTCTTCTTTTCTGAAAGCATCTACAAATCTTCACCTTCCCAAGATAGTGATCAGACATCCCTTCAGCTGCCCCTATCAGCTCATCAACATCCAAAAGTCTCTGTTTTCCATGCCTCTCAATTAACACATAGTTCAATAATGCCCTTTGACCATCTCTCCTACTCACATATGTATACTTATGTAAATCTCTTTTTAAACAAGGTATTTCCAATCACCAGTTTTTATTCAGCACACAAATCCATAAGCTCTTTACCATTTCCATTCACAACACTGAACACCCCATGTACACCAATCATACCCTCAACTGCCACATTACTCACCTTCGCACTGAAATCACCCATCACTATAACTTGGTCTCGTGCATCAAAGCTACTAATACACTAACTCAACTGCTCCTAAAACACTTGCCTCTAATGATCTTTCTTCTCATGACCAGGTGCATAGGCACCAATAATAACCCAGCTCTCTCCAACCACTTTCACTTTTACCCATATCAATCTAGAATTTACATTCTTACACTCTATCACATATTCCTACAATTCTTGCTTCAGGAGTTCTTCCTTAACTCTTGTCCTATCACCAGCCCCTGACTTTACTCCCAAGACTTTTCCAAACCACTCTTCCCCTTTACCCTTGAGCTTCGTTTCACTCAGAGCCAGAACATCCAGGTTTCTTTCCTCAAACATACTACCTATCTCTCCTTTCTTCTCATCTTCATTACATCCACACACATTCAGGCACCCCAATCTGAGCCTTTGAGGAGGAAGAGCACTCCCCGCTTGACTCCCTCTTCTGTTTCCCTTTTTAGAAATTTAAATAAAAGGAGGGGTGTTTCCAGCCCCCCCACTCCCGCCCCCTTTAGTCGCCTTCTACAACATGCGGGGAATACGTGGGAAGTATTCTTTCTCACCTATCCCCAGGGATAAAGTATATGAAAATAAAATATGAAAGTTCCCTATGAAAGGGAACTCACCTCGTTTTTAACAATGTGATCTATCTATCCACCTATCTATATCTCCTTTACCATTTGCACATAATGGATGAAGTGATTACATTCACCTTTTTTGGAAAAGACTTTTGTAGAACTGGGGTTCCTTCCTCTACTTGCTAGCAAAAGGGCAGTAATGCCCTAATCCTTGGAGAAGGCTGACTACCTATCAATTATGATCTTTGCTTGGCTGCAAAAATCACTACATCATCTACTTCTAAATTCAAATAAACATTGTTCAATCCTACAGCAATCCATTAACTACAAATTTTACAATTCCCTTTCTTTCATGTTAAATCATTGCATCACCTACTTGCCATGAGTCAGTATTCCATTAACAAATTCTTGCCACTAATGAAGGTGCTAGCTAATGACACAATGTTAAAGTGTCTAAAATAGATTTTCTTTTTAATAGTACAAAAGAGTCACTGACAAGCTAACTAGTTAAGCAGCAAGAAAGATTGTTGAGGAACGTATTGGATGTAGGATGGACTGTAACCATCCTGTATGTGGTTATATGACTGAAAACTTCATCCACCAATAGGCAAAGGTACACAAGACATTCATGATTATAATCTCAATTATAATCATGCTTACCAAAACGTGGCACCAACCCACCAGGTGCTTGCTATACCATACAACTAAGTAGAATTATACTTTCTAAACTTAATTGGGTGAAGTGACTGGCATATTCTCAACCTGTCTTGTCTAAACTTGCATACAAATCTCAAGAATTAATCATGTACTTTCTGAGCCCAACAGTAGGAGGAAGCCAGACAACACATTCTGCCTCGAGCAGAAAAAAAAATATAGGTTATTATTATCATACATACATACATACATACATTCATATATATATACCTCGCAAACGCGGGAGACAGCGACAAAGTATAAAAAAAAAAAAAAAAAATATATATATTATCCCTGGGGATAGGGGATTAAGAATACTTCCCACGTATTCCTTGCATGTCGTAGAAGGCGACTAAAAGGGGAGGGAGCGGGGCGCTGGAAATCCTCCCCTCTCGGTTTTTTTTTTTTTCAAAAGAAGGAACAGAGAATTGGGCCAGGTGAGGGTATTCCCTCAAAGGCCCAGTCCTCTGTTCTTAACGCTACCTCGCTAATGCGGGAAATGGCGAATAGTTTGAAAGAAAGAAAAGAAAGGAAGTCCTGTGGGTATCACTTGTGGAAGCCACCAGAGTAAAGTAATATCTGAAAGGCCATCATCACAGACAATCCATCTAACTACATATAGTCTGATGATTGCTCCCTTCAGGAACTCCCTCAAGGGGGTGGCTATAGCAAAAGTCTTCATAAATGGTGAACTTCAGTGCCATTTCTAAGCATTTAATGCTTTACCCTTAACAGGCTGCTGGCAGAGGGCAACTTGAGCAGATAGTGTCGCCCAAAATATGAGAGTTTAAGACTACATTATAGAACCAGCAATTTGCTTAAGGTGCAAGCTGGATAAACACATAAAATCACTAACAATAACAATGACAGCATGTGAAGGATAATTCTAATTTATTAACGCAAGATGTTTCATTAGCACTGTAGAGGTCCTCATATCTTCAGCATACAAAAGTCTCATATGCACTTAAGAACAATAATAAATATTTTTTTTCTTATCATTATACCTGATCGTGGTTTTCCAACATCAGAGGTAGCGCCAGGAAACAGACAAAGGATGGCCCATCCACTCACACAAGCACATATATACATAAACAATATATGATATATTTCCAAGAATGCCTACATGTTAAAAATCTTGAATAAAGGAAAGGAAGCAGAATATCTGAGGTCTTACCATACATAAACTGAATCACCAAGCCAAAAAAATTAAGAGCTAACTGCATGTGTTCGTGCCAGCACTAAACAGGAAGCATTAAGCTACAGAGTAAATTCTTCTCTCAGAGATATCTAAATTCAGACCAACCCAACTGATTTAATTCTCATTTTTTCTTTCTAATAATGACCAACATGGAAAAGGAAAAATTTCTAAAGAGAAAGACTGCAGAAATTAATCAGGGCTCTACAAATATTTGCAGACTCCTAAGGAAGAAAGGTAATATCAAGAGAGAAAGACAACTGAAGGAAGAGCTCAGCTATCTGAGGGAAGGAGGAGGAGGTATATACGCCAATACGAGTCAACAGTCTCCACACAGCTGCTGTGGGACGCAGCAGTTAAATGCATGCTGGAGATCGAACCCTAGGGGTAGGGACACATGAAAACAGGTTAGGATAACAGTGCTCAAAGTAATACCTACAGAATATACATAGAGTGGCAAAACTGCAGCATACAGAAAAAGAAAAGTTGAAGAGAGGTGATAGCAGGAGAATTAATGAGATGGAAGGCTTTTGATTCCACTCTAGTTAAAGAGGTGGAGGATGAAAATCACCTCATATACATGAGCAGTATTCCTTAACTGGGCAAATAAAGCCCCCATAAATGTGATACAGCTGCTCAAAATAAAGATAATTATGACACCTATAAAACACTCCAAGCTTTTGGAAAGCAGCCTATGTCAAGATGATTATGTGGGGTTTCAAGGACAAAGTGGAAGATATGGCTAATCCCAGCTTATTTATATCCTTACAGGGATGATTTATGGTGCTACAAAACAGATGGAAACACACAATCCTTTACAAGAGATGCAAGAAGAAACTGCTTTAGCACCATCAAATTTTACAAGGCTACTGCTTACCCAATCCAAAATGCTGCAAAGGTCCAAGCTGAGAGGGGATATATGATCAGTAAAAGAAAGAAAATAGGTATTAAAGGAAGGAGAGGAGGAAAAGTGAGCTGAAGTATGTAAAGTGGAATCATCAACAGATAGGGTATGGTTAAAAGTAGGAGAGATCATTTACTGTGAGAAAATGAGGAACACTATTGATTGGAAACATATATATACATACGGATGAACACATTCATACTTGCTTGCCATTATCTATAACTGACACTACCCCACCCCACAGAAAACAGCACAAAACGCATGAAAGAAAAATGATAACACATATTCTCTTCTCCCCCATACCTGACCACTGCCCCCCTGCATCAGCAAGATAGTGCCAGGAAACACACAAAAAAAAGGCCACATCCAATCACATCCATACAAGAGCTGTCATGTGTAATGCACCAAAACCACAGCTCCTTATCTACATCCAGGCCCCACAGACCTTTCATTGGTTTACCCCAGATGTTTGGCATGCCCCGGTTCAGTCCACTGATACCACATCGACACCAGTATACCATATCATTCCAATTTACTTTATTCTGTGCACGCCTTTCATCCTCCTGTGTGTTCAGGACCTGATTGCTCAAAAAGTTGCTCACTCCATCCTTCAATCTCCAATCTGGTCTCGCCACCCTCCTTGTTCTCTCCACTTCTGACACATATATCCTCTTTGCTAACCTTTCCTAGCTCATTCTCTCCATAAGTCCAAACCAATTCAACACACCCTCTTCTGTTCTCTCAACCACAATCTTTTTACTACTGCACATCTCTTTTTCCCTTTCATCACTTACTCTATCAAACCATCTCATAACACATATCACCCTTAAACATTTCATTTACAGCACATTCCCACTCCTCTGCAAAACCCTCTCTATAGCCCAAGTCTTGCAACTACATAATATTGTTGGGTCTACTACTCCTTCAAACATACCCATTTCTGCCCTCCCAGATAACTTTCTCTCTTTCCATGCATTCTTCAGTGCTCCTAGCACCTTCGTCCCCTCCCCCATCCTATGGCTCATTTCCTATTCCATGGTTCCATTTGCTGTCATGTCCACTGCATATATCTAAAACACATCACTTCCTCCAATTTTTCTCCATTCAAACTTACCTCCTAATTAAATTGTCCCTCAACCCTACTGAGCCTAATAACCTTGCTTTTCTTCACATTCACTCTCAACTTTCTCCTTTCACACACACTTCCAAACTCAGTCACCAACTTTTGCAGTTTCTCACTTGAATCAGCCACCAGTGTTGTATCTTAAGCAAACAACAACTGACTTGCTTCCAAGGCCCTCTCATCCCCTAGACTACATACTTGCCCCTCTCTTCAAGACTCTTGCATTTATCTCCCTTATCAACCCATCCACATAAACAAATTAAACAACCATGGTGACATAGCACACCCCCTACTGCAAACCAACCTTCACTTGAAACAATTCACCCTCCTCTCTTCCTACTCATACACACACCTTACACCCCTGATAAACACTTAAATGATACTTTTTCACCCTAAGTCTCATTTCCCCACTTTAACCCCTTCCTCTTGGCCTCTAGCTGCTTTTTCTTATAAATCTCTCAACCAGTTGCATTCCTTCCCTGTAAGTACCACCCAAAGCCTCTCTTTTACATGCAATTCAACTTCTTCATACCACTCCTCACTACCCATTCTATTATTTTTCTTTTTTAAACTATTCGCCATTTCCCGCATCAGCAAGGTAGCATTAAGAACAGAGGACTGGGCCTCTGAGGGAACATCCTCACCTGGCCCCCTTCTCTGTTCCTCCTTTTGGGGAAAAAAAAAAAAAAAAAAAAAAAAAAAAAAAAGAGGGGAGGATTTCCAGCCCCCCGCTCCCTCCCCTTTTAGTCGCCTTCTACGACACGCAGGGAATACGTGGGAAGTATTCTTTCTCCCCTATCCCCAGGGATATTTATTTATTTATTTATTTCATTTTGCTTTGTCATTGTCTCCCGCGTTAGCAAGGTAGCGCAAGGAAGCAGACGAAAGAATGGCCCAACCCACCCACATACACATGTATATACATACATGTCCACATACGCAAGTATACATACCTATACATCTTAATGTATACATATATGTACACACACAGACATATACATATATACACATCTACATAATTCATACTGTCTGCCTCTATTCATTCCCATTGCCACCTCACCACACATGAAATAACAACCCCCTCCCCCCTCACGTGCACGAGGTAGCACTAGGAAAAGACAACAAAGGCCCCATTTGTTCACACTCAGTCTCTAGCTCTCATGCAATAATGGACTGAAACCACAGCTCCCTTTCCACATCCAGGCCCCACAAAACTTTCCATGGTTTACAGCAGACGCTTCACATGCCCTGGTTCAATCCATTGACAGCACGTCGACCCCGGTATACCACATCGTTCCAATTCACTCTATTCCTTGCACGCCTTTCATCCTCCTGCATGTTCAGGCCCCGATCACTCAAAATCTTTTTCACTCCATCTTTCCACCTCCAATTTGGTCTTCCACTTCTCCTTGTTCCCTCCACCTCTGACACATATATCATCTTGGTCAATCTTTCCTCACTCATTATCTCCATGTGACCAAACCATTTCAAAACACCCTCTTCTGCTCTCTCAACCACACTCTTTTTATTACCACACATCTCTCTTACCCTATCATCACTTACTCGATCAAACCACCTCACACCACACATTGCCCTCAAACATCTCATTTCCAGCACATCCATCCTCCTGCGCACAACTCTATCCATAGCCCACGCCTCGCAACCATACAACATTGTTGGAACCACTATTCCTTCAAACATACCCATTTTTGCTTTCCGAGATAATGTTCTCGACTTCCACACATTCTTCAAGGCTCCCAGAATTTTTGCCCCCTCCCCCACCCTATGATCCACTTCCACTTCCATGGTTCCATCCGCTGCCAGATCCACTCCCAGATATCTAAAACACTTCACTTCCTCCAGTTTTTCTCCATTCAAACTCACCTCCCAATTGACTTGACCCTCAACCCTACTGTACCTAATAACCTTGCTCTTGTTCACATTTACTCTCAACTTTCTTCTTTAACACACTTTACCAAACTCAGTCACCAGCTTCTGCAGTTTCTTACATGAATCAACCACCAGTGCTGTATCATCAGCAAACAACAACTGACTCACTTCCCAAGCTCTCTCATCCACAACAGACTGCATACTTGCCCCTCTTTCCAAAACTCTTGCATTCACCTCCCTAACAACCTCATACATAAACAAATCAAACAACCATGGAGACATCACACACCCTTGCTGCAAACCTACATTCACCAAGAACCAATCACTTTCCTCTCTTCCTACACGTACACATGCCTTACATCCTCGATAAAAACTTTTCATTGCTTCTAACAACCTGCCTCCCACACCATATATTCTTAGTACCTTCCACAGAGCATCTCTATCAACTCTATCATATGCCTTCTCCAGATCCATAAATGCTACATACAAATCCATTTGCTTTTCTCCGTATTTCTCACATACATTCTTCAAAGCAAACACCTGATCCACACATCCTCTACCACTTCTGAAACCACACTGCTCTTCCCCAATCTGATGCTCTGTACATGCCTTCACCCTCTCAATCAATACCCTCCCATATAATTGACCAGGAATAATGAACAAAATTATACCTCTGTAATTTGAGCAGTCACCTTTGAACCCTTTACCTTTGTACAATGGCACTATGCAAGCATTCCGCCAATCCTCAGGCACCTCACCATGAATCATACATACATTAAATAACCTCACCAACCAGTCAGCAATACAGTCACCCCCCTTTTTAATAAATTCCACTGCAATACCATCCAAACCCGCTGCCTTGTCGGCTTTCATCTTCCGCAAAGCTTTTACTACCTCTTCTCTGTTTACCAAATCATTTTCCCTAACCCTCTCACTTCGCACGCCATCTCAACCAAAACAACCTATATCTGCCACTCTATCATCAAACACATTCAACAAACCTTCAAAATACTCACTCCATCTCCTTCTCACATCACCACTACTTGTTATCACCTCCCCATTTGCCCCCTTCACTGAAGTTCCCATGTGTTCCCTTGCCTTATGCACTTTATTTACCTCCTTCCAAAACATCTTTTTATTCTCCCTAAAATTTAATAATACTCTTTCATCCCAACTCTCATTTGCCCTCTTTTTCACCTCTTGCACCTTTCTCTTGACCTCCTGCCTCTTTCTTTTATACGTATACCACTCATTTGCATCCTTTCCCTGCAAAAATCGTCCAAATGCCTCTCTCTTATCTTTCATTAATAATCTTATTTCTTCATCCCACCACTCACTACCTTTTCTAATCTGCCCACCTCCCACTACCCTTTCTAATCTGCCTAATTCTCAACTTTCACAAGTCACATGCATCTCTTGCACCATTCCTAACCCACTCCCCTTTCTTCATTCACTCTCACCCTTTGCTATTTTACACTCAATCTCTCCAGGTATTTATTCAAACAAGTCTCCTTTGCAAGCTCAATTACTCTTACCATTCTCTTCTCACAAATATTGTTTCTGCTTTTCTGAAACATCTACAAATCCTAAACCTCGCCTCCACAAGATAGTGATCAGACATCAACAGCTGCCCCTCTCAGCATATATATCCAAAAGTCTTTCTTTTACACATCTGTCAATCAATAAGCAATCTATTTATGCCCATTACCCATCACTTGAATCTGTCCAGAAGGAAATGGCAGCAGTTGGTGTCTGAGTTTGGGAGAATTTGTTAAAGGAGTGAGCTAAAAGTTAATGTTACAATGCAAAGTCATAAGGTTCATCTTTTTAAATCAGGTATTTCCAAATACCAGTCTTTTTACTGCACCCAACTCCACAAGCTTTTCACCATTTCCATTCATTACACTGAATACCCTTTGTGCACCAATTATACCCTCAACTGGCACATTACTAACTTTCGCATTTAAATCATCTATCATTAATACCCAGTCTCATACATCAAAACTGCTGACACACTCACCCAGCTGCTCATGATCTTTCTTCTCATTCCTTGTGCATAACCACCAATAATCACCCATCTCTTGCAATCCACTTTCAGTTTTAAATACATTAATCTAGAATTTATTTCCTTACACTCTATCACACATTCCACAACTCCTGCTTCAGGAGCAGTGGTACTCTTTCCTTAACTCTTATCCTCTCACCAACCCAACTTTACTCCATAGATGAAACCATAAATACATCACATATAATGAAATGTACCATTCACACATATAAACTAAAAATGGAGGCACAACGAAAACCAATAAAAGAATATCTGCACTTATAAGATTGTGCGCAATCCATCACTGAGAGGACAAGAGCAAGGGAAGGAGTAGCAGTACTCCTGAAACAGGAGTTGTGGAAGTATGTGATAGAATGTAAGAAAGTAAATTCTCGATTAATATGGGTAAAACTGAAAGTTGATGGAGAGAGATGGGTGATTATTGGTGCATATGCACCTGGGCATGAGAAGAAAGATCATGAGAGGCAAGTGTTTTGGGAGCAGCTGAATGAGTGTGTTAGTGGTTTTGATGCACGAGACCGGGTTATAGTGTTGGGTGATTTGAATGCAAAGGTGAGTAATGTGGCAGTTGAGGGAATAATTGGTATACATGGGGTGTTCAGTGTTGTAAATGGAAATGGTGAAGAGCTTGTAGATTTATGTGCTGAAAAAGGACTGATGATTGGGAATACCTGGTTTAAAAAGCGAGATATACACAAGTATACTTATGTAAGTAGGAGAGATGGCCAGAGAGCGTTATTGGATTACGTGTTAATTGACAGGCGCGCGAAAGAGAGACTTTTGGATGTTAATGTGCTGAGAGGTGCAACTGGAGGGATGTCTGATCATTATCTTGTGGAGGCTAAGGTGAAGATTTGTATGGGTTTTCAGAAAAGAAGAGTGAATGTTGGGGTGAAGAGGGTGGTGAGAGTAAGTGAGCTTGGGAAGGAGACTTGTGTGAGGAAGTACCAGGAGAGACTGAGTACAGCATGGAAAAAGGTGAGAACAATGGAAGTAAGGGGAGTGGGGGAGGAATGGGATGTATTTAGGGAATCAGTGATGGATTGCGCAAAAGATGCTTGTGGCATGAGAAGAGTGGGAGGTGGGCAGATTAGAAAGGGTAGTGAGTGGTGGGATGAAGAAGTAAGAGTATTAGTAAAAGAGAAGAGAGAGGCATTTGGACGATTTTTGCAGGGAAAAAATGAAATTGAGTGGGAGACGTATAAAAGAAAGAGACAGGAGGTCAAGAGAAAGGTGCAAGAGGTGAAAAAGAGGGCAAATGAGAGTTGGGGTGAGAGAGTATCATTAAATTTTAGGGAGAATAAAAAGATGTTCTGGAAGGAGGTAAATGAAGTGCGTAAGACAAGGGAGCAAATGGGAACTTCAGTGAAGGGCGCAAATGGGGAGGTGATAACAAGTAGTGGTGATGTGAGAAGGAGATGGAGTGAGTATTTTGAAGGTTTGTTGAATGTGTTTGATGATAGAGTGGCAGATATAAGGTGTTTTGGTCGAGGTGGTGTGCAAAGTGCGAGGGTTAGGGAAAATGAGTTGGTAAACAGAGAAGAGGTAGTAAAAGCTTTGCGGAAGATGAAAGCCGGTAAGGCAGCAGGTTTGGATGGTATTGCAGTGGAATTTATTAAAAAAGGGGGTGACTGTATTGTTGACTGGTTGGTAAGGTTATTTAATGTATGTATGACTCATGGTGAGGCGCCTGAGGATTGGCGGAATGCATGCATAGTGCCATTGTACAAAGGGAAAGGGGATAAGAGTGAGTGCTCAAATTACAGAGGTACAAGTTTGTTGAGTATTCCTGGCAAATTATATGGGAGGGTATTGATTGAGAGGGTGAAGGCATGTACAGAGCATCAGATTGGGGAAGAGCAGTGTGGTTTCAGAAGTGGTAGAGGATGTGTGGATCAGGTGTTTGCTTTGAAGAATGTATGTGAGAAATACTTAGAAAAGCAAATGGATTTGTATGTAGCATTTATGGATCTGGAGAAGGCATATGATAGAGTTGATAGAGATGCTCTGTGGAAGGTATTAAGAATATATGGTGTGGGAGGCAAGTTGTTACAAGCAGTGAAAAGTTTTTATCGAGGATGTAAGGCATGTGTACGTGTAAGAAGAGAGGAAAGTGATTGGTTCTCAGTGAATGTAGGTTTGCGGCAGGGGTGTGTGATGTCTCCATGGTTGTTTAATTTGTTTATGGATGGGGTTGTTAGGGAGGTGAATGCAAGAGTTTTGGAAAGAGGGGCAAGTATGAAGTCTGTTGGGGATGAGAGAGCTTGGGAAGTGAGTCAGTTGTTGTTCGCTGATGATACAGCGCTGGTGGCTGATTCATGTGAGAAACTGCAGAAGCTGGTGACTGAGTTTGGTAAAGTGTGTGAAAGAAGAAAGTTAAGAGTAAATGTGAATAAGAGCAAGGTTATTAGGTACAGTAGGGTTGAGGGTCAATTCAATTGGGAGGTGAGTTTGAATGGAGAAAAACTGGAGGAAGTGAAGTGTTTTAGATATCTGGGAGTGGATGTGGCAGCGGATGGAACCATGGAAGCGGAAGTGGATCATAGGGTGGGGGAGGGGGCGAAAATTCTGGGAGCCTTGAAGAATGTGTGGAAGTCGAGAACATTATCTCGGAAAGCAAAAATGGGTATGTTTGAAGGAATAGTGGTTCCAACAATGTTGTATGGTTGCGAGGCGTGGGCTATGGATAGAGTTGTGCGCAGGAGGATGGATGTGCTGGAAATGAGATGTTTGAGGACAATGTGTGGTGTGAGGTGGTTTGATCGAGTAAGTAACGTAAGGGTAAGAGAGATGTGTGGAAATAAAAAGAGCGTGGTTGAGAGAGCAGAAGAGGGTGTTTTGAAATGGTTTGGTCACATGGAGAGAATGAGTGAGGGAGGAAAGATTGACCAAGAGGATATATGTGTCGGAGGTGGAGGGAACGAGGAGAAGAGGGAGACCAAATTGGAAGTGGAAAGATGGAGTGAAAAAGATTTTGTGTGATCGGGGCCTGAACATGCAGGAGGGTGAAAGGAGGGCAAAGAATAGAGTGAATTGGAGCGATGTGGTATACTGGGGTTGACGTGCTGTCAGTGGATTGAATCAAGGCATGTGTATGGGGGTGGGTTGGGCCATTTCTTTCGTCTGTTTCCTTGCGCTACCTCGCAAACGCGGGAGACAGCGACAAAGCAAAAAAAAATAAGATTGTTCAGTACATTGAAGAGCTTTGCATTTCATGGTTGAGGGGGATCAAATGAAAGACAAGCATTTCTATAAAAAATACATAATCCTGCACATTACCATCCCATTCAACCATCAACTCATTCCCTCTATCTCAGATCTCCTGATCTTGACATTCATACACATTATTTTTTAAGCACCCATCTAAGGTGACAATACAAAAAATGATGTAATACCCCTTCAAAATCAACATTTTAAAGCTATTGAATATCTCAAAAAAAAAAAAAAAGGGCACAATTATGGTAAACAACACTCCAAGACATAGTCTTGCAAAAATCATGTTAAATTCTTGCTTTCAAAAGATAAAAGAGTTCTCTGAAAGCATTTATACTTTTTTCACAAGCAACTCCTGTGAGATGCCATGATAATATTGTTTAGACTAGTTGCTAAATGCAAGGGTACAGGTTAGAGTGGTATCATCTGATATAAAGTAAATATTCAACATGGTAATAATCTGCTCACACTAACAACTGCATACAGCTGTTATGCAGATGTATTAAGAAGTGAAGCCAAGATAATACATCAGAGTATTTTTCCTTAATGTGTTTCATCCAAACGAAGCATAAACAGGGTTTTACACTTGTATCACTGGTTCATGGTGAAGACAAGATAAGACTTACATTTATATTACCTTGGGAGACATGGATATGCCTAAGTAAGCAGTACAAAATATAAATATAAATCTAAGCTACAGAAAGCATGGCTAACACGAAAAGCAATGGAAAATTATGACTGGAAAGCAAATAGCACACCTCAGAGATATATACGGACAAAAGGCCATCTTACTAAATCTAAGTTCACTGTACTTAGGGCTTTGAATTATCTTCTTTGAAACATAACCTTGGGCCATACACTTGCAATACAGAGATCAACATATTATGGACAGCAAAATGGCTTCTTTAATCTATCATGCAGTTGATTATAGGAAGCTATGAGTAAGTTCCTAAAGTAAAAAACTATTGATAAAATCCAATCTTTTTTTTTTCTTTTAAACTATTCGCCATTTCCCGCGTTAGCGAGGTAGCGTTAAGAACAGAGGACTGCGCCTTTTTTGGAATATCCTCACCTGGCCCCCTCTGTTCCTTCTTTTGGAAAATTAAAAAAAACGAGAGGGGAGGATTTCCAGCCCCCCACTCCCTCCCCTTTTAGTCGCCTTCTACGACACACAGGGAGTACGTGGGAAGTATTCTTAATCCCCTATCCCCAGGGATAAAAATCTAATCAAAATCAATAATTTCACAGAAAACTACCACCACCAAAAACTAAACTATGCCCTGATATTTCTGAATATGACACTTATTACTAAGAAAGATGACATACTATTTCCTTAAACTGTAACTCTTAACATTTACTAAGATGCCCATTACAATTTATCTACAAAACAAGAATGGCATAAGCAACTATCAAATTTTAACTTGGAATCAAACCAAAGTTATTAAAATGAAAACAATTCTTAAAGTATGTATCTCTCAAACTTAAACTATCATGCAGATGATTATAGGAAGCTATGAGTAAGTTCCTAAAGTAAAAAACTATTGACAAAAATCTAATCAAAATCAATAATTTCACAGAAAAATACCACCAAAAACTAAACTAAGCCCTGATATTTCTGAGTATGACACCTCTTACTAAGGAAGATGATATACTATTTCCTTAAACTATAACTCTTAACTTTACTGAGATACCCATTATAATTTATCTACAAATCAAGAATGGCATAAGCAACAATCAAATTTTAACTTGGATTCAAATCCAAGTTAATTATATGAAATCAATTCTTAAAGTATGTATCTCTCACTATATCAATATAAAAATTAATAACAGGTGCTTAATGAAAAATTCTTGCCCCACCTTGTATCCGTAAGTAACTGGTGGAAAGCATTGGCATGCTTAGCAAATTCTTTCCTGAGCTTATCATTCTCCTCCTGGCGTTGTGCCTCTTTAGCCAACTCCATATCACGTTCCTTCAAAGTCAAATGAGATTCTTAACAAATTTATGAATAAAAACAAAGATTGTTATTCTTATCATTATTATTTTGCTTTGTCGTTGTCTCCCACATTAGCGAGGTAGTGCAAGGAAACAGACGAAAGAATGGCCCAACCCACCCACATACACATGTATGTACATACAAGTCCACACACGCAGATATACATACCTATACATCTCAACATATACATATATATACAGGGTTCCCACTCTTTTACTGACATAAAATTCAAGGCTTTTTCCCAGGATATTTACAGGATCTGTAAATGTCTTCCAGGATATTTTCTACAGGGTTTTCAGCCCACTTAATCTTAAATGGACTTAAATGGACAAACCATCTGGATAACACTGATCATTGGTTTGTGTTTGTTCTATTGAACACATAACTTAGTTACCATGTTAGTTCTAATGATTTAGGATTGGACTTATACTGACAGGACTATCAAGAGCTTTCTGTATGAGGCTGGCTTTCAATACTTTATAAGCCATAAGATGACAAACTTGTTTTGGACTCAAATAAAAAGCTCTTTCAATTTTTAAAGATTCAATCATTTTTTTTCTTTTTTTTGTCGCTGTCTCCAGCGTTTGCGAGGTAGCGCAAGGAAACAGACGAAAGAAATGGCCCAACCCACCCACATACACATGTATATACATACGTCCACACACGCAAATATACATACCTACACAGCTTTCCATGGTTTACCCCAGACTCTTCACATGCCCTGATTCAATCCACTGACAGCACGTCAACCCCGGTATACCACATCGATCCAATTCACTATTCCTTGCCCTCCTTTCACCCTCCTGCATGTTCAGGCCCCGATCACACAAAATCTTTTTCACTCCATCTTTCCACCTCCAATTTGGTCTCCCACTTCTCCTCGTTCCCTCCACCTCCGACACATATATCCTCTTGGTCAATCTTTCCTCACTCATTCTCTCCATGTGCCCAAACCATTTCAAAACACCCTCCCCTGCTCTCTCAACCACGCTCTTTTTATTTCCACACATCTCTCTCACCCTTACGTTACTTACTCGATCAAACCACCTCACACCACACATTGTCCTCAAACATCTCATTTCCAGCACATCCATCCTCCTGTGCACAACTCTATCCATAGCCCACGCCTTGCAACCATACAACATTGTTGGAACCACTATTCCTTCAAACATACCCATTTTTGCTTTCCGAGATAATGTTCTCGACTTCCACACATTCTTCAAGGCTCCCAGGATTTTCGCCCCCTCCCCCACCCTATGATCCACTTCCGCTTCCATGGTTCCATCCGCTGCCAGATCCACTCCCAGATATCTAAAACACTTTACTTCCTCCAGTTTTTCTCCATTCAAACTTATCTCCCAATTGACTTGACCCTCAACCATACTGTACCTAATAACCTTGCTCTTATTCACATTTACTCTTAACTTTCTTCTTTCACACACTTTACCAAACTCAGTCACCAGCTTCTGCAGTTTCTCACATGAATCAGCCACCAGCGCTGTATCATCAGCGAACAACAACTGACTCACTTCCCAAGCTCTCTCATCCCCAACAGACTTCATACTTGCCCTTCTTTCCAAAACTCTTGCATTCTCCTCCCTAACAACCCCATCCATAAACAAATTAAACAACCATGGAGACATCACACACCCCTGCCGCAAACCTACATTCACTGAGAACCAATCACTTTCCTCTCTTACTACACGTACACATGCCTTACATCCTCGATAAAAACTTTTCACTGCTTCTAACAACTTGCCTCCCACACCATATATTCTTAATACCTTCCACAGAGCATCTCTATCAACTCTATCATATGCCTTCTCCAGATCCATAAATGCTACATACAAGTCCATATACTTATGTATATCTCTCTTTTTAAACCAGGTATTCCCAATCACCAGTTCTTTTTCAGCACATAAATCTACAAGCTCTTCACCATTTCCATTTACACCACTGAACACCCCATGTATACCAATTATTTCCTCAACTGCCACATCACTCACCTTTACATTCAAATCACCCATCAGTATAACCCGGTCTCATGCATCAAAATCACTAACACACTCATTCCACTGCTCCCAAAACACTTGCCTCTCATGATCTTTCTCCTCATGCCCAGGTGCATATGCACCAATAATCACCCATCTCTCTCCATCAACTTTTAGTTTTACCCATATCAATCTAGAGTTTACTTTCTTACACTCTATCACATACTCCCACCACTCCTGTTTCAGGAGTAGTGCTACTCCTTCCCTTGCTCTTCTCATCTCACTAACCCCTGACTTTACTCCGAAGACTTTCCCAAACCACTCTTCCCATTTACCCTTGAGCTTTGTTTCACTCAGAGCCAAAACATCCAGGTTCCTTTCTTCAAACATACTATCTATCTCTCCTTTTTTCTCATCCTGGTTACATCAACACACATTTAGACCCCTCAATCTGAGCCTTCGAGGAGGATGAGCACTCTCCGTGTGACTCCTTCTACTGTTTCCCCTTTTAGAAAGTTGAAATACAAGGAGGGGAGGGTTTCTAGCCCCCCACTCCCGTCCCCTTTAGTCGCCTTCTACGACATGTGAGGAATGCGTGGGAAGTATTCTTTCTCCCCTATCCCCAGGGATATATATATACATATATACACATGTACATAATTCATAATGTCTGCCTTTATTCATTCCCATCACCACCTCGCCACACATGAAATAACAACCCCCTCCCCCCCTCACGTGCGCGAGGTAGCGCTAGGAAAAGACAACAAAGGCCACATCCGTTCACACTCAGTCTCTAGCTGTCATATAATAATGAACCGAAACCACAGCTCCCTTTCCACATCCAGGCCCCACAAAACTTTCCATGGTTTACCCCAGACGCTTCACATGCCTTGGTTCAATCCATTGATAGCACATCGACCCCAGTATACCACATCGTACCAATTCACTCTCTTCCTGCATGTTCAGGCCCCGATTACTCAAAATCTTTTTCACTCCATCTTTCCATCTCCAATTTGGTCTCCCACTCCTCTTCGTTCCCTCCACCTCTGACACATATATCCTCTTGGTCAATCTTTCCTCTAATTCTCTCCATGTGACCAAACCTTTTCAAAACACCCTATTCTGCTCTCTCAACCACACTCTTTTTATTACCACACATCACTCTTACCCTATTATTACTTACTTGATCAAACCACCTCACACCACATATTGTCCTCAAACATCTCATTTCCAGCACATCTACCCTCCTGCGCACAACTCTATCGATAGCCCAAGCCTCGCAACCATATAACATTGTTGGAACCACTATTCCTTCAAACACAGCCATTTATACTTTCCGAGATAATGTTCTCAACTTCCAAACATTCTTCAAGGCTCCCAGAACTTTCCCCCCTCCCCCACCCTATGATTCACTTCCACTTCCATGGTTCCATTCGCTGCCAAATCCATTCCCAGATACCTAAAACACTTCACTTCCTCCAGTTTTTCTCCATTCAAACTTACCTCCCAATTGACTTGTCCTTCACCAATACTGTACCTAATAACCTTGCTCTTATTCACATTTACTCTCAGCTTTCTTCTTTCAAACACTTTACCAAACTTAGTCACCAGCTTCTGCAGTTTCTCACACGAATCAGCCACCAGCGCTGTATCATCAGTGAACAACAACTGACTAATTTCCCAAGCTCTTTCATCCACAACAGACTGCATACTTACCTTTCTTTCTAACACTCTTGCATTCACCTCCCTAACAACCTCATCCATAAACAAATTAAACCACCATAGAGACAATACACACCCCTGCCGTAAACCTACATTCACTGAGAACCAATCACTTTCCTCTCTTCCTACACGTACACATGCCATACATCCTCAATAAAAACTTTTCTGCTTCTAACAACTTGCATCCATCACCATATATTCTTAATACCTTCCACAGAGCATCTACATCAACTCTAACATATGCCTTCTCCACCCATAAATGCTACATACAAATCCATTTGCTTTTCTAAGTATTTCTCATACATTCTTCAGAGCAAACACCTGATCCAAACATCCTCTACCACTTCTGAAACCACACTGCTCTTCCCCAATCTGATGCTCTGTACATGCCTTCACCCTCTCAATCAATACCCTCCCATATAATTTACCAGGAATACTCAACAAACTTTTATTTTATTTATTATACTTTGTCGCTGTCTCCCGCGTTTGCGAGGTAGCGCAAGGAAACAGACGAAAGAAATGGCCCAACCCCCCCCCCCCATACACATGTATATACATACCTCCACACACGCAAATATACATACCTACACAGCTTTCCATGGTTTACCCCAGACGCTTCACATGCCTTGATTCAATCCACTGACAGCATGTCAACCCCGGTATACCACATCGCTCCAATTCACTCTATTCCTTGCCCTCCTTTCACCCTCCTGCATGTTCAGGCCCCGATCACACAAAATCTTTTTCACTCCATCTTTCCACCTCCAATTTGGTCTCCCTCTTCTCCTCGTTCCATCCACCTCCGACACATATATCCTCTTGGTCAATCTTTCCTCACTCATTCTCTCCATGTGCCCAAACCACTTCAAAACACCCTCTTCTGCTCTCTCAACCACGCTCTTTTTATTTCCACACATCCCTCTTACCCTTACGTTACTTACTCGATCAAACCACCTCACACCACACATTGTCCTCAAACATCTCATTTCCAGCACATCCATCCTCCTGCGCACAACTCTATCCATAGCCCACACCTCGCAACCATACAACATTGTTGGAACCACTATTCCTTCAAACATACCCATTTTTGCTTTCCGAGATAATGTTCTCGACTTCCACACATTCTTCAAGGCTCCCAGAATTTTCGCCCCCTCCCCCACCCTATGATCCACTTCCGCTTCCATGGTTCCATCCGCTGCCACATCCACTCCCAGATATCTAAAACACTTCACTTCCTCCAGTTTTTCTCCATTCAAACTCGCCTCCCAATTGACTTGACCCTCAACCCTACTGTACCTAATAACCTTGCTCTTATTCACATTTACTCTTAACTTTCTTCTTCCACACACTTTACCAAACTCAGTCACCAGCTTCTGCAGTTTCTCACATGAATCAGCCACCAGCGCTGTATCATCAGCGAACAACAACTGACTCACTTCCCAAGCTCTCTCATCCCCAACAGACTTCATACTTGCCCCTCTTTCCAAAACTCTTGCATTTACCTCCCTAACAACCCCATCCATAAACAAATTAAACAACCATGGAGACATCACACACCCCTGCCACAAACCTACATTCACTGAGAACCAATCACTTTCCTCTCTTCCTACACATACACATGCCTTACATCCTCGATAAAAACTTTTCACTGCTTCGAACAAACTTGCCTCCCACACCATATATTCTTAATACCGTTCACAGAGCAATCTCTATCAACTCTATTCATATGTCCTTCTCCAGGTATCCATAAATGCTCCATACAAGTCCATATACTTATGTATATCTCTCTTTTTAAAACCAGGTATCCCAATCACCAGTTCTTTTTCAGCACATAAATCTACAAGTGCTCTTTCACCATTTCATTTACACCACTGAACACCCCATGTATACCAATTATTTCCTCAACTGCACATCACTCACCTTTACATTTCAAATCACCCATCAGATAACCCGGTCTCATTGCTTCAAAAGCCACTAACACACTCATTCCACTGGCTCCAAAACAATGCCTCTCAAGATCTTTCTCCTCATGCCCAAGGTGCATATGCACCAAGATCACCCATTCTCTCATCCACACTTTTTAGTTTTACCCATATCCAATCTAGAGTTTAACTTTCTTACACTCTAACACTACTCCCCACCACTCCTGTTTCAGGAGTAGTTGCTATCCTTCCCTGCTCTTCTCATCTCCACTAACCCCTTTGACTTTACTCGAAGGACTTTCCCAAACACTCTGCCCATTTACCCTTGAGCTTTGTTTCACTCAGATGCAAAACATCCAGGATCCATTCTTCAAAACATAACTATTATCTCTCCTTTTTTTCATCCTGGTACATCAACACCATTTAGACCCCTCAATCTGAGCCTTCGGAGGAGGGATGAGCACTCTCCGTGTGATCCTTCTACTGTTTCCCTTTTAGAAAGTTGAAATACAAGGAGGGGAGGGTTTCTAGCCCCCCACTCCGTCCCTTTAGTCGCCTTCACGGACATGTGAGGAATGCGGGGAAGTTTTCTTTATCCCTATCCCCAGGGATATATTATACATAATATACACATGTACATAATTGCATTTGTCCTGCCTTTATTCTCCTCATCACCACCGCGCCACACATGGAAATAACAAACCCCTCTCCCACCCTCACGTTTGCGCGAGGTCGCGCTAGGAAAAAAGACAACAAGGCCACCTCGTTCACACCTCAGTCTCTAGCTGTTCATATAATAATGAACGAAACCACTAGCTCCCTTTCCAGCATCCAGGCCACAAAACTTTCCATGGTTTTACCCCGACCTTCACATGCCTTGGTCAATCCATTATAGCACATCGGACCCAAGTATCCTCATCCGTACCAATTCACTCTGATTCCTGCATGATTCAGGCCCCCGATTACTTCAAAATCTTTTTCACTCCATCATTCCATCTCCAATTTGTCTCCCACTCCCTCTTCGTTTCCCTCCACCTCGGCACATATATCCTCTTGGTCAATCTTTCCTCCTAATTCTCTTCCATGTGACCAAACCTTTTCAAAACCCCTATTCTGCTCTCTCAACCACACTCTTTTTAATTACCACACATCACTCTTACCCTATTATTACTTACTTGATCCAAAACCACCTCACACCACATATTGTCCTCACATCTCATTTCCAGCACATCACCCTCCTGCGCACAACTCTATCGATAGCCCAAGCCTCGCAACCATATAACATTGTTGGAACCACTATTCCTTCAAACACAGCCATTTATACTTTCCGAGATAATGTTCTCAACTTCCAAACATTCTTCAAGGCTCCCAGAACTTTCCCCCCCTCCCCCACCCTATGATTCACTTCCACTTCCATGGTTCCATTCGCTGCCAAATCCATTCCCAGATACCTAAAACACTTCACTTCCTCCAGTTTTTCTCCATTCAAACTTACCTCCCAATTGACTTGTCCTTCACCAATACTGTACCTAATAACCTTGCTCTTATTCACATTTACTCTCAGCTTTCTTCTTTCAAACACTTTACCAAACTTAGTCACCAGCTTCTGCAGTTTCTCACACGAATCAGCCACCAGCGCTGTATCATCAGTGAACAACAACTGACTAATTTCCCAAGCTCTTTCATCCACAACAGACTGCATACTTACCTTTCTTTCTAACACTCTTGCATTCACCTCCCTAACAACCTCATCCATAAACAAATTAAACCACCATAGAGACAATACACACCCCTGCCGTAAACCTACATTCACTGAGAACCAATCACTTTCCTCTCTTCCTACACGTACACATGCCATACATCCTCAATAAAAACTTTTCTGCTTCTAACAACTTGCATCCATCACCATATATTCTTAATACCTTCCACAGAGCATCTACATCAACTCTAACATATGCCTTCTCCACCCATAAATGCTACATACAAATCCATTTGCTTTTCTAAGTATTTCTCATACATTCTTCAGAGCAAACACCTGATCCAAACATCCTCTACCACTTCTGAAACCACACTGCTCTTCCCCAATCTGATGCTCTGTACATGCCTTCACCCTCTCAATCAATACCCTCCCATATAATTTACCAGGAATACTCAACAAACTTTTATTTTATTTATTATACTTTGTCGCTGTCTCCCGCGTTTGCGAGGTAGCGCAAGGAAACAGACGAAAGAAATGGCCCAACCCCCCCCCCCCCATACACATGTATATACATACCTCCACACACGCAAATATACATACCTACACAGCTTTCCATGGTTTACCCCAGACGCTTCACATGCCTTGATTCAATCCACTGACAGCATGTCAACCCCGGTATACCACATCGCTCCAATTCACTCTATTCCTTGCCCTCCTTTCACCCTCCTGCATTTTCAGGCCCCGATCACACAAAATCTTTTTCACTCCATCTTTCCACCTCCAATTTGGTCTCCCTCTTCTCCTCGTTCCATCCACCTCCGACACATATATCCTCTTGGTCAATCTTTCCTCACTCATTCTCTCCATGTGCCCAAACCACTTCAAAACACCCTCTTCTGCTCTCTCAACCACGCTCTTTTTATTTCCACACATCCCTCTTACCCTTACGTTACTTACTCGATCAAACCACCTCACACCACACATTGTCCTCAAACATCTCATTTCCAGCACATCCATCCTCCTGCGCACAACTCTATCCATAGCCCACACCTCGCAACCATACAACATTGTTGGAACCACTATTCCTTCAAACATACCCATTTTTGCTTTCCGAGATAATGTTCTCGACTTCCACACATTCTTCAAGGCTCCCAGAATTTTCGCCCCCTCCCCCACCCTATGATCCACTTCCGCTTCCATGGTTCCATCCGCTGCCACATCCACTCCCAGATATCTAAAACACTTCACTTCCTCCAGTTTTTCTCCATTCAAACTCGCCTCCCAATTGACTTGACCCTCAACCCTACTGTACCTAATAACCTTGCTCTTATTCACATTTACTCTTAACTTTCTTCTTCCACACACTTTACCAAACTCAGTCACCAGCTTCTGCAGTTTCTCACATGAATCAGCCACCAGCGCTGTATCATCAGCGAACAACAACTGACTCACTTCCCAAGCTCTCTCATCCCCAACAGACTTCATACTTGCCCCTCTTTCCAAAACTCTTGCATTTACCTCCCTAACAACCCCATCCATAAACAAATTAAACAACCATGGAGACATCACACACCCCTGCCACAAACCTACATTCACTGAGAACCAATCACTTTCCTCTCTTCCTACACATACACATGCCTTACATCCTCGATAAAAACTTTTCACTGCTTCTAACAACTTTCCTCCCACACTCAACAAATTTATACCTCTGTAATTTGAGCACTCACTTTTATCCCCTTTGCCTTTGTACAATGGCAGTATGCAAGCATTACGCCAATCCTCAGGCACCTCACCATGATTCCTACATACATTAAATAACCTTACCAACCAGTCAACAATAGTCATCCCCTTTTTTAATGAATTCCACTGCAATACCATCCAAACCCGCTGCCTTGCCAGCTTTCATCTTCCGCAAAGCTTTTACTACCTCTTCTCTGTTTACCAAATCATTTTCCCTAACCCTTTCACTTTGCACACCACCTCGACCATAACACCCTATATCTGCCACTCTATCATCAAACACATTCAACAAACCTTCAAACTACTCAGTCCATCTCCTTCTCACATCATCACTACTTGTTATCATCTCCCCAATAGCCCCCTTTACTGAAGTTCCCATTTGTTCCCTTGTCTTACGCACTTTATTTACCTCCTTCCAAAACATCTTTTTATTCTCCATAAAATTCAATGATACTCTCTCACCCCAACTCTCATTTGCCCTCTTTTTCACCTCTTGCTCCTTTCTCTTGACCTCCTACCTCTTTCTTTTATACATCTCCCAGTCATTTGCATTATTTCACTGCAAAAATCATCCAAATGCCTCCTTCTTCTCTTTCACTAATAATCTTACATCTTCATCCCACCACTCACTACCCTTTCTAATCTGCCCACCTCCCACGCTTCTCATGCCACAAGCATCTTTTGTACAAGTCATCACTGCTTCCCTAAATACATCCCATTCCTCCCCTATTCCCCTTACATCCTTTGTTCTCACCTTTTTCCATTCTGCACTCAGTCTCTCCCGGTACTTCCTCACACAAATCTCCTTCCCAAGCTCACTTACTCTTCCCACTCTTTTCACCCCAACATTCTCTCTTCTTTTCTGAAAACCTCTACAAATCTTCACCTTCGCCTCCACAAGATAATGATCAGACATCCCTCCAGCTGCAACTCTCAGCACATAACATCCAAAAGTCTCTCTTTTGTGCACCTATCAACACGTAATCCAATAACGTTTTCTGGCCATCCCTCCTACTTACATACGTATACATATGTATATCTCTCTTTTTAAACCAGGTATTCCCAATCACCAGTCCTTTTTCAGCACATAAATCTACAAGCTCTTCACCATTTCCATTTACAACACTGAACACCCCATGTACACCAATTATTCCTTCATCTGCCACATTACTCACCTTTGCATTCAAATCACCCATCACTATAACCTGGTCTCGTGCATCAAAACTACTATCACACTCACTCAGCTGCCCCCAAAACACTTGCCTCTCATGATCTTTCTTCTCATGCCCAGGTGCATATGCACTAATAATCACCCATCTCTCTCCATCCACTTTCAGTTTTACCCATATCAATCTAGAGTTTACTTTCTTACACTCTATCACATACTCCCACCACTCCTGTTTCAGGAGTAGTGCTACTTCTTCCCTTGCTCTTGTCCTCTCAGTAACCCCTGACTTTACTCCCAAGAGTAAAATGCAACATATCCTCCAAAATAAATTCTATAAATATCTACATGAACGATGTATGATATCTCGTATTCATAAAAATACGATAATATTCTCATGGAATATGTAATAAAAGTTCTAACCTTAATGATCTTTTGTAGGTTTCGCCAAGTGTCTTCCAGAGCTTCCATAGTGAACCAGGTGTATGGGTTGGGCCCTACATTGTAGCTCTTTATCTGCTGATCTAAGGCTGCAAGAGCTTCGAAATCTGCCTGAGCAGAAGACAAAGAAGCTTGGAACTGAGCATGAGCCTCACGTAGTGCCTTAATTTCTTCAATGCTGCAAAAAACACATCAATAAGTATAGAAAAAATCAAAGGACCATTATCTTAATTTCACATTTCACAATAATACAGAACTATGATTCATAAACATCATTCTCCATACACTAACTGCTTCAACAAACTTTTATAAAAAAACATATAACCAAGTATAGAAAAAATCAAACAACTAGTATCTTCATTTCACAGTGTTTCCCAATCATACAGCACTAAGACTCACAGACATTATTCTCAGTACAAAAACTGCCTCAGCACATCTTAATATTCCTCTACCATCAAACTTTTCACTAATACACCTCCTAACCCAATCACTACCTCAACTGTGGTAGCTTCCTAGTTTTCCCACTCAACTGCGCTACTGCTTTGTGATAATTCTTTCTAAACAGCTTTACTGTCCAATTCTGTACCATCTCAGTAATGCTTTCCATACAAATTCATGCTATTCAGAAAATTATCTGCATCCACCTCCTAATTCTTCATGACTGAAATTTCTATTTCCATGTTCACTTCACAACCAATTCCATCATAAATGTCACTCTCTTTCCCAGTAATTTTACTGGCAACCATGACTGCCTTACTCTGGTGCTTGGAACTTTTTCCTTCATCATTGTTCTTCAAACTTAAAATACTTTGCCGGCCTTACAAAACAGATATATTTGCTTCCATTCCATATTCAGATGGAGGTAAAAGCAAAATGCTTGTAATAAACATTACTTCTTAATTTCTTATAACATCTGTTTTGGTAGGCAGCCAAGGACCAGGGAGGTATTTTACCTATTTTACCAGTATGACCCACCTGGGTTAGTGACTGCTTAACAAGCCAGCTCTTCAATGGTTGTTAAGTTGCACTCCTCTGACCCAGGTAGTTGTCTTTTCTTTCAGCCTCAGTAACATGTGGACTACTATCATTCTGTCCTTAAATGTACAATCTCTCCTTGTCATACATAACACTTAACACTAAACTCACACAGCTCATTCTTCATAACTCTAGATTTTCCTGCGGTGAGCACTATGCATAACCCTGCCTTTTGGCAATATGGTAGGAGCAGTAGACAGGTGGTAGGTAGGAACATTTAGGCAGGAGCATTAGGTAGAAATTTTAGGCAGAAGTAGCTGGAAAGAACATTAGATAGAAGTAATGATTAAGAACATTAGGTAGGAACTTCAGCAAACACTGCACAAGAGTTGCCCTCCGCCAGTGCCTGTTAAGGGTGAGGTACTAAAGGATAAGAAGCAGCAATGAAGTTAACTAGCTATGGAGACTCTATTGCTGTTGCCTTCCCTTTGAGGTTCCAAATGGAACAGGCATCAGAGATATAGATTGATAGATGAATCTGTTTTGTCCATAGTTTTTTCATACTCGATTGCTGCTTCCAACGTCAGTGAGGTCACACTGGGAACTAAGAAATGCCACATCCGCTCACAGCCATTCTCTAGGCCACATCCGCTCGCATCCATTCTCTATCTGTTGTGTGTAATGCACTGACACCATTTCCCTATCCATGACCAGGCCCCACAAACCTAACTGCGGTCTACCCCAGATGGTTCCCATGACCTGGCTCAGTCCAATGACAGCATATCATCCCCAATATACGACATTGTTCCAATTCACTCTATCCCTTGCAAACTTGCATCTTCTTGCATGTTCAGGCCCTAATCGCTCAAAATCTTTTTCACTCCATCCTTCCACCTCCAATTTGGTCTCCCTGTTCTTATTCCCCCAACTTTTGACACATGTATCCTTTGTTAAACTTTCCTCACTCATTCTCTTCTAATGTCCAAACAATTTCAACACACCCTCGTTAGCTCTCAGCCACATTCTCTTTATTACCATACCTATCTCTTACTCTTTCATTATGCATTTGATCAAACCACCTGACAACACATATTATCCTCAAACATTTCATTTTCAACACATCCATCTTCCTCTGGACAATTCCATTTTCAACACATCCACCTTCCTCTGGACAATCTATGTATAGCCCATGCCTTGCATCCATATAAAACTAATATTGCTGGGACCTTCAAACATACCCATTTCTGCCCTCCCAAATATCGTTCTCTCTTTCCACACATTCCTTAGCACTACCAGAACCTTCAATCTGTAAATTATCCTATGACTCACTTCCAAGGTTCCAATCACTGCCATGTCCACTCCCAAGTATGTGAAACACTTCACTTCCTTCAAGTTTTCTCTATTCAAACTCCTACTCCTACTAACCTGTCCCTCAAACTTGCTAAACCTAACAACTTTGCTTTTATTCATACTTGCTCTCAACTTTCTCCTTTCACACACCACCAAACTCAATAACAAACTCCTGCAATTTCTCAATAGTGTTGTATCAACAGTAAACAACAACTGATTAACTTCAAAGGCCCCCCTCATCTCCAACAGACTGCATACTTGCCCCTCTCTTCAAGACTAATATTTACCTCCCTCACCACCCCATCTATAAACAAATAATACTACCATAATATGACAGTTAATATTCAGACTCCTCTCATTTAAACAACTGCCTTTATTCTGATGTAATCTTATCATTTGTGATACACATTCACCTGCTACCCTTTTAGTTGTCTATCTAATCTATATCTGACACCTGTTCCATCCTGGAACTCCCTTAAGGGGGTGGCCACGCAAACAGTCACCATAACTAAAGAACTCCAGTGCCGCTTCTTGGCCTTTAGTGCCTCACCCTTAACAGGCCAATGGCAAGGGCAACTTTAGTGCAGTGTCTGCATACGCTCTCACCTAATGCTCCTACTGACTACTAACCCCTTATGTTCCAACCCCTAATGTTTCTACTTTATGTTCTTGCCTAATATTCATTGCTTCCACAATTTTGCCAAAAAGCTATGTGAATTAAGTGTTGTTATGTGTGACAAGGAGAGATTGTGTTTGTGGACAGATTGCCAATAGTCCACATATGCATGAGGCAGAAAGAAAAGACAGCTATCTGGTGTCAGAGGAGTGCAACTTGACAACTAGTGAAGTCCTGGCTCACTATGCAGCTGTCACTAGCCCTCCCAATACACAGATGGGTAGTATTTATTTATCTATTTTGCTTTGCTGCTGTCTCCCGCATCTGCAAGATAGTGCAAGGAAACAGACGAAAGAAATGGCCCAACCCACCCACATACACATGTATATACATACACGTCCACACACGCAAATATACATACCTATACATCTCAATGTACACATATATATACACACAGACACATACATATATACACATGCACACAATTCACACTGTCTGCCTTCATTCATTCCCATCGCCACCTCGCCACACATGGAATAACATCCCCCTTCCCCTTCATGTGTGCAAGGTAGTGCTAGAAAAAGACAACAAAGGCCCCATTCATTCACACTCAGTCTCTAGCTGTCATGCAATAATGCCCGAAACCACAGCTCCCTTTCCACATCCAGGCCACACACAACTTTCCATGGTTTACCCCAGACCCTTCACATGCCCCGTTTCAATCCACTGACAGCACGTCGACCCCGGTATACCACATCGATCCAATTCACTCTATTCCTTGCACACCTTTCACCCTCCAGCATGTTCAGGCCCCGATCACTCAGAATCTTTTTCACTCCCTCTTTCCACCTCCAATTTGGTCTCCCACTTCTCGTTCCCTCCACCTCCAACACATGTATCCTCTTGGTCAATCTTTCCTCACTCATTCTCTCCATGTAACCAAACCATTTCAAAACACCCTCTTCTGCTCTCTCAACCACGCTCTTTTTATTTCCACACATCTCTCTTACCCTTACATTACTTACTCGATCAAACCACCTCACACCACACATTGTCCTCAAACATCTCATTTCCAGCACATCCACCCTCCTGCGCACAACTCTATCCATAGCCCACGCCTCGCAACCATACAACACTGTTTGAACCACTATTCCTTCAAACATACTCATTTTTGCTTTCCGAGATAATGTTCTTGACTTCCACACATTCTTCGAGGCTCCCAGGATTTTCACCCCCTCCCCCACCCTATGATTCACTTCCGCTTCCAAGGTTCCATCCGCTGCTAGATCCACTCCCAGATATCTAAAACACTTTACTTCCTCCAGTTTTTCTCCATTCAAACTCACCTCCCAATTGACTTGACCCTCAACCATACTGTACCTAATAACCTTGCTCTTATTCACATTTACTCTTAACTTTCTTCTTTCACACACTTTACCAAACTCAGTCACCAGCTTCTGCAGTTTCTCACATGAATCAGCCACCAGCGCTGTGTCATCTGCAAACAACAACTGACTCACTTCCCAAGCTCTCTCATCCCTACCGGCTTCATACTTGCCCCTCTTTCCAAAACTCTTGCATTCACCTCCCTAACAACCTCATCCATAAACAAATTAAACAACCATGGAGACATCACACACCCCTGCCGCAAACCTACATTCACTGAGAACCAATCACTTTCCTCTCTTCCTACACGTACATATGCCTTACATCCTCGATAAAAACTTTTCACTGCTTCTAACAACTTGCCTCCCACACCATATATTCTTAATACCTTCCTAAGAGCATCTTTATCAACTCTATCATATGCCTTCTCCAGAGCCATAAATGCTACATACAAATCCATTTGCTTTTCTAAGTATTTCTCACGTACATTCTTCAAAGCAAACACCTGATCCACACATCCTCTACCACTTCTGAAACCACACTGCTCTTCCCCAATCTGATGCTCTGTACATGCCTTCATCCTCTCAATCAATACCCTCCCATATAATTTATCAGGAATACTCAACTTTTTTTTTTTTTTTTTTTTGTCGCTGTCTCCAGCGTTTGCGAGGTAGCGCAAGGAAACAGACGAAAGAAATGGCCCAACCCACCCCCATACACATGTATATACATACGTCCACACACGCAAATATACATACCTACACAGCTTTCCATGGTTTACCCCAGACGCTTCACATGCCCCGATTCAATCCACTGACAGCACGTCGACCCCGGTATACCACATCGCTCCAATTCACTCTATTCCTTGCCCTCCTTTCACCCTCCTGCATGTTCAGGACCCGATCACACAAAATCTTTTTCACTCCATCTTTCCACCTCCAATTTGGTCTCCCTCTTCTCCTCGTTCCCTCCACCTCCGACACATATATCCTCTTGGTCAATCTTTCCTCACTCATTCTCTCCATGTGCCCAAACCATTTCAAAACACCCTCTTCTGCTCTCTCAACCACACTCTTTTTATTTCCACACATCTCTCTTACCCTTACGTTACTTACTCGATCAAACCACCTCACACCACACATTGTCCTCAAACATCTCATTTCCAGCACATCCATCCTCCTGCGCACAACTCTATCCATAGCCCACGCCTCACAACCATACAACATTGTTGGAACCACTATTCCTTCAAACATACCCATTTTTGCTTTCCGAGATAATGTTCTCGACTTCCACACATTCTTCAAGGCTCCCAGAATTTTCGCCCCCTCCCCCACCCTATGATCCACTTCCGCTTCCATGGTTCCATCCGCTGCCAGATCCACTCCCAGATATCTAAAACACTTCACTTCCTCCAGTTTTTCTCCATTCAAACTCACCTCCCAATTGACTTGACCCTCAACCCTACTGTACCTAATAACCTTGCTCTTATTCACATTTACTCTTAACTTCCTTCTTTCACACACTTTACCAAACTCAGTCACCAGCTTCTGCAGTTTCTCACATGAATCAGCCACCAGCGCTGTATCATCAGCAAACAACAACTGATTCACTTCCCAAGCTCTCTCATCCCCAACAGACTTCATACTTGCCCCTCTTTCCAAAACTCTTGCATTCACCTCCCTAACAACCCCATCCATAAACAAATTAAACAACCATGGAGACATCACACACCCCTGCCGCAAACCTACATTCACTGAGAACCAATCACTTTCCTCTCTTCCTACACGTACACATGCCTTACATCCTCGATAAAAACTTTTCACTGCTTCTAACAACTTGCCTCCCACACCATATATTCTTAATACCTTCCACAGAGCATCACTATCAACTCTATCATATGCCTTCTCCAGATCCATAAATGCTACATACAAATCCATTTGCTTTTCCAAGTATTTCTTACATACATTCTTCAAAGCAAACACCTGATCCACACATCCTCTACCACTTCTGAAACCACACTGCTCTTCCCCAATCTGATGCTCTGTACATGCCTTCACCCTCTCAATCAATACCCTCCCATATAATTTACCAGGAATACTCAACAAACTTATACCTCTGTAATTTGAGCACTCACTCTTATCCCCTTTGCCTTTGTACAATGGCACTATGCATGCATTCCGCCAATCCTCAGGCACCTCACCGTAAGTCATACATACATTAAATAACCTTACCAACCAGTCAACAATACAGTCACCCCCTTTTTTAATAAATTCCACTGCAATACCATCCAAACCTGCTGCCCTGCCGGCTTTCATCTTCCGCAAAGCTTTTACTACCTCTTCTCTGTTTACCAAATCATTTTCCCTAACCCTCTCACTTTGCACACCACCTCGACCAAAACACCCTATATCTGCCACTCTATCATCAAACTTATACCTCTGTATTTTGAGCACTCACCCTTATCCCCTTTGCCTTTGTACAATGGCACTATGCACGCATTCCGCCAATCCTCAGGCACCTCACCATGAATCATACATACATTAAATAACCTTACCAACCAGTCAACAATACAGTCACCCCCTTTTTTAATAAATTCCACTGCAATACCATCCAAACCTGCTGCCTTGCAGGCTTTCATCTTCCGCAAAGATGGGTAGTACTGGTAATATATATCCCTGGTCACTGGCTGCCTACCAACTACTAGTTGTTAATCTATCATTAAATGAAATCACAACTCAAAGTTACCAATTACAATGACAAATATTTGATACACAAATACATTTACTTACTCAAAGGCTTTAAAGTACAAAGAAACAAAAGTTCAATAAAATAATTTCAACTAGAGGGTTTTTCTACTATGCCTCATCCGGTAAATCTTAGAAAACAATTTCATGGGTCTTTGGAGAATGGCTTTCAAAGTTCTAAATCAAACAATCAAGTCCTAGTATCAATTCTAAAAGACAACTGGTCCAAAATATATTGGAAAAAAAATCACACCATAGTCCCATACAGATATCCACAAGCAGGCTCAACAGACGTTACCCTGGCTGCTTCATATGCCCTGGTTCACACCACTGACTCTGTAGCATATTGTTCCAATGTACTCTATCTTATGCAAGCCTTTCATCCTCCTGCAAGTTCAGGCCCTGAGCACTCGAAATCCTTCAATCTCCAATTTGGTCTCCCCTTTCTCCTTGTCCCCTCCACTTCTGACAATATTCTCTCTGTCAACCTCTCTTCACTCATTCTCTCCTAATGTCCAAACCATCTTAGCACACACATCTAAGCTCCCTCAATCTCACTCTTTAAATACTAACTCAATCATACCACCTCATACAAAATATTGCCCTTAAACATTTTATCTCCAACACATCCACCCCAATCTGCATATCCTTATCTATAACACGTGTCTTGCATCCATAAAACATTGTTGGAATTACTATACTTTCAAATAAACCCATATTTGCTCTTCCAGATAGTGACCTCTCTTTCCATACACTTCCTAATGCTTCCAGAGCCTTCACCCCCTCACCTTACCCTATGACTTGCTTCTGCTTCAATGGTTCTATTTGCAGCCATGACCACTCTCTGGTATCTAAAACTTTTCACTTATGCCAAATTTTCTCTACTTAAACTCACACCCCAGCTAACTTGTCCCTCTACCCTAATGGACCTAATAACTTTGCATTTTAACATTAACTTTTAGCTCACTCCTTTAACAAACTCTCACAAACTCAGACACCAACTGCTGCCATTTCCTACTTGAATCTGTCACCAGACTTTTCAACAAACAACTAACTCACTTACCAGGCCCCAGTCACTCCATACAGACTGCATACTCACTCCAATCCTAACTAAACACACTACCCATAAACAAATCAAACAGCCATGATGACATCACAATCCCTGCCAAAGACGAGCCTTCACTTGGCAACACTCATTCTCCTCTCTTCATATCTGGCTTAGGCTAAGACATATATAGACACTCCAATTTATGGAAGACTCCACATACAAAAATCTGACCTAACAAAAATTTTCTCACCTGATGAAATATCCTTTTGAGACATGGAAAAATTTGCCAAATATTCGTATACTTGGTGTTTGAAACAAATTTTACATATGCAAACTAGATATACTCCAAAAAAACCACCTATTCTCATGTCAAAATTGAGACAATGTTAAAATGAAATATTACAAAACAAACAATACAAATATCACAAAAAAAAATATCTTTTTGGGTGTTAACTTTCTATAGCAATTGGAGAAATTATGTATCTACAGTTCAATGCACTTTACTTTGAGAAGATTTTGATCTTAAACCATCTTTTTTTGAATGTGAGGTTATCAACTTCATATGGCATAATCCCTGGGGAAAGAGGAGAAACAACAATTCCCACACATTCCTCACGTCTCATAAAAGGCGACTAAAGGGGACAGGAACAGGGGCTAGAAACACTCCTCTCCTTGAATTTAAACTTTCTAAAAGGGGAAACAGAAGAAGGAGTCACGCGGGGAGTGCTCATCCTCCTCGAAGACTCAGATTGGGGTGTCTAAATTTGTGTGGGTGTAACCAAGATGCAACGAAGCTCAAGTGCAAAGGGGAAGAGTGGTTTGGGAATGTTTTGGGAGTAAAGTCAGGGGTTGGTGTGAGGACAAGAGCAAGGGAAGGAGTAGCACTACTCCTGAAACAGGAGAGGTGGGAGTATGTGGTAGAGTGCAAGAAAGTAAACTCTAGATTCATATGGGTAAAACTGAAAGTGGATGGAGAAAGATGGGTGATTATTGGTGCCTATACACCTAGGCATGAGAAAAAAGATCATGAGAGGCAAGTGTTTTAGGTGCAGATGAGTGAGTGTGTTAGTAGTTTTGATGCACGAGATCAGGTTATAATGATGGGTGATTTGAATGCAAAGTAATGTGGCAGTTGAGGGAATAATTGGTGTACATAGGGTGTTCAGTGTTGTAAATGGAAATGGTGAAGAGCTTGTAGATTTGGGTGGTGAAAAAGGACTGGTGATTGGGAATACCTGGTTTAAAAAGAGATACATACGTAAGTATATGTATGTAAGTAGGAGAGATGGAAAGAGAGCATCACTGGATTACGTGTTAACTGATAGGAGCATGAAAGAGAGACTTTTGGATATTAATGTGCTGAGAGGTTCAACTGGAGGGATGTCTGATCATTATCTTGAGGAGGCAAAGGTGAAGATTTGTAGAGGTTTTCTGAAAAGAAGAGAGAATGTTCAGGTGAAGAGAGTGGTGAAAGTAAGTGGGCTTGGGAAGGAGACTTGTGTGAGGAGGTACCAGGAGAGACAGTGCAGGATGGAAAAAGGTGAGAGCAAAGGACATAAGGGGAGTGGGGGAGGAATGGGATGTATTCTGGGAAGCAGTGATGGCTTGCACAAAAGATGCTTGTGGGATGAGAAGTGTGGGAGGTGGGCAGATTAGAAAAGGTAGAGTGGTGGGATGAAGTAAGATTATCAGTGAAAGAGAAGAGATAGCCATTTGGACGATTTTGCAGGGAAATAGGGCAAATGACTGGAAGATGTATAAAAGAAAGAGGCAGGAGGTTAGTAGAAAGGTGAAACATTGGGCAAATGAGAGTTTGGGTGAGAGGGTATCATTAAATTTTAGGGAGAATAAAAACATGTTTTGGAAGGCGGTAAATAAAGTGCGCATGACAAGAGAACAAATGGGATCATTGCTGAAGAGGGATAATGGGGAGGTAATAACAAGTAGTGGTGATGTGAGATGAAGTGAGTATTTTGAAGGTTTGTTGAATGTGATAGATGATAAGAGTGTCAGATATAGGGTGTTTTGGTTGAGGTGGTGTGCAAAGTGAGAGGGTTAGGGAGAATGATTTGGTAAACAGAGAAGAGGTAGTAAAAGCTTTGCAGAAGATGAAAGCCGGTAAGGCAGCAGGTTGGGATGGTATTGCAGTGGACTTTATCGAAAAAAGGGGGTGACTGTATTGTTGACTGGTTGGTAAGGTTATTTAATGTATGTTTGACTCATGGTGAGGTGCCTGAGGATTGGCGGAATGCATGCATAGTGCCATTGTACAAAGGCAAAGGGGATAAAAGTGAGTGCTCAAATTACAAAGGTATAAGTTTGTTGAGTATTCCTGGGAAATTATATGGAAGGGTATCGATTGAGAGGGTAAAGGCATGTACAGAGCATCAGATTGGGGAAGAGCAGTGTGGTTTCAGAAGTGGTAGAGGATGTGTGGATCAGGTGTTTGCTTTGAAGAATGTATGTGAGAAATACTTAGAATAGCAAATAGATTTGTATGTAGCCTTCATGCATCTAGAGAAGGCATATGATAGGGATGCTCTGTGGAAGGTATTAAGAATATATGGTGTGGAAGGCAAGTTGCTAGAAGCAGTGAAAAGTTTTTATCGAGGATGTAAGGCATGTGTACGAGTAGAAAGAGAGGAAAGTGATTGGTTCTCAGTGAATGTCGGCCTGCGGCAGGGGTGCGTGATGTTTCCATGGTTGTTTAATTTGTTCATGAACGGGGTTGTTCGGGAGGTGAATGCAAGAGTTTTGGAAAGAGGGGCAAGTATGCAGACTCTTGTGGATGAGAGAGCTTGGGAAGTGAGTCAGTTGTTGTTTGCTGATGATACAGTGCTGGTGGCTGATTCGTGTGAGATACTGCAGAAACTGGTGACTGAGTTTGCTAAAGTGTGTGAAACAAGAAAGCTGAGAGTAACTGTGAAAAGAGCAAGGTTATTTGGTACAGTAGGGTTGAGGGACAAGTCAACTGGGAGGTTTGTTTGAATGGAGAAAAACTGGAGGAAGTGAAGTGTTTTAGATATCTGGGAGTGGATTTAGTAGTAGATGGAACCATGGAAGCAGAAGTGAGTCACACGGTGGGGGAGGGGGCAAAAGTTCTGGGAACGTTGAAAAATGTGTGGAAGGTGAGAATTTTATCTCGGAAAGCAAAAATGGGTGTTTGAAGGAACAGTGGTTCCAACAATGTTATATGGTTGTGAGGCGTGGGCTATAAATAGAGTTGTGTGCAGGAGGGTGGATGTGTTGGAAATGAGATGTCTGAGGACATTATATGGTGTGAGGTGGTTTGATTGAGTAAGTAATTAAATGGTAAGAGAGATGTGTGGTAATAAAAAGAATGTGGTTGAGAGAGCAGAGGAAGGTGTTTTGAAATGGTTTGGTCACATGGAGAGAATGAGAGAGGAAAGATTGACAAAGAGGATGTATGTGTCAGAGGTGGAGGGAACAAGGGAAGTGGGAGACCAAATTGGAGGTGGAAAGATGGAGTGAAAAAGATTTTGAGCGATCGGGGCCTGAACATGCAGGAGGGTGATAGGTGTGCAAGGAATAGAGTGAATTGGAATGATGTGGTATACCAGGGTCGACATGCTGTCAATGGATTAACTAGGGCATGTGAAGCAACTGGGGTAAGCCATGGAAAGTTTTGTGGGGCCTGGACATGGAAAAGGGAGCTGTGGTTTCAGTGCATTATACATGACAGCTAGAAACGGAATGTGAATGAATGTGGCTTTTGTTGTCTTTTCCTAGCGCTACCTTGCGCACATGTGGAAGGAGGGGGTTGTCCTTTTATGTGTGGCGGGGTGGCGACGGGAATGAATAAGGGCAGACAGTATGAATTACGTACATGTATATATATGTATATGTCTGTGTGTGTATATATATGTATACGTTGAGATGTATAGGTATGTATATGTGCATGTGTGGATGTGTATGAATATACATGTGTATGTGGGTGGGTTGGGCCATTCTTTTGCCTGTTTCCTTGCGCTACCTCGCTTACGCGGGAGACAGCGACAAAGTGTAAAAAATAAATATAATGAATATATGTCTGTGTATGTACATATATGTATACATTGAAATGTATAGGTATTTATATGTCCATGTGTGGACATGCATATATATACATATCTATGTGGGTGGGTTGGGCCATTCTTTCGTATGTTTCCGTGCGCTACCTCGCTGACACGGGAGATAGTGACAAAGTATAACAAATAAATAAATAAATAAATAATATAAATGGATGGGCCATTCTTTGTCTGTTTCTTGGCGCTACTTCGCTGATGCAGGAAACGGCAATCAAGCATACTAAATAAATAAATAATGTGTGTGTGTGCCTTTCTTCATTTGTTTCCTGGTGCTACCTCACTAATATGGGATATTGTGTGTGTGTGTGTGTTCCCATGTTATACTGAAATCATAATACTGAAGTGCTCCATGTGGTAACCCTTCTGTGTCACAATATGGCAAAATCATGGAGGGTGCTTCCAGCATAGTGATATGCCAGGAAGACAAAGCAGCCTAAGCTTTTGCACCTCTAAGGAATCTTGTAGAGGTATGAAGTGATAATGGAGGCTTGTTTTCTGTTTCTGACATTTTATGTGGTTTTGGTTCATTACACATGAAGCTAAAGCATGGATGTGAGCAAATGAGGCCTCTTATTCATCTGTTCTGGCACAACGTTGCTAATGTGGGATATGGTGAAAACACCTGAAAGAAAAAAAGAAAATGTATGATATGTATAATCAATTCAAGTCAATCTTTTTTATTGTAAATTTTCTAAAACACCTTAGGTTGGGAACACAAAAACAGACTATCCTTATAACCAAAAAGTTTAACATAAACCAATGGCAATACTAAGATCTTTTGACTATAGCCAGAATTACCTATTGCAGCGAACAGGATCGGTTAAGTCCTCCTCAGCATTTTCAAACCATGAGTTGAATGCAGATGCTTTCTTGGCAAAGGAGAGATAGAGCTCTTCAATCTGACGGAACTGCTCCTGTTGGTGGGAAGTTTAATGCTCAAGCACTGCACAACTAGTAAACACATCTATTCACACAAAATGACAATCCTCTATACAATGCTCAAAGACCTAAGTACTAACCTGCATTACTAGCAGTTTGTTCTTGCGTTCAAGTGAATCATTGAGGAGCTTATTCCAACGAGCAATAACATCACCATGACGCTTGATGATAGACTCAGACTGCTCATGGTTGCCTGACACAAGCTGATCTTTGAGGGTTGTGATGTTCTGAATACCTTCATGCTCAAAAGCAGCTAAGCCTAAAAAACAGTTAAAACTGTTAATGACAATTCCCTTCTTTTAAACATTATAGAAAATTGCATTGCTTAGTCACTTACAAGGTTAACCTGAGTCAAAGCCCTATACCGGATGAATTCCAAATTACCATTCTACCCAAATTACTTGAGGGCTGGGACACAAACTGATATGTACTTTGTCATGACATCTTAATATGTATGAAGTGTAAAGAAGTTAAAATATCTTGAAATATCCCTTGAGGAAGAAAGTATTCAATACATTAAATCTATGAAATTTTTTTTCATATTTGTTACAATTACAAGGGGTTATGTGTTGCTAATCAAGGCTGTACCTTAAATTTCAAATGATGCATGAGCAAAATTTCAGTATATGAGCTGGTGATGAATGGAGGGTTTCCATATTGGGCCTTGGAAATGATTTGGAACATATCTTGCCTGAACAATGGTAAAAATGGTTCACTTAAAGGTATTTCCTTTGAAAGCCATCATCCACAAATAAATCCCTTGTGTGGTAAATTGAAGGAGTCCTGAAATTATCAGGCAAAATTATGATAAAGAATGCTCTATTTACACCACTTTAAACATCAAACAATGAACAGTGTAGCAATAATGCAAATCTTAACAGTATCTTTTCACCAAATTATCATTAAAATCATTATTTATTATATAACCCCAGGACCCCTCTTTCACATGGAGCTTTCACATGCAGCTTCAAGGCTGCACTACTTCCAGTGTTGGGGAAATAATGGAGTAAATTATTCCTAGATGAGACTGTACTTCCTTTTGTTAACAAATGATGAGGCATCCTCATCAAAGATGAGTTTTCACTCACTATGCAACCGTAAGCCAGAGAAGTCTGTTAATTTACAATACACTATATTTTCACATACAGATTGAGCATGTCTAAAATTTACTATGTCAGATTTTAAAAACTTCATAAGAAATGACGAGATTAACTTTCTAATAAATGAAAAAGTCTTTCAATATTGCAAACGTTACCATATTCTATTAGTTCAAATTATTCAATGATAATTTCTTTTTGTCTGAATACATCATTGCTTTACTGTATTAACTATTTCCTTAGTTACAATCACATTCATTGGAAATAAGTCCTGAACATTCTGGTTTTGGCTGTACTGTTGTTTTCAAATCTGATTGATGTTTCCCGCATTAGCGAGGTAGCAAGAGGAACAGAAGAAACAAGATTGCATCTGCTCATCTCCATTCTCAAGCTGTCATGTGAAATGCACTGAAACCACAGCTCCCAATCCACAACCAGGCCCTAGAAACCTTTCCATGGTTTACCCTGGACAATTCACATACCCTTGTTCAGTCCACTGACAGCATATCAACCCCACTACACCACATCGCTCCAATTCACTCTATTCCATACATGCCTTTCATCCTTTTTCATGTCCAGACCCCAATTGCTCAAAATCTTTTTCACTCCATCTCTCCACCTCCAATTTGGTCTCCTGCTTCTTGTTCCATCCACTTTTGACATATATATCCAATTTGTCAACCTTTCCTCACTCATTCTCTCCATATATCCAAACCATTTCAACAAACCATCTTCAGCTCTGTCAACCACACACTTTTTTATTACCACACCTTTCTCTTACCCTTTCATTACTTACTCTATCAAACCACCTCACACTACACTATGCATGCATGCATTCTGCCAATCCTTAGGCACTTTACCATGATCAATACATACAATGAACATCCTTACCAACCAATCAACAACACAGTCACCTCCTTTTTAAAGAAACTCTACTGCAATACCATCCAAACCCAGCGCCTGGCCGGATTTCATCTTCTGCAAAGCTTTCACTACTCTTCTCTCCTAACCATACCATTATCTCTGACCCTCTCACTTCGCACACCACCCTGACCAAAACACCTTATATCTGCCACTCCATCATCGAATACATTCAACAAACCTTCAAAATACTCACCTCATCTCCTTCTCACTTCATCACTGCCTGTTATGATTTTCCCCTTCACCGATGTTCCCAATTGTTCTCTTGTCTCATTCACGTTATTTACCTCCTTCCAAAACATCTTTTTATTCTCCCTAAAGTTTAATGATATTCTCTCACCCCAGCTCTCATTTGCCTCTTTTTCAACTCTTGCACCTTTCTCTTGACCTCCTCCCATTTCTTTTATACATTTCCCAATCATATGCACTCCTTCCTTGCAAGTATTGTCCAAGTGCCTCTCTTTCGTCTTTCACTAACAACTTTACTTCTCCATCCCACCACTCACTACCCTATCTAATCTGCCCACCTCCCACCTTTCTCATGCCATATGCATCTTCTGCACAAGCCATCAATGCTTCCTTAAATACATCCCATTCCTCACCCACTCCCCTCATATCATTTGCTCTCACCTTTTGCCATTCTACACTCAATCTCTCCTAGTACTTCCTCACACAAGTCTTCTTTCCAAGCTAACTTACTCTCATCACTCTCCTCTCCCTAACATTCTCTCTTTCTTTTTTGAAAACCTCTACAAATCTTCCTTAGCTCTTGTCCTTTCACCAACACCTTACTTTACTTATAAGACATATCAAAACCATTCTTCCCCTTTATCCTTGAGCTTTGTTTCACTCAGAGCTAAATATTAAGCAAAATTCAGATGCTGGGTATCTGTGTGGTCAGGGGATTAGAGATAATCAAATGATTTGGAATAAAAAGCTGGGCCCTGTTTGTTGACTGGCTTAGGACAACATATTCCATCTGTCCTGGCATGAGTGAAACCTATCCTACATTCTATGAAACTAGTCAAAATTCAGATGCACACAAGTGAAACTTCACTTTCTTGCCGCATGCAGAGCAGCACTGGGGTATATAAAGACTGTGAATAAGAGCCAAAATAGTTCTTAAGCTTATACAGATACTGCAGCAAGAACTGAATTGGTTTTAACAAATCCAGAGCAACCTATTTTACAAGGACGCTTTATAACTGTAAAAATGAATAACATGGAAAGTATAAAATCCTGTGAAAAACTAAACCAGAATTAGGTTAACCTTAGGGATACGAGGGATATGAGACAAATACTTCCCATGTATTCCCTGTGTGTCAAAGAAGGCAACAAAAGGGATGGGAGCGGGGAGCTGGATATCCTCCCCTCCAGTTTTACTTTTCCAAAAGAAGACACAGAGATGGGGGCCACTTGAGGAATTTTCCCTTTAAAGCTGTCATCTGTTCTTGAATGCTAACTTGCTTATACGGGAAATGGCAAATATATAAGAAAAAAAAGGTAATCTCATCTACAACAGCAAGCTTCTATACCTTGAAACAGTTAATAAAACAAAAAGTCAAATCACAGTGACTATGAAACTGATTCCTTACCTGCATCAAAAGTCTCTTGCTTTGTTAGAAGGGTCTGAACGGTGGACAGATCCCGGCCAAATTCTTCTGACTTAACATGTGCCTCCTTGTCAGCAATCCATGATTCTACCACATCAGCCTTCCATATGAATTGCAGATAAGCTAGATTGTCTGCCAATTTGCTCTTCCTACGGGCAGCAATACCATTTAGGGCCTCCAGTTTATCCTTCAGCTGCTGACACCTTTGTTTAATTGAATCTCCATGATGATTGCCATCTGCAACTAATTTGGCTCCAGCTTCACAGACATCATTGCAACGGTCACGATGGACAGCAAAGTCTGTTTCAAAAGCATCATGCTTTTTCAGTAGACCCTGAGCAGCAGCCATATTATCTCCATAATCAGGAACAGACAGAAGCTGTGTCTTTTCACTTATCCACGCCTCTTCCTCCTCAACCTTTGCCAAGAACTGCTGGTATGTCAATGACTGTTCTAGTTTCTGACCACGCTGTTCTGCCATTGCCTTCAACTGAGACCAAGTCTCTGACAGCTGCTGAAGACGGGCTTCTATTTCTGAGACACCAACATTGGAAACACCCATCAATTTCTCTCCAGCCTCTTGCACAGCTTGAATAGCTGGTTCATGGGATGCCAACTCTGCTTCCAAGCGCTTGTGCTTCTTCCGCAGGTTTTGTACACCAGTTAGATCACGACCATAATCTTCAGATGAAACCAAGAGCTTCTTCTCCTTAATCCACGACTCCTCATCAGCAATATCACGGAAGAACTGGTGAAGTGTAAGTGCTTCATTCAATCGTGACTGACGGTGGGCAGCCAAGTTCTTGATGCGCTCATATCTCTCATTTATGCTCTGGCGCTTTTCCTGGATATTAGCCGTGTCGAACTGCCCACTTTCCACAAGGGAGTCCGCTTGACCATTCATGTCACTAATACGGTCATCATGGGCTTGGATATCAGCCTCCACTAGTTGGTGCTTCTTCATCAGATTCTGTACACTAGCCAGATCCTTGCCCACATCCTCATTAGTAAGCAGAGATTCCACTTCACCAAGCCAAAAGTCCAAATCCTTCACTGCTGCAATAAATGTGCGCTGCTTATTAGCTTCTTTAAGCTTCAGAGACTTCTCAGCTGATTTCTGAGTCAAGAAATCCCACTGTTCTGAAATAGATTCGAGCCTTTGCTGCACAGCCTCCTCTGATCCTGCACACTGATGTTTGTCAATAAGATTTTGGCCCATGGCTAGAACAGCCTGAATGCGATCAGCATTTGCTGCAAGTTCTGCCTCAAAGGCCTGGTGCTTCTGGTGCTTTGACTGAATATTAGCTGGATCCTTGAAGCTCTCTTCTGTTGCTACTTGCAATTTTTCAGCAATCCAGTTCTCAATCTCATCTGCATCACGTGAAAACTGTTGAAGAGTCTGAGACTCGCCAAGCTTTGAGCGCTTCTCAATCAGAGCTTCCTTCAGATGTTGCCAACGATCCAAAACCTGGCCTCTCTTGTCACCAATGTCATTGCTGGCATAGTGCTCAGCAGCAATCAGTTGATCAGCAAACAAATTTAATGCAGCAATTTTCTCCTCTTGTGCATTGATAGCTTTATCAAAATCTTCATGCTTCTTGATCAGAGCTTCTACATTGTCAGCCTTGGCATCAGCCTCATCTGAGGAAAGGAAAGCTTCTCGCGATGACATCCAGTTTTCAGCCTGCTCACAATCACGATAAAAAAGTTGCAACTCTAGGCACTGATCTAGCTTCATGCGACGGGCAATCCAGGCCCTGCATTAAAAGAGAGAGAAAATAGTAATATGAAACCAGGTGATCAAAAAAATATGTTCAATTAGCTTTTCTAAGGAAGTTAATTAGGTTTATCAGTGTTAACAGCAGGAAAGAAGTATGAGTGAATGAGAGATAAACAAAGGGAGTGGCAGGAGATCAAAAGGAAGGTGCAAAGGTTGAAAAAGAGGGCAAATAAGAAATGGAGTTAAGAGAGTACACTAGTGGCAAACTTTACCGAGAACAAGAGGGAGCATCAATGAATGAAGCACATGGGGAAGTGGCAACAGGCAAAGAACAGGTGGAAAGGAGATGGGAGTGAATATTCTGAAGGATTACAAAATGTGTCAGGCAACAGGATAGCAGATGAGGGATGTTTGCAGCATGGAGTTATGAACAGCAACAGAATCTTGAAAATGAGGAGCACCAAAGGCACTGGAGCAGATAGATAATGCTGCAGTTGAATTTCTAAAGGGGAAGATAATATTGCAGAATGGATAGTTAAGATTCTTAACGTATGTATAGTTTAGTTAGAGAAGCTAGAGAATTGGCAGAAAGCCTGATGGTGGTGGTGTATAAAGGCAAGGAAGACAAAAGTGAATGTTCACCTTATAAAGGTACATTTTGTTTAGCAAACCTGTTAAGTGACCAAGCGAGTGGTAGAAAGTACAGAGTTTCAGGATGGAGAAAGGCAATGTGGATTAATGTGTGGTAGTGAATGTGTAGACCAGGTGTTTGCTCTGAAGAATCTGTGCGAGAAATACTGCATGTGGCACTTATGGGGTGAAAGAGATGCTTTGTGGAAGGTGTTATGAATATATGGTGCAGAAGGAAAGCTACCATACTGTTTTCACATAACAGATATCGAATAAGCCCTGTCCACTTCTCCCACACAGAAGCTGGTGACAAAGGTATGCTTATAAGTAAAATTACAGCTCACTGCATATCTAATAATTCATGTTTTTTTTTTTTTTTAAAGAAAAAAACGAAATTCGTATAGGTACAAATGCCATACCAGATTATTCAACTTTATATTCAAATAATCATTTTGTGCCTTCATTAACTTTGAAGGAAGCATTTTTGTTAAATATAAAAAAAATATTAGGGACATTCTCTAGGAACTCCTTTGAAGGAATCTGATGCTAAAACTTTTTTATACTCTTAATCATTTTACAAATATGAAGAAGGCATATGATAGAGTTGATAGAGATGCTCTGTGGAAGGTATTAAGAATATATGGTGTGGGAGGCAAGTTGTTAGAAGCAGCGAAAAGATTTTATCGAGGATGTAAGGCATGTGTACGTGTAGGAAGAGGAAAGTGATTGGTTCTCAGTGAATGTAGGTTTGCGGCAGGTGTGTGTGATGTCTCCATGGTTGTTTAGTTTGTTTATGCATGGGGTTGTTAGGGAGGTGAATGCAAGAGTTTTGGAAAGAGGGGCAAGTATGCAGTCTGTTGTGGATGAGAGAGCTTGGGAAGTGAGTCAGTTGTTGTTCGCTGATGATACAGCGCTGGTGGCTGATTCATGTGAGAAACTGCAGAAGCTGGTGACTGAGTTTGGTAGTGTGTGAAAGAAGAAAGTTGGGAGTAAATGTGAATAAGAGCAAGGTTATTAGGTACAGTATGGTTGAGGGTCAAGTGAACTGGGAGGTAAGTTTGAATGGAGAAAAACTGGAGGAAGTGAAGTGTTTTAGATATCTGGGAGTGGATCTGGCAAAGGATGGAACCATGGAAGCGGAAGTGAATCATAGGGTGGGGGAGGGGGCCAAAATTCTGGGAGCCTTGAAGAATGTGTGAAAGTTGAGAACATTATCTCGGAAAGCAAAAATGGGTATGTTTGAAGGAATAGTGGTTCCAACAATGTTGTATGGTTGCGAGGCGTGGGCTATGGATAGAGTTGTGCACAGGAGGGTGGATGTGCTGGAAATGAGATGTTTGAGGACAATATATGGTGGGAGATGGTTTGATTGAGTAAGTAATAATAGGGTAAGAGAGTGAAATAATAGGGTAAGTGTGTGAAAGAAGGAAGTTGAGAGTAAATGTGAATAAGAGCAAGGTTATTAGGTACAGTAGGGTTGAGGGTCAAGTGAAGTGGGAGGTAAGTTTGAATGGAGAAAAACTGGAAGTGAAGTGTTTTAGATATCTGGGAGTGGGTCTGGCAGCAGATGGAACCATGGAAACGGAAGTGAATCATAGGGTGGGGGATGGGGCGAAAATTCTGGGAGCGTTGAAGAGTGTGTGGAGGTCGAGAACATTATCTCGGAAAGCAAAAATGGGTATGTTTGAAGGAACAGTGGTTCCAACAATGTTGTATGGTTGTGAGGCGTGGGCTATGGATACCGCAGGAGGGTGGATGTGCTGGAAATGAGATGTTTGAGGACAATATATGGTGGGAGATGGTTCGATCGAGTAAGTAATAATAGGGTAAGAGAGTGAAATAATAGGGTAAGTGTGTGAAAGAAGAAAGTTGAGAGTAAATGTGAATAAGAGCAAGGTTATTAGGTACAGTAGGGTTGAGGGTCAAGTCAACTGGAAGGTAAGTTTGAATGGAGAAAAACTGGAGGAAGTGAAGTGTTTTAGATATATGGGAGTGGATCTGGCAAAGGATGGAACCATGGAAGCGGATGTGAATCATTGGGTGGGGGAGGGGGCGAAAATTCTGGGAGCCTTGAAGAATGTGTGAAAGTTGAGAACATTATCTTGGAAAGCAAAAATGGGTATGTCTGAAGTAACAGTGGTTCAAACAATGTTGTATGGTTGCGAGGCGTGGGCTATGGATAGAGTTGTGCGCAGCAGGGTGGATGTGCTGGAAATGAGATGTTTGAGGACAATATATGGTGGGAGATGGTTTGATCGAGTAAGTAATAATAGGGTAAGAGAGTGAAATAATAGGGTAAGTGTGTGAAAGAAGAAAGTTGAGAGTAAATGTGAATAAGAGCAAGGTTATTAGGAACAGTAGGGTTAAGGGTCAAGTGAATTGGGAGGTAAGTTTGAATGGAGAAAAACTGGAGGAAGTGAAGTGTTTTAGATATCTGGGAATGGATCTGGCAGCGGATGGAACCATGGAAGCAGATGTGAATCATACGGTGGGGGAGGGGGCGAAAATTCTGGGAGCCTTGAAGAAAGTGTAAAAGTTGAGAACATTATCTCGGAAAGCAATAATGGGTATGTTTGAAGGAACAGTGGTTCCAACAATGTTGTATGGTTGTGAGGCGTGGGCTATGGATACTGCAGGAGGGTGGACGTGCTGGAAATGAGTTGTTTGAGGACAATATATGGTGGGAGATGGTTTGATCGAGTAAGTAATAATAGGGTAAGAGAGATGTGCGGTAATAAAAAGAGTGTGGTTGAGAGAGCAGAAGAAGGTGTTTTGAAATGGTATTGTCACATGGAGAGAATGAGTAAGAAAAGACTGACAAAGAGGATATATGTGTCAGAGGTGGAGGGAACGAGGAGAAGCGGGAGACCAAATTGGAGGTGGAAAGATGGAGTGAAGAAGATTTTGAGTGATTGGGGCCTGAACATGCAGGAGGGTGAAAGGCGTGCAAGGAACAGAGTGAATTGGAACGATGTGGTATACTGGAGTCGACGTGCTGTCAATGGATTGAACCAGGGAATGTGAAGCGTCTGGGGTAAACCATGGAAAGTTCTGTGGGGCCTGGATGTAGAAAGGGAGCTGTGGTTTCGTTGCATTATTACATGACAGCTAGAGACTGAGTGTGAACGAATGGGGCCTTTGTTGTCTTTTCCTAGCGCTACCTCGCACATACAAGGGGGAGGGGGTTGTTATTTCATGTGTGGCAAGGTGGCGATGGGAATGAATAAAGGCAGACAGTATGAATGACGTACACATGTATATATGTACATGTCTGTGTGTGTATATATGTATACATTGAGATGTATAGGTATGTATATTTGCGTGTGTGGACGTGTATGTATATACATGTGTGTGTGGGTGGGTTGGGCCATTCTTTCGTCTGTTTCCTTGCGCTACCTCGCTAACGCGAGAGACAGCGACAAAGCAAAATATAATATATATATAATACCTTTAACTTAATTTCTGCAAAATTTTTATTATTGCTGTATAGAGCTGAATAACTGTACCCACATGACTGTTGATGACTGTTGAGATACCTTAAAAATAGCATAAATCATTACATATACATATCTGTAATTTGACTTATCACACATTGTCTTTACAATCAATCATAAGCTTTTGTGTAGATGCAATAAGCAGGGCTTATTTGACATTGGTTATAAGAATGGAATATAGCAACAAACCCATCACCACTACAACCAATCACAAGCTTTTGTGCATAAGTGGGCACGGCTCATCTGAAACTTATATGAATGGAATTCAGAAGACATGAAGAGTTATCAAGAGAGTACGGTGTATATGAGAGTATGGTAGAGTGGACAGTGAGTGGTTCCAGAAGAAGGTAAGTCTGCAATAGGGGTGTGAGATGACACCATTGCTGTGGTGGTGAGGAAGGTGAATACAGAAGGTTGTGGAGCGATAGGCAGATTTGTGGTCTGCAGGGTTGAGGGAGGCCTGGGAGGTGAGTCAATTACTGCTTGCTGATGACAGTGCTGATGCCAAATTTAGGGGAGAAACTCCAAGGTTTCTAAGTTTAGCAGTGTGTGTGAAAGTAAAAAGTTGAGTAAATGTGAATGCATGACAGGTTATTAGGTTTAGCAGTGGAAAGAGACAGGTTAGCTGGAGTATGCATCTGAAATGAGAGAACCTGGATAATGAAGAGTGGTTTTGATACCTTAGAGCAGACATGGCAATGAATGAAACCACAAGAACTGATACAAGCTATACAATGTGTTATCAGCACAAGATGATTCCGATATATGTGGATGAGAAATCATGGAAGAGCCAACAGAAAGGTTTGTGTAACTATGTGGCAATGAACAAAAGGTTGAGAAAGGTTGTGTTGGACACTAAGAGTTGTGAGAGAGATCTTTGGAGATTCTGACCATTTTGCAGTTCTTGTGGAGGTGAGGATCAGGGATAAGTAGAGGTATGGCATAAGTAAGAATGGAGAAGAAAAGCGTTAGCAAAGAAGATGAATATGAGAGATAGCAAGGAGGAGTATGGAAGAAGGGACTGAACATTTAGATGAAAGAGGAGTAAATGTAGGAATACACTCGTGTGAATGAGGTGTTGAAAATGTTTAGACTGTTAAAAGCTGCAAAATTAGTAACTGGATACAATGTTGTGAGATATAAGAATAAAAGTGGAGAGGCTTGGTGAACGGATGAGGATAGAAATAATGTGGAAGAGAAGAAAAAGGCATATAGCAGATTTCCTGAAATTAATGCACCACTGAAGGTTCACCAAAGAGAAGAGAAGAATATACAATGAGTAAGTGGAATGTCAACAGGATGACGAAGGAGTAGATTAAGATTCTGAAAGACAATTGAGATAAAAGTTTAAGGAAACCAAAAAATTGTACTGGAAGGAGGTGAAAAAGGAGAGTTAGATGTAAGGGTGGAAATGTAAATATGAGAAGTAAGGGAATAGAGTTGCTGAATCAAAAGGAAGACGGTAAGAGTACTTTGAAGAATTGATGAATGTGGGAGGAGACACAGCTGTTGTTACATGCACAGGTAAGGAGGATGGAAGGAAAGGGATACAAGTGCAAGGGTCTATAACAAAAGAGGTAGAAAAGAAAAAGCAATAATGGGTTTGAGGGTTGGAAATAAGTAGTAGGTAGGAACATTAGGCAGCGGCCAGTAGGAACATTAGGTAGAAGCCTTTGCGAACACTGCACTAGACTTATCCTCTGTCAGTGGCCTGTTAAAGGTGAGGCACTAAAGACTACGAAGCAGCAACGGAGTTCACTAGTTATGAAGACTCTATTGCCGTGGCCACCCAAAAGAAGGAGCTCCAGAATGGAAAGGTACCTGGTGTGGATGGAACAACAGTTGAAATGTAGAATATGGAAAAGAAAGTGTGATAGAGTGGATGCATGTGATATGCAGTTTAGCATGGAAGCAAAAGGTTGTGATTGAGGATTGGAAGAAAGCTATTATTGTTCCTTTATCTACAGGAAAAGTTGCTGGATGCATGTAGCAATTATTGGGGAATATATAAAAAAATCCCTCATCCATTCCTGGTGCTACCTCACCCCATAGGAAACAGCACTGCTACCCCCTGCTTCAGCGAGGCAGCACCAGGAAAACAGACAAAAAGGCCACATTTGTTCATACTGTCTCTAGCGGGATGAAAGCAAGCAAGTATGAATATGTACAAGCGTACATATGTATATGTCTTTTTTTTTTTTTTTTTTTCCAAAAGAAGGAACAGAGAAGAGGGCCAGGTGAGGATATTCCCTCAAAGGCCCAGTCCTCTGTTCTTAACGCTACCTCGCTATCGCGGGAAATAGCGAATAGTATGAAAAAAAAAAAAAAAAAAATGTGATGTACATGTGTATATGTTGATATGTATATATGTCATTTATTTAATCATTTATTTTACTTTGTCGCTGTCTCCTACGTTAGCAAGGTAGCACAAGGAAACAGACGAAAGAATGGCCCAACCCACCCATACACATGTATGTACATATACGTCCACACACGCAAATATACATACCTTCACATCTCAACGTATACATATATATACAGACACAGACATATACATATATACACATGTACATAATTCATACTGTCTGCCTTTATTCATTCCCATCACCACCCCGCCACACATGAAATAACAACCCCTCCTCCCCGCATGTGCACAAGGTAGCACTAGGAAAAGATAACAAAGGCCACATTCGTTCACATTCAGTCTCTAGCTGTCATGTATAATGCACTGAAACCACAGCTCCCTTTCCACATCCAGGCCTCACAGAACTTTCCATGGTTTACCCCAGACGCTTCACATGCCTTGGTTCAATCCATTGACAGGACGCCAACCCCGGTATACCACATCATTCCAATTCACTCTATTCCTTGCACGCCTTTCACCCTCCTGCATGTTCAGGCCCCGACCTCTCAAAATCTTTTTCACTCCATCTTTCCACCTCCAATTTGGTCTCCCATTTCTCCTCGTTCCCTCCACCTCTGACATATATCCTCTCGGTCAATCTTTCCTTACTCATTCTCTCCATGTGACCAAACCATTTCAAAATACCCTCTTCTGCTCTCTCAACCACACACTTTTTATTACCACACATCTCTCTTACCCTATTATTACTTACTCGATCAAACCACCTCACACCACATAGTGTCCTCAAACATCTCATTTTCAGCACATCCACCCTCCTGCGCACAACTCTATCTATAGCCCATGCCTCACAACCATATATCACTGTTGGAACCACTATTCCTTCAAACATACCCATTTTTGCTTTCCAAGATAATGTTCTCGACTTCCACACATTTTTCAACACTCCCAGAACTTTCACCCCCTCCCCCACCCTATGATTCACTTCCGGTTCCATGGTTCCATCCGCTGCCAGATCCACTCCCAGATATCTAAAACACTTCACTTCCTCCAGTTTTTCTTCATTCAAACTTACCTCCCAATTGACTTGTCCTTCAACCATACTGTACTTAATAACCTTACTCTTATTCACATTTACTCTCAACTTTCTTCTTTCACACACTTTACCAAAGTCAGTCACCAGCTTCTGCAGTTTCTCACACGAATCAGCCACAAGCAATGTATCATCAGTGAACAACAACTGACTCATTTCCCAAGCTCTCTCATCCACAACAGACTACATACTTGCCCCTCTTTCTAAAACTCTTGCATTCACCTCCCTAACAACCTCATCCATAAACAAATTAAACAACAATGGAGATATCACACACCCCTGTCGCAAACCTACATTCAATGAGAACCAATCACTTTACTCTCTTCCTACACGTACACATGCCTTACATCCTAAATAAAAACTTTTCACCGCTTCTAACAACTTGCTTCTTACACCATATATTCTTAATACCTTCCACAGAGCATCTCTATCAACTCTGTCATATGCCTTCTCCACCCATAAATGCTACATACAAATCCATTTGCTTTTCTAAGTATTTCTCACATACATTCTTCAAAGCAAACACCTGATCCACACATCCTCTACCACTTCTGAAACCACACTGCTCTTCCCCAGTCTGATGCTCTGTACATGCCTTCACCCTCTCAATCAATACCCTCCCATATAATTTACCAGGAATAATCAACAAACTTATACCTCTGTAATCTGAGCACTCACTTTAATCCCCTTTGCCTTTGTACAATGGCACTATGCAAGCATTCCACCAACCCTCAGGCACCTCACCATGAGTTATACATACATTAAATAACCTCACCAACCAGTCAACAATACAGTCATCCCCTTTTTTAATAAATTCCACTGCAATACCATCCAAACCCGCTGCCTTGCCGGCTTTCATCTTCCGCAAAGCTTTTACTCCCTCTTCTCTGTTTACCAAATCATTCTCCCTAACCCTCTCACTTTGCACACCACCAAAACACCCTATATCTGCCACTCTATCATCAAACACATTCTACAAACCTTCAAAATACTCACTCCATCTCCTTCTCACATCACCATTACTTATTATCACCTCCCCATTAGCCCCCTTCGCCGATGTTCCCATTTGTTCCCTTGTCTTACGCACTTTATTTACCTCCTTCCAAAATATCTTATTCTCCCTAAAATTTAATGATACTCTCTCAACCCAACTCTCATTTGCCCTCTTTTTCACCTCTTGCACCTTATTTTGACCTCCTGCCTCTTTCTTTTACCCATCTCCCAGTCATTTGCATTAGTTCCCTGCAAAAATCGTCCAAATGCCTCTCTCTTCTCTTTCACTAATAATCTTATTTCTTCATCCCACCACTCAACTACCCTTTCTAATCTGCCCACCTCCCACGCTTCTCATGCCACAGGCATCTTTTGTGTTGAAATGTATAGGTGTGTATATGTGCGTGAGTGGGCATTTATGTATATACATGTGTATGTGGGTGGGCTGGGCCATTCTCTCCTCTGTTTCCTTGCACTACCTGGCTAACGCAGGAGACAGTGACTAAGTATAATAAAAAAATAATGTGTGTGTATATGAGTGTATGTGTCTTCTTCGTCTGTTTCCTAGCACTACCTCGCTGAGTTGGGAGACAGCGATCAAGTATAATAATAATGAAAATATTCAATATAGCTATTCACAAATGGTAATTATTCATAGTAAATTATCCTCTTCTCACCCACCTCTCAAGATCCTGTCGATCTTCATTCATGGCATCAAGCTTTTCTTGCACTTCAGCAGAGGCAAAATGGCTAGACTGAAGGAGTTGGTGTCCAAAAAGTTCAAAGGCTTGGAATGTTCCAGCACGAGCATCAATCTCTGTGCGGTGCTCCTGAACAAAAAGAAACAATTCTGTCATATGTAAATACTCTTCGATGTGTGCATACTCTACCAGTGCAATGCAGCCACTGTGGAGATGCATAAATTAATGAACTAATCTCTTTAACAGAGTGTGAGTACATGAATCTATCTATTACAAAAACAAAAAATTTCTAGCCAAAGAAAAACTAAGATGCAAATTTTTCTGCAATCAAAAACAAAGGAAGAAAACATCACCTTCTCTAACTACCACTGATGTGCTGTGAGCAAATCCTACTAAAAAGCTGTGCTTAAAAACAAATGCAGAGGAAAATGGTCAATTGAGTGAGGCTATAATCTAAGGGAAATATTTTCTGAAATATACATCTACTTGAAATATTATGATACAAAAATATGAAATATCTTTCCCAGTGACAGTGCTAAACCTTAAACTGCAGTCTGTGGCATGCTATGCATCTCCTGGTGCAGCATAATATTTTTCTTAAATCTAAAAAAAAATCTTTGAAATATAGATAATTGGCCAAAGACCAGATATAAAGAGAGAGAGAAAAAAAATGCAGTGCCTGTAATTGAAGCGGGTGTGAGGGGGCGGCATCACAACCATCAAGGACAAACATGAAATAAAACAAAGAAAAATGTGTATTTACCATTAACTAGTACTTTATTGGTTTCCTTTTCCTTTATACACTCCTTCAAACAACCAAGAACTGAATCAGCAAGGTTCTGAAGCCATTTAGAGTCCATCTTTGCTCACATTTTGAGAATGGCCACCTCCAGCTTAAGCTGCAACAAAGTATCCCTACTTCGTAATCTAAATTTCATAAGCGCCCATAAGCTTTCCATTTCAATCATGTCCAGTGAATTCTTGACCCAGTCACTGAAACACTCCAGTGCACAGTCCTGAACCCAGTCAGAGAACAGTTTGACAGTATAACACTTTAAGAATGTGGAAGACGGTCAGACAATAGCTTGAAGTAACTATGTCTTCATATTTCCATTCTCTGGCAACACTACAAGGTCCCCAAACACTATATTAACTGAAAAAATCCCATACCACAGGTGAAGCAAGGAACTTTACAGTGCTTACAATGTATTTGGGGTCACAAGGCTCATGCCCACCATAGCCACCTGTTCCAGAAAAGGTGGTTTCATGACTTCACAAGACACTTCTGAACTTAGCTGTATCCCAAACTATATATTTCTTGCAAAAATCGATGCTTTTCTACTGGTGCCTACAGGTTATGAGTAGTTTAGGAAGCAGTCTGCAGCATCATGAAGAACAGGAATACTGGGGTCACTCAAATTAAAATCATCATCTTTAAGATGTAAAACAATTGGGTCATCATTGTGTAAAGCCATCAGGAATGCTACGTGAAACTGAGGGCACCTGTGCAATATCCAATGTTGCTTTTTTCTAATGGGCGACATCCTTCCCTGGTTTCTCGCCAAGAACTCCACTGAAAAACATGTGGATGACTCCCTATTTGAGTATTGTTTGGTGTTTTCGTACAAATTCAAATTGCATGATCTGAAACTGTATGAATTTATGGGGGCTACAGAGTGACAGCATCTTGACAAAGTGCATTAGCTTCTGAAAGGATTTTTCATAAATTTCAGTTCCTCATCGTCACCTTCCTCCTCTTCAGAAGATTCATTCAGTCTGGGAATCAACAATGCTGGCTATCAAGTCAGAATCTGTTGGACTGAATGTTACTGGAGCTCCCTCATCAACATTGAGACACTCCTCTACTTCACCTTCATTAATCTGTATATAAGAATCGAGTACAATTTTAAATGATTTCTAATGCCCAACACTGAAGCCCTTAAATTCTCTCTCAGAAGAGCTTTCTACAAACATGCTAGATGGCCACTGTTTCCACCAAGCACAATTCAGGGTGATCTTGTTTGTTTTTCAAGCACAGGCATTGTACATGGCATCTTTAATTGCATACTTCCACTGAAACTGAGTAACTGGACTGTCAAAGTTTACTATTTCACTAATAAGACCCTTCTTGCAGTGGCACTATCTTTTCAATTATTCCTTGGTCCATGGGCTGGATTAAAGATGTAACAACATTCGCACGCAGGTAAAAATGAAAATGATGTTAGAAATAAGCAAGCTTCCATGGGAGTGGGCTCCACAGTTGTCCAGAAGCAGGATGACCTTGCTGTCCTCAGGTTTGCCAATACTCCTAAAAAGCCGCTTCACTTATAATGAATAAAACTATCCTTGTCCATCCAACCACTATTCAGACCTATATATGTCACAGGGAGATGAGCCACAACCTTAATGCTTGAAGTAGCTAATACTTGCCAATAATCAGAATTCTGAGCATGTGTGTGCCATTAGCATTAGTGCAGACAACGAACGTGATATGATCTTTGTTCTTAAAACCTCAAGCACCAACTGCACTGAAAGAAGCACGTAGAAGATAGTAGGTATTGCCAGGACAAAGCTGTCTCATCAGCATTATAAATCTGCTCAGTACTGAAGTCATGCTCATTAACTAACTCTTCTAAAGTAGAGTTGTACTCTGCAGCACTGTCATGGTCTGCTGACCTACACTTACCTGGTATGTCAGGTTTAAAAATGCTGTGAAGTTTCTTGATTTCAACAAGCCAGCCCCTAGAAAAAGAACACGTCACCTTTGTCTTCATCTCATTACAGAGTTGTTTGGTCTTCCTGATGAGCAGTGGAATGGAGATGGGTACTCCCACAGAGAATCACCTGTGAAGAACAGGGTCCAACTCAATGAGTTTAGGCTGATGAAGGGTCTTGCATGCCTTTGGAGTCTTGGGCTAGGACTCACTTCTACATGCCTCTTTTTCCTACTGCTTCCTGGTGATGTCTTAAATAGCCATTATGCCGATGTTGCAGTCCTTCATGTGCCATCTTGGACTCGTCCTTAGCCAATCTCTCACATAACTCCATCTTTTTTGAGGCTTAAAATGTTTCTCTTGTGCTTTGTGCAGGAGGTAGATTGCTTTGAGAAATTATCAGGTAATTGCTGATGATGCCTGAAAGGGGCCATTGTCCATAAGATTAATACTGGGTGCAAAAATAATACTCAAATGTGCAAGAACAGCACACAAACACCACACCAGAAAGCACATGGGAAACAGCAAATAATCGCCAGTACCCGAAAACATTGAATGGTAAGTACATTAATTGCTGCGGCACAGTGCAAGTGCAATCTGAAATATTTCTATGTATCTTTTTCAATTTTATTATTTTTCCCAGATAATCGAGGGTTGCTAAACAAATTGAAAACATACATTATTTTGAACATTTCATTGTCTCAAATCATGGATAACAGAGATTTTACCAATCTTTGAGTTTTACTATCCGTTATGTCACTTTTCAGTCAGAAAATGTCTAAAAATAATCTGTATCTCACCCTGACCACTAGCCTAAATCTGGGTTTCATATGATTTACCTTCTGCATACAGGTATCTATCTTTTAAGTCTACTGTAGATGAGAAGTATAATAAAAAAAAATCCTCCTCTACATTACTTCATTCATCAACAATTATGGGCATGTATGAGCGTAAGATGTAATGCCAATGTATGTACAAGTTCTATGCTGAATCTACACATAACAGGCATGAGAAACATTTTAAGGCTTTGGCAGGCAAATGCTAATGAAATCTATGGATAAGTTGAGGACTCAAACAGTGGGCGAATCAAATGAAACCAGGAACCATTACATCATCAATCAGCAGAACTAGCTGCGAATTACAGGTCTTTAAATGGAAATAACACAAATGTTTTTAAAACTGCTGAGAAAAATGAAGTATGGATACACAAACAATAATTAATAGAAACAGGAGGGTAAAGAATGATACATACTGATGTTCTGAGGAAGTTTTATGTAAGGCTTGAGTATTCATCAGTATTTGCAAAACATGACAAGAAAACATTATTTTTTATTCTTTTTTATTTTTTTTTTTTGCCGCTGTCTCCCGCGTTTGCGAGGTAGCGCAAGGAAACAGACGAAAGAAATGGCCCAACCCACCCCCATACACATGTATATACATACGTCCACACACGCAAATATACATACCTACACAGCTTTCCATGGTTTACCCCAGACTCTTCACATGCCCTGATTCAATCCACTGACAGCACGTCAACCCCGGTATACCACATCGATCCAATTCACTCTATTCCTTGCCCTCCTTTCACCCTCCTGCATGTTCAGGCCCCGATCACACAAAATCTTTTTCATGCCATCTTTCCACCTCCAATTTGGTCTCCCACTTCTCCTCGTTCCCTCCACCTCCGAAACATATATCCTCTTGGTCAATCTTTCCTCACTCATTCTCTCCATGTGCCCAAACCATTTCAAAACACCCTCTTCTGCTCTCTCAACCACGCTCTTTTTATTTCCACACATCTCTCTCAACCTTACGTTACTTACTCGATCAAACCACCTCACACCACACATTGTCCTCAAACATCTCATTTCCAGCACATCCATCCTCCTGCACACAACTCTATCCATAGCCCATGCCTCGCAACCATACAACATTGTTGGAGCCACTATTCCTTCAAACATACCCATTTTTGCTTTCCGAGATAATGTTCTCGACTTCCACACATTCTTCAAGGCTCCCAGAATTTTCACCCCCTCCCCCACCCTATGATCCACTTCCGCTTCCATGGTTCCATCCGCTGCCAGATCCACTCCCAGATATCTAAAACACTTTACTTCCTCCAGTTTTTCTCCATTCAAACTTACCTCCCAATTGACTTGACCCTCAACCCTACTGTACCTAACAACCTTGCTCTTATTCACATTTACTCTCAACTTTCTTCTTTCACACACTTTACCAAACTCAGTCACCAGCTTCTGCAGTTTCTCACACGAATCAGCCACCAGCGCTGTATCATCAGCGAACAACAACTGACTCACTTCCCAAGCTCTCTCATCCACAACAGACTTCATACTTGCCCCTCTTTCCAAAACTCTTGCATTCACCTCCCTCACAACCCCATCCATAAAAAAATTAAACAACCATGGAGACATCACACACCCCTGCCGCAAACCTACATTCACTGAGAACCAATCACTTTCCTCTCTTCCTACACGTACACATGCCTTACATCCTCGATAATACACCCTAATAAAATCACTAGAAAGAAAAAGTAAGTTGAAGTCAAGACAAATGATCTCTCTGGGTAATCAACAATACATCTATAACCTTTACATTTTACATGGAAAGATCTCTTACATATAGGTATACCCTTTTTATAAAAAAAAATTTGCAAACTTGGGGTATTTAACCCTAATCTTGCAAGATGACAAAAAGATGGGATTCCTACATAACTCCTTGGAACAAAATTGCTGCCGTGAACATTAACAATTACAGTTTTCATACCTATGTAAACTCTTTAGCTACAGAGAAGCCACCTTAATTTGCATATTAGGTACCAGAATCCTCCATGAACTATCAAATCACTAGTTTAACCAATTCAAGTGGAAGCAATATATTAGGTTCTGAAGGCCATAAAATATTCATACACTTTTCCAAACCTGCTTTAATAAATATTAAGCATCATACATACTTCACATCTATTCATCTATTATACTTGAATGCTGTTTCCGGCATCAACGAGGCAGCGAAAGGAAAGACAAAGAATTGCCCATCCACTCATACACACACACATATATTTTCTAGTATTATTATACTCAATCGCTGTTTCCTGCGTCAGCAAGGCAGCACCAAGAAACAGACAAAGAAAGGCCCATCCACTCATATACAGACATATATTCATAATCATCCATATACAGACATATACAAACATATACATACACAGACATATACATACATACATACATACATATTCATACTTGTTTGCAATCATCCATTTCTGTCTACCCCGCCACACAGGAAAAAGCGTCACTACCCCCCACTTCAGCGAGGTAGCGCCACAAAAACCGACAAAAAAGGCTACATTCGTTCACACTCAGTCTCTATCTGTCATGTGTAAAGCTCTGAAACCACAGCTCCTTATTCAAATCCAGGCCCCACAGACTTTTCCATGGTTTACACCAGACGCTTCACACGCCCTGGTTCAGTCCATTGACAGCACGTCGACCCCAGTACACCACATCATTCCAATTCACACTATTCCTTACATGCCTTACACTCTCCTGTATGTTCAGGCCAAAATTGCTCAAAATCTTTTTCACTCCAACATTTCACCTCCAATTTGGTCTCCTGCTTCTTCCTGTTCCCATCACCTCTGACACCTATATCCTCTTTGTCAATCTCTCCTCACTCATTCTCCCCATATCCAAATCATTTTAACACATCCTCTTCTGCTCTCTAAACCATACTCTTTTTATTTCCAAACATCTCTTTTACCCTTTCACTCATTACTTACTCAATCAAACCACCTCACACCACATACTGTCCTCATTTCCAACACATCCACCCTCCTCCATACAACCCTATCATTAGCTAATGCTTCACAACCATACAACATTGTTGGAACTACTATTCCTTCAAACACCCATTTTTGCTCTCCAAAATAACGTTCTCTCCTTTCACACATTCTTCATCACTTCCAGAATCTCTGACTCCTCTATTCCCACCCTGTGACTCACTTCCATTTCCATGGTTCCATCCGCTGTTAATACCACTCCCAGATATCTATAATGCTTCATTTCATCCAACTTTTCTCCATTCAAACTTAAATCCCAATTAACTTGTCCCTCAACCTCTACTGAACCTATTAAACTTGCTCTTATTCACATTTACTCTAAACTTTCTCCTTTTACATACTTTTTCAAACTCAGTCACCAACCTCTGCAGTCTCTCACCTGAATCAGCCACCAGAGCTGTATCATCGGCAAACAACAACTGAATCACTTCCCAGGCCCCCTTATCCACAACAGACTGCATACTTGCCCCTCTCTCCAAAACTCTTGCATTTACCTCCCTAACCACCCCATCCATAAGCAAATTAAACAACCTTAGGGGCATCATACATCCCTGCCACAAACTGACATTCACTGGAAACCAATCACTCTCCTCCCTACCTACTCGTACACATGCCTTACATCCTCGATATAAACTTTTCACTGCTTCTAGCAACTTACCTCCCACACCATATAATCTTAATACATTTCACAAAGCATCTCAATCAACTCTATCATATACCTTCTCCAGATCCATAAATGCTACATACAAATCCATGTTTTTCTAAGTATTTTTCACATACATTCTTCAAAGCAAACATCTGATCCACACATCCTCTACCACTTCTCAAGCAACACTGCTCTTCCCCAATCTGATGCTCTGTACATGCCTTCACCCTCTCAATCAATACCCTCTCATATAATTTCCCAGGAACACTCAACAAACTTTTCTAATATATTCAACTGCAATACCATCCAAACCCACCACCTTGCTGGATTTCATCTTCTGCAAAGCTTTCACTACCTCTTCCCTTTTTACTAATCCATTCTCCCTGACCCTCTCACTTCACACACCACCTTGACCAAAACACCCTATATCTGCCACTCTATCATCAAACACATTTAACAGACCTTCAAAATACTCACTCCATCTCCTCACTTCATCACTACCTGTTATCACTTCCCCACTTGCCCCCTTAACTAATGTTCCCATTAGTTCTCGTCTTACACACTTCATCTACCTCCTTCCAAAACATTTTATTCTCCTTAAAATTTAATGATACTCTCTCAAACCAACTCTCATTTGCCCTTTTTCACCTCTTGCACCTTTCTCTTGACCTCCTGCTGCTTTCTTTTATACATCTCACAGTCATTTGAACTACTTCCCTGTATCATCTAAACATCCAAATGCCTCTCTTTTCTCTTTCACTAACAATCTTACTTCTTCATCCCACTACTCACCACCCTATCTAATGTGACCACCTCCCAATTTGCTGATGCCACATGCAGCTTTTGCACAAGCCATCAATGCTTCCCTAAATACATCCAATTCCTCACCCACTCCCCTCATCATTTGCTCTAACCTTTCGTCATTCTGCACTAAATCTCTCCTGGTACTTCCTCACACAAGTCTCCTTTCCATACATAAACGCCCATACATGCACATATATATACATATACATATCAACATATACACAAATGTACATATATACACATGCACATATTCATACTTGCTTGCCTTCATCCATTCCTGGCACTTCCCCGCCCCACAGGAAAACAGAATCGCTACCCCCTGCTTCATCAAGGTAGCACCAGGAAAACGAAACAAAAAAAAAAGGCAGTTTCTCACCCAAATCAGCCACCAGTGCTGTATTATCAGCAAACAACAACTGACTCACTTCCCAGTCCCTCTCATCCTCAACAGCCTGCATACTTACCCCTCTCTCCACAACTCTTGTATTTACCTCCCTCACCACCCCATCCATAAACAAATTACAACCATCAGGACATCACACATCCCTGCCACATACCAACCTTCACTGGGAACCAATCACTTTCCTCTCTTCCTACTCATACACATGCGTTACATCCTTGATAAAAACTTTTCAGAGCTTCTAGTAGCTTACCTCCCACACCATAAACCCTTAAGACTTACTACAAAGCATCTCTAACAACCCCTCATATGCCTTCTCCAGATCCATAAATGCTACATACAAATCCATCTGTTTTTCTACATATTTCTCACACACACTCTTCAAAGCAAACTCCTGATCCACACATCCTCTACCACTTCTCAAACCACACTGCTCCCCCCCCAAATCTGATGCTCTGTACATGCCTTCACCCTCTCAATCAATACCCTCCCATATAATCTTTTTTAGGAATACTTATCAAATTTATGCCTCTGTAGTTTGAACACTCGCCTTTATCTGAATAGATGAAACCATCCAACAAATACAGTTAGAGATATTATATAAAAAAGCACTTCAACATTACATAAACATCTTCCATTATCCAAATCATCCTCTGAGTGACACAAATAAAAAGATCTTTTGATAACTGAGCTACGCAGTGTGACACTGGATCCTAGTGGTGGATGGCTGGCTAGCTGGTAGTCCATGGTGTTGCTGAGGTAAGCAAAACTCTCATACCATTGTAGAAAGAAATGAATATGATTTCAAGCTAAGCATCATTTTCTTAAACCAAAAACCACAATTCATTCTTTTGTTCACAAGATTTAAATTTGTAACAAATTAATTCACTTGACAAGACTCAGCTATCAAAATGCTGAAACTTAGTCACACACCACAAAAACTTACCAGAAGGTACTGCGATCAGCAGCTATAAAATGCCTCATTTGACGAGTTGAATTCACCAAAATCCTGAGGGGAGGAACTCACCAGCTGCAGCTGCAGCACCAACAACACCAGCAACAGCAGAGGATGTAGAGGAACTTGTGGGGAGATTAGACATCTTGATGTAGGTCCATGACCACGTGAGTAAGGGGTTAGACTGGAGGGAGATGTTCACAGGACAATGGTACAAACAGAAAGAGCATAGAGGGGTGGGCGGTGAGCAGTGGGTGGCTGAGGCAAAATTGCCAACTTGGATTTTGTAGCCAGCAACAAATACATCTTTACTCATTACCACACCAGGTGTTTCATAATTGATTATTTCCTAAAAAAATTATTAACTTCAACTTTTGTGATATAATTGTCATGCAATGAATCTGTTGACAGAACCAATGTGGCTGTATCCTCCACTTTCCCCTCCAGTGTACAATCATACATTTCAGCGGGGAACTTAAATATATATTCCATGATATCCACCTTTGTACAACACATTACCAAACCATATTTTTCATTGCAAAACAGATTTTTCACATCCAGATTACCTTCAATTTGGTTAAAGAAAATACCAAATGTAAACCCTGAGCTGAAGATGTTGTGGGAGTCCTCTCAAGGCAGAAGCAGGAACTTGCCTGCCAATCATACTGACCTAAGATTCTTAGGCAGCAGCTGGTACTGTTCAGCTGCAAATCATTAAAATTGAACCAAAAACTTTCACAAAAGAGGTATAATACATGTAACCACAAATGTGTGAATTTGAATTTTACAAATTGCCATGACTCCACTGTAAAATCAAAAATGCAAAAATAAATGTATGCATTTTCTTTATTCCTATACAAATGTGCCTAACCCTGTGAGCCTTTAATGCTTGTTACAAATCCCCTGCCCCCTTTTTTTTTTTTGACCCTCATGTGAAACAGGATACTGTACGTCAATAGATCAAAATTCAAGACAAGGATCTTATGAGTGTGACTATAAAAAGGCCATCCAACATGCCAAATCCTTATATCCTTATTCACACGTTAGTAATGCCACTCTTCACACAATGCACATATTGCATAACAAGTTTTAACTAAATTGTTAATACATGTACTGTGCTCATTCTAAAAATTTAACTATGATGATTAAATCAGGCAAAGTCATAAATCCTGCCAAAAAAATTGAAGTAAATTTATCCTTTTACCTACTTTCTGTTAATATCAAATTTATTTAATAAGGTAACTAACCCCAAACATGAAAATTACAGTTAACTAAGACAATCACTTAATCAGTGTACGTCCTGTTTGTTGTTTGTGTTTGTGAACTAACTACTTTCACATCAGATAATTCTCTTTGTTACAGGTGCTGCATTTATAATCTTATTTCCATAAAACAAATTTGCTTCTAAATGTCAGAGTTTCATGCTATCATTAGTGACAACATAGAGGGAGGAGCATTTCCTGCACACGTGCTATATCAGAATACCTTGTGCTGAACAGCACAATAGAGTGGCAAGGAATTCTATCCATAATATATCAACATGTTCTTTTTCCAAAGACCATGCAACAATTATCCATAAAATATAAAAGGAGAGATATTCAGGGAGAAAGCATTTACAATTCAACTTGTCAACCCAACTTTTAGACATTATGAACATTAGTCAATCTCACAGGAATAACATGCTTCTGATTCCTTTATAAGGTGACTAATTTTTGTAAGTGCTCTACATGCGAGTTTGTTGTTAATCCACAATACTTGGTTTTGGGGCAGGAAATGCTCTCCAGTGAAAGTAACTACAATGTTGAGGCCAGCAATACGCTAGTCATTAGTATGGAGCATCTACAAATGGAAAACTAGAACACTACCCTTGGCCCCAAAACACACGAGAACACAACAAATCACCATGTGCGCTGTAAAACAACCTACGACACAACTCAGTACCTGAGGGATACCATAGCGAGAGTCAAACTCGGCTCGGAAGCTCTAGAAAAGGAAGGGTGATACATTACCGACCGTGAAGTCACTTAGGATATTCCCTTACCTAATTCAGATTAACAGACAAGAGGACTCCTATTGTTTAATCATTAAAGTCCAAGTTGCCAGGATTAAATATTGTGGATTACAAGCATGGACTTGGCATTCAAACACCTTTAGCTCTTTAATGATATAAAAAATTTGCCTTTGTAAATAGTGAAGCATGAAATTCTGGAAAGAAGTCATTACTACTTTCTGGGGCACTTTAAAGCTATGTCCTCTTATCCACACAAAGCATCTATACAGAAATAAAACCTTCATTTGTGCTGTTATCTCTCAGGTGTGCCTGTCAAAGTATTATTCTACAATTATAGTATGGACTAAATACTAATCAATTATGATTTCTGAAAATGATGCATCAATGCAAAGTTCTATATCAAATAAATAAATAACATTAAAATCTGGTTCATTATCCCATTATACATTAAGAAATTCGACAGCTACACCAGTTGCTTTAAAAAACACAAATTGTAATGACAGTAATACTAAGCCTACAAAAGTATCAACATACCCACAAAAAGTCACTGAATATACAGCACAAAACTGTTGTGGGGAATTTAAGTAGCTTTTTCATATACTAAGTATGAGAATGAAACCAAACACCATACTTCAAAAGGACTTAGTGATTTGAACAAGTGTTACAAGTAATTGAGAAATACATCTGATAAAGGTGTTGTGTCAGCTCTAATTCTAATTTTGCAATTCTTACAGAGGAACTTCACTCTTCCTTTAACAGATGTCTCTCACAGATAAAGCAAAATCACACAAAACCAAAAGTCTAACTCATTACATTACCTGGTGCCTTTCTAGAAGTGCCTCAGCACCTGTTACATCAGTTGCTAGTTCATCTGAACTCACAAGTCCCATCATGGAAGCAATCCAGGAGCTCAGGTCGCGGTAATCACTTAAAAAACGTTGCAGATCATAAGAGTCTAATAGCTTCTCTTTTCGTGCATTAGCCTAAAAAGACAAAAAGATAATAATGATCAAAGCAATTAAAATTTCATAATCAGCAAATCAGCTAATACTCTATCTATATAATCAAGGTATACTTAAGTATGCACCTTTTATCAAACCAGGTATCCCCAATTACCAATCCTTTTTCACCAGACAACTCGAGCTGTTCATAATTACCATTACCCTAACTTATTATACCAACTGTCACATCACCCATTTGATCTCTTACAGAAAAATTGCTAATGCATTCACTCAGTTCCTTCCAAAACACTTGCCTCTCTTCCTAATTCTTCTCAAAAACAGGTGCATAAGCAGACAATAACCCACCTCTCATAATCTACCTGTACTTTCAATCTCACACATATCAGTCTAAAGCTAACACCTTACTCTCTTTAACTAATTCTCAGAACTCCTATTTCAAGTACTGTCACCTTTGCAGTCAGCTGTGTCCAAAGTTCATTGATCTCTCTCTGCTTGCCATAAATAGTATCAGCAGCTTCTGGATGGGTCTGCATAAGTCTATTTGCTGTTTCATCCAACTGTCGTATTTTGTCTCCCAAGGCAGCAAGGTCACGCTCCAGGCCTAAAAGAAACATGGATTTCAAATGCCATGAAACCTTAGAGACAAAGTGCATCATACAGCACATTCAAAGCACTATAAAAAAAGAAAAACTTCAAGAGCTTTTCATAAATCAAATGCATAGTTAAAGGTAGAATACAGAATATCCATAATCCTCTAAACAATATATTGCTTGGATTTTGGAGTAACATGACTTAAAAACATGGGCCTCACAATGTGTTCTGAATACATTTCAAATTAAGAAAGAGGAGTGTTTTGTACAAATAATGCAAGTTCTAAATGTTACTTGTTTGTAATATATGTTAATTTACATCTTATAAAATGTATCTTCTGCCCTAGCAAGGTACCAAAGTACCAAAAACAAACAACATCCTCAATTACACACATCCAATCCCATTTCTAGCTGTCATGCATAAACCACCCATAATAATGAGTAGGGGGTCTGAAGTAAAGGTAAGTGATGTTAATAAGACTGTTCAATCTGTATATAGATAGGGTGATGAGAACAGTAATTGCAAGGATCTTAGGGAGAGAGATAGGTCTGCAGTTTGGCAGGGGTAGGGGTACTTGGGAGGCACGTCAATTTTTGTTTGCTGATGACAATGTGCTGGTGGCAGATTCGAGACAAAAACAGCAAAATTGGGTGTACAAGTTTGGGAGAGTATGTGGAAAGGGAAAGTTGAAAGTAAATGTACATAAAAGCAAGGTTATCAGGTTTAGCACTGGATAGAGATATGTTTGGGCATGAGTGTGAGCAGAGAAAATTTGGAGGATATGAAGTATCTTAGACTTCCTGGGATGGAAAAGACAGCAAACTGAGCAATGAGAGCTAAAGTGAGTAAGAGTGGGTGAAGGTCATAAGAGCATTGAGAAATGTGTGGAAAAAAAGGTCACTATCTGGGAGAGTAGAGAATGATATGTCTGAAGGTACAGTAGTTCCGACAATATTTTGTGGATACGAGGCATGAGCTTCCAATGAGAATGTACAGAAGAGGATGAATGTATTGGACTTTAAGTGTCTGATGACAAAGCGTGGTGTGAAAAGGGTTGATGGAGTAAGACACGAGAGGGTACATGAGAGGTGTGGTACAGTATCTAAAATCAGAGTTAACTTAATGTTCAAAGTAATTCATGTTTTTCAATTTTAGTTGAAAGAAAAAAATCAAACAGCGTGTACTGTGCCATACAGATTACTGAACTCACCACCAGGTGTTCTGTGGCGCTGGTGATTGTGTGCTATCTCCTATGTGCTTTCTGGTGTGGTGTTGTGTGCTAGTCTTACAAACGTGTATTTTAGATTCCCTGGATTATTATTGTGGAGAGTGGCCCCTTTTAAGCATCATCAGCAATTGCCAGACAGCTCCTTGAAGTGGTCTATGTTTCACATTAAGCACAAGATTAATGTTTAGCCCTTGCAAAGAAGATAGAGTTGTGCAATAGCCTGGCTTAAGGCAAGTCCAAGGCAGGACTTATGAAGGGCTTCTATGTCATTTGCTTACAGGGAGTTCTAATTGGAACAGGCAACACAGATATGGATGGATTGATGGATATTAATATTTCTTTTATGTAAGATATCTACAAGTCACTTCCGCTTCCATGGTTCCATCCGCTGCCAGATCCACTCCCAGATATCTAAAACACTTTACTTCCTCCAGTTTTTCTCCATTCAAACTTACCTCCCAATTGACTTGACCCTCAACCCTACTGTACCTAATAACCTTGCTCTTATTCACATTTACTCTTAACTTTCTTCTTTCACACACTATACCAGACTCAGTCACCAGCCTCTGCAATTTCTCACATGAATCAGCCACCAGTGCTGTATCATCAGCGAACAACAACTGACTCACTTCCCAAGCTCTCTCATCCTCAACAGACTGCATAGGGTGGGGGAGGGGGCGAAAATCCTGGGAGCCTTGAAGAATGTGTGGAAGTCAAGAACATTATCTCGGAAAGCAAAAATGGGTATGTTTGAAGGAATAGTGGTTCCAACAATGTTGTATGGTTGCGAGGCGTGGGCTATGGATAGAGTTGTGCGTAAAAGGGTGGATGTGCTGGAAATGAGATGTTTGAGGATAATATCTGGTGTGAGGTGGTTTAATCGAGTAAGTAATGTAAGGGTAAGAGAGATGTGTGGAAATAAAAAGAGCGTGGTTGAGAGAGCAGAAGAGGGTGTTTTGAAATGGTTTGGGCACATGGAGAGAATGAGTGAGGAAAGATTGACCAAGAGGATATATGTGTTGGAGGTGGAGGGAACAAGGAGAAGTGGGAGACCAAATTGGAGGTGGAAAGATGGAGTGAAAAAGATTTTGAGTGATCGGGGCCTGAACATGCAGGAGGGTGAAAGGCGGGCAAGGAATAGAGTGAACTGAATCTATGTGGTATACTGGGGTCGACGCGCTGTCAATGGATTGAATCAGGGCATGTGAAGCGTCTGGGGTAAACCATGGAAATTTGTGTGGGGCCTGGATGTGGAAAGGGAGCTGTGGTTTCGGGCATTATTACATGACAGCTAGAGACTGAGTGTGAACGAATGGGGCCTTTGTTGTTTTTCCTAACACTACCTCGCACACATGAGGGGGGAGGGGGATGATATTCCATGTGTGGCGAGGTGGCGATGGGAATAAATAAAGGCAGACAGTATGAATTATGTATATATGTATATATGTATATGTCTGTGTGTGTATATATATGTGTACATTGAGATGTATAGGTATGTACATTTGCGTGTGTGGACGTGTATGTATATACATGTGTATGGGGGTGGGTTGGGCCATTTCTTTCGTCTGTTTCCTTGCGCTACCTCGCAAATGCGGGAGACAGCAACAAAGCAAAATAAATAAATAAATAAATATCTACAAGTATATCACATAATTCAAAATAGTTGAGCAAGTAATGAAAGGGTAAGGTGGAAGTGTGGTAATAAAAAGGGTGCAGGTGAAACAGCTGAAGAAGATGTGCTGATATAGTTTGGAAATATAAATAGAATGAGTGAGGAAAGGTTGACAAGGATATATGTGACAGAAGTGAAGGGAACAAGAACAGAGAGGCATAACTGGAGACGAAAGGATAGAGTGAAAAGGAACTTTAGCAAATAGGGCCTTAATATACTGGGGGTGAAAGGCCTAAATGTGACAAGAGAGAACTGGTAAAATACGGTATACACCACGGAAAGGTTTGTGGGGCCTAGGTGTGGACTGGGAGCTATTTTCCATAAATTGCACATGATACAGAGAATTGATATGAGCCGATACAGCCTTTCTTCATCTGTTCCAGGCACAACCTTGCTAACGTGGAAAACAGTGATCAAGAAAAAAATTTAAAAAACATATGTGCGTGCATGGAAGTGTATGTATATACATGTGTATGTGGGTGGGTTGGGCCATTCTTTTGTCTGTTTCCTTGCGCTAGCTCACTAACGCAGGAGACAGCGAAACAGTGCAGTTAATCCCCCCTAAAATTTAATGATACTCTCTCACCCCAACTCTCATTTGCCCTCTTTTTCACCTCCTGCCTCTTTCTTTCATACATTTCCCAGTCATCTGCACTATTTCCCTGTAAAACTTGTCCAAATGCCTCTCTCATCTCTTTTACTATTAATCTTACTTCATCCCACCACTAACAAACCCTTTCTAATCTGCCCACCTCCCACGCTTCTCATGCCACAAGCATCTTTTGCGAAAGCCATCACTGCTTCCCTAAATACCTCCCATTCCTCCCCCCACTCCTCTTACGTCCTTTGCTCTCACCTTTTTCCATTCTGCACTCAGTCTCTCCTGGTACTTCCTCACACAAGTCTCCTTTCCAAGCTCACTTACACTCACCACTCTCTTCACCTCAACATTCTCTCTTCTTTTCTGAAAACCTCTACCAATCTTCACCTTCACAAGATAATGATCAGACTTCCCTCCAGTTGCACCTCTCAGCACATTAACATCCAAAAGTCTCTCTTTCACACGCCTATCAATTAACACGTAATCCAATAACGCTCTCTGGCCATCTCTTCTACTTACATATGTATACTTATGTATATATCTCTTTTTAAACCAGGTATTCCCAATCACCCGTCCTTTTTTCAGCACATAAATCTACAAGCTCTTCACCATTTCCAACACTGAACACCCATTGTACACCTATTATACCCTAAACTGCCACATTACTCACCTTAGCATTCAAATCACCTCACCTATCACTATAACCCGGTCTCATGCATCAAAGCTGCTAACACACTCACTCAGTTGCTCCCAAAACACCTGCCTCTAATGATCTTTCTTCTCATGAGCAGATGCATATGCACCAATAATCGCCTATATCTCTCCATACACTTTCAGTTTTACCTATATCAATCTCGAGTTTACTTTTCTTACACTATCACATACTCCCACCAATCCTGCTTCAGGAGTAGTGCTACTCATTCCTTTGCCCTTGACCTCTCACCAACCCGTGACTTTACCCCCAAGACCTTCCCAAACCACTCTTCCCCTTTACCCTTGAGCTTTGTTTCACTCAGCCAAAACATCCAGGTTCCTTTCCTCAAACCTACTACCTATCTCTCCTTTTTTCTCATCTTTGTAACATCCACACACATTTAGACATCCCACTCTGAGCCTTCAAGGAGGATGAGCACTCCCCACATGACTCCTTCTTCTGTTTCCCTTTTTAGAAAGTTAAAATACAAGGAAGGGAGGGTTTCTAGCCCCCTGCTCCCGTCCCCTTTAGTCTTCTCCTATGACACACGGGGCAAGCATGGGAAGAATTCTTTCTCCCCTATCCCCAGGGATAAAGCATAAAAATATCATATATATCTTAAAAATTAATTGCATAGTTTTTGATATATAAGTGTAATCCACAAATGTTATTTTCAGTGTGGTAAAGAGGTCTCCTGGCAACAACAGGAATTACACATATGGAATACCCCAAGGCTGGCAAAAACATGGTTAGCACGGTACAAAGATTATGAGAATTAGGGGGTTTGAGGGAGTGACCCTTGAGAGACATACCTTATGTCTTCAGAAATTGGGGTTTGGGAGGTGACTCTTGAGACATACCTGAAGTCCTAAAAGAAACACTTCAAAGCTATAAATCAGCATTTTCTAACTCAAAAACACATTTATTCTATAAAAGTAAATTATTTATCTATTATACGTAATCGCCATCTCCCGCATTAGCGAGGTAGTGCAAGGAAACAGATGAAAGAATGGCCCAACCCATCCAAATACACATGTACATACTTAAAAGCCTACATGCACATATACATACCTATACATACATATACACAGACATATACATGTTGGAAAGGATAACAATTTTGCACGTGATCACGTATATTCCTACGAGTCCACAGGGAAAATGAAACAATAAGTTCCCAAGTGCACTTTTGTGCAATAATTACATCATCAGGGGAAAACAAAAGAGAAATAAATAATATTTCTCTCGTGTTTCCCCAGATGATGCAATTATTACACGAAATTGCACTTGGGAACTTATTGTGTTTCATTTTCCCTCTGAACTCATAGGAAGACATATACATATATACACATGTACATATTCATACTTGCTGCCTTCATCCATTACCCTCACCACCCCACCACACATGAAATAGCATCACCCCCACGCATGCGCGCACGTAAGGTAGCACTAGGGAGAGACAAAAAGGCCACATTCGTCCACACTCAATCTCTAGCTGTCATGAGTAATGCAAAAATAAATGAAGTGTACAAAACTATTTAGAAACGTAATAAAGAAATAATATTTATTTATTTATTTTGCTTTGTCGTTGTCTCCCGTGTTAGCGAGGTAGCGCAAAGAAACAGACGAAAGAAATGGCCCAACCCCCCAAATACCCATGTATATACATACACGTCCACACATGCAAATATACATACCTCTACATCTCAATGTTCACATATATATACACACACAGACACATACCTATATACCCATGCACACAATTCACACTGTCTGCCTTTATTCATTCCCATCGCCACCTCGCCACACATGGAATACCATCCCCCTCCCCGCTCATGTGTGCGTGGTAGCGCTAGGAAAAGACAACAAAGGCCACATTCCTTCACACTCAGTCTCTAGCTGTCATGTAATAAAGCACCGAAACCACAGCTCCCCTTCCACATCCAGGCCCCACACAACTTTCCATGGTTTACCCCAGATGTTTCACATGCCCTGGTTCAATCCATTAACAGCACATCGACCCCGGTATACCACACCGTTCCAATTCACTCTATTCCCTGCACGCCTTTCACCCTTCTGCATGTTCAAGCCCCGATCACTCAAAATCTTTTTCACTCCATCCTTCCGCCTCCAATTAAGTCTCCCACTTCTCCTCGTTCCCTCCACCTCTGACACATATATCCTCTTGGTCAATCTTTCCTCACTCATTCTCTCCAAGTGACCAAACCATTTCAAAACACCCTCTTCTGCTCTCTCAACCACACTCTTTTAGATACCACACATCTCTCTTACCCTATCATTACTTACTCGATCAAACCATCTCACACCACATATTGTCCTCAAACATCTCATTTCCAGCACATCCACTCTCCTCCACACAACTCTATCCATAGCCCACGCCTCACAACCATATAACATTGTTGGAACCACTATTCCTTCAAACATACCCATTTTTACTTTCCGAGATAATGTTCTCGACTTCCACATATTTTTCAACGCTCCCACAACTTTTGTCCCCTCACCCATCCTATGATTCACTTCTGCTTCCATGGTTCCATCCGCTGCAAAATCCACTCCCAGATATCTAAAACACTTCACCCTACTGTACCTAATAACCTTGGTCTTATTCACATTTACTCTCAGCTTTCTTCTTTCACACACTTTACCAAACTTAGTCACCAGTTTCTGCAGTTTCTCACACGAATCAGCCACCAGTGCTGTATCATCAGCGAACAACAACTGACTCACTTCCAAAGCTCTCTCATCCACAACAGACTGTATACTTGCCCCTCTTTCCAAAACTCTTGCATTAACCTCCCTAACAACCTCATCCATAAACAAGTTAAACAACCATGGAGACATCACACACCCCTGCCACAAACCTACATTCACTGAGAACCAATCACTTTCCTCTCTTCCTACACGTACACATGCCTTACATCCTCGATAAAAACTTTTCACTGCTTCTAACAACTTGCCTCCCACACCATATATTCTTAATACCTTCCATAGAGCATCTCTATCAACTCTTTCATATGCCTTCTCCAGATCCATAAATGTCACATACAACTCCATTTGCTTTTCTAAGTATTTCTCACATACATTCTTCAAAGCAAACACCTGATCCACACATCCTCTACCACTTCTGAAACCACACTGCTCTTCCCCAATCTGATACTCTGTACATGCCTTCACCCTCTCAATCAATACCCTCCCATATAATTTGCAAGGAATACTCCACAAACTTATACCTCTGTAATCTGAGCACTCACTTTTATCCCCTTTGCCTTTGTACAATGGCACTATGCAAGCATTAAGCCAATCCTCAGGCACCTCACCATCAATCATACATACATTAAATAACCTTACCAACCAGTCAACAATACAGTCACCCACTTTTTTAATAAATTCTAATGCAATATCATCCAAACCCGCTGCCTTGCCGGCTTTCATCTTCCGTAAAGCTTTTACTACCTCTTCTCTCTTTACCAAATCATTTTCCACATCATTTGCATACCACCTCGACCAAAACACCCTATATCTGCCACTCTATCATCAAACACATTCAACAAACCTTCAAAATACTCACTCCATCTCCTTCTCACATCACCATTACTTGTTATCACCTCCCCGTTAGCCCCCTTCACTGAAGTTCCCATTTGCTCCCTTGTCTTATGCACTTTGTTTACCTCCTTCCAAATAATCTTTTTTTTTTTTTTTTTTTTTTTGCCGCTGTCTCCCGCGTTTGCGAGGTAGCGCAAGGAAACAGACGAAAGAAATGGCCCAACCCACCCCCATACACATGTATATACATACGTCCACACACGCAAATATACATACCTACACAGCTTTCCATGGTTTACCCCAGACGCTTCACATGCCCCGATTCAATCCACTGACAGCACGTCAACCCCGGTATACCACATCGCTCCAATTCACTCTATTCCTTGCCCTCCTTTCACCCTCCTGCATGTTCAGGCCCCGATCACACAAAATCTTTTTCACTCCATCTTTCCACCTCCAATTTGGTCTCCCACTTCTCCTCGTTCCCTCCACCTCCAACTCATATATCCTCTTGGTCAATCTTTCCTCACTCATTCTCTCCATGTGCCCAAACCATTTCAAAACACCCTCTCCTGCTCTCTCAACCACGCTCTTTTTATTTCCACACATCTCTCTTACCCTTACGTTACTTACTCGATCAACCCACCTCACACCACACATTGTCCTCAAACATCTCATTTCCAGCACATCCATCCTCCTGCGCACAACTCTATCCATAGCCCACGCCTCGCAACCATACAACATTGTTGGAACCACTATTCCTTCAAACATACCCATTTTTGCTTTCCGAGATAATGTTCTCGACTTCCACACATTCTTCAAGGCTCACAGAATTTTCGCCCCCTCCCCCACACTATGATCCACTTCCGCTTCCATGGTTCCATCCGCTGCCAGATCCACTCCCAGATATCTAAAACACTTCACTTCCTCCAGTTTTTCTCCATTCAAACTCACCCTCCCAATTGACTTGACCCTCAACCCTACTGTACCTAATAACCTTACTCTTATTCACATTTACTCTTAACTTTCTTCTTTCACACACTTTACCAAACTCAGTCACCAGCTTCTGCAGTTTCTCACATGAATCAGCCACCAGTGCTGTATCATCAGCGAACAACAACTGACTCACTTCCCAAGCTCTCTCATCCCCAACAGACTTCATACTTGCCCCTCTTTCCAAAACTCTTGCATTCACCTCCCTAACAACCCCATCCATAAACAAATTAAACAACCATGGAGACATCACACACCCCTGCCGCAAACCTACATTCACTGAGAACCAATCACTTTCCTCTCTTCCTACACGTACACATGCCTTACATCCTCGATAAAAACTTTTCACTGCTTCTAACAACTTGCCTCCCACACCATATATTCTTAATACCTTCCACAGAGCATCTCTATCAACTCTATCATATGCCTTCTCCAGATCCATAAATGCTACATACAAATCCATTTGCTTTTCTAAGTATTTCTCACATACATTCTTCAAAGCAAACACCTGATCCACACATCCTCTACCACTTCTGAAACCACACTGCTCTTCCCCAATCTGATGCTCTGTACATGCCTTCACCCTCTCAATCAATACCCTCCCATATAATTTACCAGGAATACTCAACAAACTTATACCTCTGTAATTTGAGCACTCACTCTTATCCCCTTTGCCTTTGTACAATGGCACTATGCACGAGATATACATAAGTATACTTATGTAAGTAAAAGAGATGGCCAGAGAGCGTTATTGGATTACGTGTTAATTGACAAGCGCGCGAAAGAGAGACTTTTGGATGTTAATGCGCTGAGAGGTGCAACTGGAGGGATGTCTGATCATTATCTTGTGGAGGCTAAGGTGAAGATTTGTATGGGTTTTCAGAAAAAAAAGAGTGAATGTTGGGGTGAAGAGGGTGGTGAGAGTAAGTGAGCTTGGGAAGGAGACTTGTGTGAGGAAGTACCAGGAGAGACTGAGTACAGAATGGAAAAAGGTGAGAACAATGGAAGTAAGGGGAGTGGGGGAGGAATGGGATGTATTTAGGGAATCAGTGATGGATTGCACAAAAGATGCTTGTGGCATGAGAAGAGTGGGAGGTGGGTTGATTAGAAAGGGTAGTGAGTGGTGGGATGAAGAAGTAAGAGTATTAGTGAAAGAGAAGAGAGAGGCATTTGGACGATTTTTGCAGGGAAAAAATGCAGTTGAGTGGGAGACGTATAAAAGAAAGAGACAGGAGGTCAAGAGAAAGGTGCAAGAGGTAAAAAAAAGGGCAAATGAGAGTTGGGGTGAGAGAGTATCATTAAATTTTAGGGAGAATAAAAAGATGTTCTGGAAGGAGGTAAATAAAGTGCGTAAGACAAGGGAGCAAATGGGAACTTCAGTGAAGGGCGCAAATGGGGAGGTGATAACAAGTAGTGGTGATGTGAAAAGGAGATGGAGTGAGTATTTTGAAGGTTTGTTGAATGTGTTTGATGATAGAGTGGCAGATATAGGGTGTTTTGGTCGAGGTGGTGTGCAAAGTGAGAAGGTTAGGGAAAGTGATTTGGTGGACAGAGAAGAGGTAGTAAAAGCTTTGCGGAAGATGAAAGCCGGCAAGGCGGCAGGTTTGGATGGTATTGCAGTGGAATTTATTAAAAAAGGGGGTGACTGTATTGTTGACTTGTTGGTAAGGTTATTTAATGTATGTATGACTCACGGTGAGGTGCCTGAGGATTGGCGGAAAACATCTTTTTATTCTCCCTAAAATTTAATGATACTCTCTCACCCCAACTCTCATTTGCCCTCTTTTTCACCTCTTGCACCTTTCTCTTGACCTCCTGCCTCTTTCTTTTATACATCTCCCACTCATTTGCATTATTTCCCAGCAAAAAATCATCCAAATCCCTGTCTCCTCTCTTTCACTAATAATCTTACTTCTTCATCCCACCACTCACTACCCTTTCTACTCTGCCCACCTCCCACGCTTCTCATGCCACAAGCATCTTTTGCGCAAGCCATCACTGCTTCCCTAAACACATCCCATTCCTCCCAAACTCCCCTTACGTCCTTAGTTCTCACCTTTTTCCATTCTGTACTCAGTCTCTCCTGGTACTTCCTCACGTCTCCTTCCCAAGCTCACTTACTCTCACCACTCTTTTCACCCCAACATTCTCTCTTCTGTTCTGAAAACCTATACAAATCTTCACCTTCGCCTCCACAAGAGAATGATCAGAGATCCCTGCAGTTGCACCTCTCAGAACATTAACATCCAAAAGTCACTCTTTCGTGCGCCTATCAATTAACACGTAATCCAATAACGCTCTCTGGCAATCTATCCTACTTACATACATATACTTATGTATATCTCTCTTTTTAAACCAGGTATTCCCAATCAACAGTCCTGTTTCAGCACATAAATCCACATATTCTTCACCATTTCCATTTACAACGCTGAACACCCCATGTACACCAAAAAAGAAATAATACAGTATGAAATTACTGTAGTACATCACCAATAATGCCGCACACTTGACCTCTGTAATTCCATAAAACAGTCAGGCAGCTGTACGGTACAAAAGGCTGCATAATTCACCTTTGTGGTTCACTCTTGACTCACCAACAACAAAATGCCCCTAATAGATGATGCATTTTAGCTTTATACAAGGCAATCAAATAAGTCCATCCTTAGGTCTACTGAAGTGACTTTCCATGCCCTCCTTAAGAAAGCACTACACGAATCACTAATTTTGTGAGCATATATGTACATCACTTGTGGAGTGCCTCATGTGAATAGAATCAGATTGTGACAAAAATACAGCGAAAGCACTGGTGATGGTGCCTGGGTGATGCAGTTATCTCAATCATGCACTACTGTATGCATCTTCAAGCCACCACTATGTTGCATCTGCTAAGCTTGGCTATGGGTAATTTGCAGCTACCACAATAATTGTCCAATGGACAGAAAATAATACCGCCTCTATGTCACAGTGGTTGGTAAAATAATTTCAAGTATGGATACATTATCTTAAGCATGAATACTCAAAATCATGTAAAGTGTCAGTGAAATATGCTACCATGGGCACCTCCAACACCATATCTAGTCCCACAATTACAACTAGTGCACCATCATCAGTATCACTGGTAAGTATACTACAGTTTCTTTGCATGAAAATTATTGTACTATTGTGCTGTCACACTACTGTAAATAGAGGTCAGTACATGTCCAATCCACATGGCCTCTTCAGATTATCATGAGATTACATGAGTTTCAGTCCAATATACCCTGTGGAGGCCCAATATAATGAGCTGACTGGATAAATATATATAAAAAAAAAAGAGATTTATCATACAGGGTCCACCCTCAATTACTCCAATGCTGCGTCCTATCATTAATGACTGCAGACAGAGACTCGCCAAAATGTTATGAATGGTATAAGTCACTATAGAAGCAAAATCATGGTCACTTTCTAAAACTAAAGGCTTAACACTTCTAACAGATCTAAAACTATCCCTGAAATGCAACACATCTGTCCTGCCTACAGCTGTGTTAGTTAGTGACCCAAAGCATCTCAACTCATATGGCATTTAATCCGACCAATGAGTCTGAATGCTGGAAAAATACCTTATGTCATTATTTGTCTGTGAGAGGACAATCATCACACTTTCTGAATTACAATATGTTCTCATTTCATATTCAAAATAAGGTACCTGTGGAGAGGAAGACTGAGGCAAAATTAAGCCAATGCATAATCATCATTTCTTTTTAAAGCATTCTTATACATAAAAAAATAATCACCTTCATGCTTCCTCTGTAGAGCCTGTACAGAGCGCAAGTCTTTGCCACAATCATCATTGTTGAGAGCTTCATCTTTCTCCTGAATCCAGTCCTTCGTCTCATCTACATCGCGATGAAAACGTTGAACCTCATGAGCAGACCCTAGCTGGAACTGCCGCTCCTTTACAAAGTATACATAAACAATGTAAAATGGGAATGGCTTTACAAGCAGTATTCAGTTAATGCTTACAGTTTCCGTAAGATGTATTGTGATGATTAACATTCTCATACCAACTTTAATACATTATGTACACTGCAACAGGGAGTACTGAATAACTCTGTATTCTATGTAATGATGAGGTGTCATTTCCATAATTTGTGCTCAACAGCATTACTGATTACTATGCTGATACTGTATAGCAAAAGTATAACTCTGGAAAATAACTCTGGACTTGTTGGCAATAATGAGTGTTCCTCACAGGTTGGAAGTTTCTAACCTGTGCCATCTGCTGGAGGGAGTTCCATTTTGTGTTGAGCTCCTCAATTTGGGTCTGAATCTTAAGGGCAGCTTCAGTTTGACCCAGACTCATCAGCTGCATGGCAATTTCATTCATTTCAGCCAAGCGGACTTCATTGGCCTGGAGGTCTGTTTTGAAGTCATCAAACTTCTTTTGCAGAACTTCAACCTGAAGAAAATCCACAAAGTATGAAGTGCTAATCTTGAAAAAAAAAAGAGGATGAATCAATACAACTACTATGATCAAGAAATTCAGTATATATTATCATATTGCTTAGTCGCTGTCTCCCGCATTAGCGAGGTAGCGCGAGGAAACAGACGAAAGAAATGGCACAACCCACCCACATACACACGTATATACATACATGTCCACATACGCAAATATACATACCTATACAACTCAATGTATATATATATATACACACACAGACATATACATATATACACATGTACATAATTCATACTGTCTGCCTTTATTCATTCCCATCGCCACCCCTCCACACATGGAATAACAACCCCCTCCCCCTCATGTGAGCGAGGTAGTGCTAGGAAAGGACAACAAAGGCCACATTCGTTCACACTTATTCTCTAGCTGTCATTCAATAATGCACCGAAACCACAGCTCCCTTTCCACATCCAGGCCCCACAAAACTTTCCATGGTTTACCCCAAACGCTTCACATGCCCTGGTTCAATCCATTGACAGCACGTCGACCCCAGTATACCACATCATTCCAATTCACTCTATTCCTTGCGTGCCTTTCATCCTCCTGCATGTTCAGGCCCCGATCACTCAAAATCTTTTTCACTCCATCTTTCCACCTACAATTTGGTCTCCCACTTCTCCTCGTTCCCTCCACCTCTGATACATATATCCTCTTGGTCAATCTTTCCTCACTCATTCTCTCCATAGCCCATGCCTCGCAGCCATACAACATTGTTAGAACCACTATTCCTTCAAACATACCCATTTTTGCTTTCCGAGATAATGTTCTCGACTTCCACACATTCTTCAAGGCTCCCAAATTTTCGCCCCCTCCCTCACCTTATGATTCACTTCCACTTCCATGGTTCCATCCGCTGCCAAATCCACTCCCAGATATCTAAAACACTTCACTTCCTCCAGTTTTTCTCCATTCAAACTTACCTCCCAAATAACTTGACCCTCAACCCTACTGTACCTAATAACCTTGGTCTTATTCACATTTACTCTCAACTTTCTTCTTTCAGACACTTTACCAAACTCGGTCACCAGTTTCTGCAGTTTCTCATATGAATCAGCCACTAGCGCTGTATCATCAGCAAACAACAACTGACTCACTTCCCAAGCTCTCTCATCCACAACAGACTGCATACTTGCCCCTCTTTCCAAAGCTCTTGCATTCACCTCCCTAACAACCTCATCCATAAACAAATCAAACAACCATGGAGACATCACACACCCCTGCCACAAACCTACATTCACTGAGAACCAATCACTTTCCTCTCTTCCTACACGTACACATGCCTTACATCCTCGATAAAAACTTTTCACTGCTTCTAACAACTTGCCTCCCACACCATATATTCTTAATACCTTCCACAGAGCATCTCTATCAACTCTATCATATGCCTTCTCCAGATCCATAAATGCTACATACAAATCCATTTGCTTTTCAAGTATTTCTCATATACATTCTTCAAAGCAAACACCTGATCCACACATCCTCTACTGCTTCACAAACCACACTGCTCTTCCCCAATCTGATGCTCTGTACATGCCTTCACCCTCTCAATCAGTACCCTCCCATATAATTTACCAGGAATACTCAACAAACATATACCTCTGTAATTTGAGCACTCACTCTTATCCCCTTTGCCTTTGTACAATGGCACTATGCAAGCATTCTGCCAATCCTCAGGCACCTCACCATGAATCATACATACATTAAATAACCTTACCAACCAGTCAACAATACAGTCACCCCCTTTTTTTTTTTTTATAAATTCCACTGCAATACCATCCAAACCCGCTGCCTTGCCGGCTTTCATCTTCCGTAAAGCTTTTACTACCTCTTCTCTCTTTACCAAATCATTTTTCCTAACCCTCTCACTTTGCACACCACCTCGACCAAAACACCCTATATCTGCCACTCTATCATCAAACACATTCAACAAACCATCAAAATACTCACTCCATCTCCTTCTCACATCACCACTACTTGTTATCACCTCCCCATTTGCCCCATTCAGTGAAATTCCCATTTGTTCCCTTGTCTTATGCACTTTATTTACCTCCTTCCAAAGCATCTTTTTATTCTCACTAAAATTTAATGATACTCTCTCACCCCAACTCTCATTTGCCCTCTTTTTCACCTCTTGCACCTTTCTCTTGACCTCCTGCCTCATCTCCCACTCATTTGCATTATTTCCCTGCAAAAATTGCCAAATGCCTCTCTCTTCTCTTTCACTAATAATCTTACTTCTTCATCCCACCACTCACTACCGTTTCTAATCTGCCCATCTCCCACGCTTCTCATGCCACAAGCATCTTTAGCACAAGCCATCACTGCTTCTCTAAATACATCCCATTCCTCCCCCACTCCCCTTACATCCTTTGTTCTCACCTTTTTCCATTCTGTACTCAGTCTCTCATGGTACTTCCTCACACAAGTCTCCTTCCCAAGCTCACTTACTCTCACCACCCTCTTCACCCCAACATTCTCTCTTCCTTTCTGGAAACCTCTACAAATCTTCACCTTCGCCTCCACAAGATAATGATCAGACATTCCTCCAGTTGCACCTCTCAGTACATTAACATCCAAAAGTCTCTTTTGCGCGCCTACCAATTAACACGTAATCCAATAACGCTCTCTGGCCATCTCTCCTACTTACATATATATACTTATGTTTATCTCTCTTTTCAAACCAGGTATTCCCAATCACCAGTCCTTTTTCAGCACAAAAATCTACAAGCTTTTCACCATTTCCATTTATAACACTGAACACCCCATGTATAACAATTATTCCCTGAACTGCCACATTACTCATATGTGGTAAATCAATTGGACTGTATTTTTTTCGAAAGTTATGTAAGCGAGTGTCAGGTTCTTATTGCTCTAAGTCTGAGCATAAACTATCCACTCGATATTCTGCATGGCTTTGCTGCAACACTAGGCGGGTTACGCAGAATCCCTTCAGTGCATTCCTAAGGCATCAAAAGATGGAATATTCTTTTTGATAAAACTTGCTTACATTGTCTATTCAGTCCTTCTATCTTAACCCTAGCTTAGTTATATATCTATGCACCTATTTACACATTCTCTACACATCAGTTTTTCCTACACATCCATAAAAGTTTAGCATTATGTTAATTTATTACAGACATATTTCACAATACCATAACTATCTAGCTATCAATCTGTATCACAACAACCCATTCCTTCAGGGAACATCTATTAAGGGGGTGGCCATGGCAAAACAGTATCCTGTCCTTATATGCCTCTCTTGCATATGCCATTTCATGCACTACCACCTTTCTCTCCATCCCATGCTCTTCCACTCTATTTCCCCATAACACAGGTGGTCTTCCTCTCACACTAACCCTTTTAATCATACTATTGTACACTTTGTAAACTCCCCATCTTACATTCTTCCCACATCCCTAAACCACCCCAAAGTATTTCATCCACTCTCCCACTCCACAATTCATTCTTTGCCATACCAAATCTCCCACACACATTCTATCTAGTCATACCACATTCTCCTCAAAAATAGCTTATTTCCACAGACTGGATTTGTAACTGATCCCATATCCATGTGTCAGCTGCATTGGTCAGGGATGGAAGGACTATGCTCAGCCTTCATCTTTTCTTCACTTCCACATGTGCATATGTACCCTTCATTATTCTATTAAGGTACCCAATGACTTCCCTACTCTGAACTACTCTCTCCATTCTCTCGCCTTCCATATCATGAAACTTACCAAAGACAGATCCCAATTACTTAAAATTGTCACCTCTTCCAGACTTTCTTCCACCATATCTATAACAGTTTTATTACAATTTCTTGTTTCACTCTATAGGGTTTTGCAAAATCTGTTTCCTTTCAAACACCATTACTTTACTTTTACTCGCATTTCCCAGCAATCGCCTATGCTTAAATGCATCATAAAACACAACTTAAAACCTTCTGCAACCTTCACTCAGCAAACAACATTTGTCACTAGCCACCACACCTAACCACCACACTCTAACTCAACACCCCTTTTCCTTAGTTTTGCTTTCATCTCTTATCACTCCATCCATATATATATATGTATATGTTAAAATACAGCAGTGACATCACACAGCCCTCTTCCACACCAAGTATACCTAAACTTTTGCCCAACTCTCTATCCACTCTTACACATGCATTTGCTCCTCTATACATATATCCTTAACACATCCCATAAAGCATTCCATTCAACTCAAAACACTGTCTCCATATCTATAAAAGCTGTATAAAAATTCTTACCATCTGCTAATACTTTTCCACAATCGTTCTCACTGCAAAAACCTGATCTGCACATCCCCTATCTTTCCTAAAGTCCTTTTGTTTCTCACTTATCCCACATTCAGTCACTTCCATCACTCTGTCAATCAACACTTTTGCAAACACATTTCTTGGTATACTTAAGACTTACTTTCCTATAGCAGCTACATAAATCCTTGGCATCTTTCCCTTTGAGAAAAAGAACAATAATAGCTTTCACCCAATTCTTAGGCACAAACATCTGCTTCCATGCTAAACTACTTATCAAATGGATCTACTCTATCACACTTACTCTTCCATAATTCCATCCACTCCAGATACCTTTCCTATTTTCAACCTCATCATCACCCTTTAGACCTACCTTCTTCCTATAGGCCCTTGCACTTGTATTCTTTTCCTTCCATCTTCCATACCCATGCATGTACAAACTGTTGCCTCACCTTCTCCCACATTCATTATTTCTTCAAAATACTCTTTCCATTTTCCTTTCTCTTCCACCTTTTGATTCAGCATACCTCATGGAGTCTTTGAGGTTTTCATCCCCACAGCACCAGCTGGGCCCAGGCTGCTGGATTGGGTTGTTGGTCAACCAAGCTCTTGGAAGCCGCAGCTCTCACACCACACAGCCCTCACAGCTTCGCTGGTCTGGTACACTTTGTATTCACTATAAAAATATTCTTGATCTCTTTAGCAACCTCTCCTCTGTTGAATGCCATCAGTCTAGTTTTTTTTTTTTTTTTTTTTTTTTTATACTTTGTCGCTGTCTCCCGCGTTTGCGAGGTAGCGCAAGGAAACAGACGAAAGAAATGGCCCAACCCCCCCCCCCATACACATGTACATACACACGTCCACACACGCAAATATACATACCTACACAGCTTTCCATGGTCCACCCCAGACGCCCCACACGCCCTGCTTCAATCCACTGACAGCACGTCAACCCCTGTATACCACATGACTCCAATTCACTCTATTTCTTGCCCTCCTTTCACCCTCCTGCATGTTCAGGCCCCGATCACACAAAATCTTTTTCACTCCATCTTTCCACCTCCAATTTGGTCTCCCTCTTCTCCTCGTTCCCTCCACCTCCGACACATATATCCTCTTGGTCAATCTCTCCTCACTCATTCTCTCCATGTGCCCAAACCATTTCAAAACACCCTCTTCTGCTCTCTCAACCACGCTCTTTTTATTTCCACACATCTCTCTTACCCTTATGTTACTTACTCGATCAAACCACCTCACACCACACATTGTCCTCAAACATCTCATTTCCAGCACATCCATCCTCCTGCGCACATCTCTATCCATAGCCCACGCCTCGCAACCATACAACATTGTTGGAACCACTATTCCCTCAAACATACCCATTTTTGCTTTCCGAGATAATGTTCTCGACTTCCACACATTTTTCAAGGCTCCCAAAATTTTCGCCCCCTCCCCCACCCTATGATCCACTTCCGCTTCCATGGTTCCATCCGCTGACAGATCCACTCCCAGATATCTAAAACACTTCACTTCCTCCAGTTTTTCTCCATTCAAACTCACCTCCCAATTGACTTGACCCTCACCCCTACTGTACCTAATAACCTTGGTCTTATTCACATTTACTCTCAACTTTCTTCTTCCACACACTTTACCAAACTCAGTCACCAGCTTCTGCAGTTTCTCACATGAATCAGCCACCAGCGCTGTATCATCAGCGAACAACAACTGACTCACTTCCCAAGCTCTCTCATCCACAACAGACTTCATACTTGCCCCTCTTTCCAGGACTCTTGCATTTACCTCCCTTACAACCCCATCCATAAACAAATTAAACAACCATGGAGACATCACACACCCCTGCCGCAAACCTACATTCACTGAGAACCAATCACTTTCCTCTCTTCCTACACGTACACATGCCTTACATCCTCGATAAAAACTTTTCACTGCTTCTAACAACTTGCCTCCCACACCATATATTCTTAATACCTTCCACAGAGCATCTCTATCAACTCTATCATATGCCTTCTCCAGATCCATAAATGCTACATACAAATCCATTTGCTTTTCTAAGTATTTCTCACATACATTCTTCAAAGCAAACACCTGATCCACACATCCTCTACCACTTCTGAAACCGCACTGCTCTTCCCCAATCTGATGCTCTGTACATGCCTTCACCCTCTCAATCAATACCCTCCCATATAATTTACCAGGAATACTCAACAAACTTATACCTCTGTAATTTGAGCACTCACTCTTATCCCCTTTGCCTTTGTACAATGGCACTATGCACGCATTCCGCCAATCCTCAGGCACCTCACCATGAGTCATACATACATTAAATAACCTTACCAACCAGTCAACAATACAGTCACCCCCTTTCTTAATAAATTCCACTGCAATACCATCCAAACCTGCTGCCTTGCCGGCTTTCATCTTCCGCAAAGCTTTTACTACCTCTTCTCTGTTTACCAAATCATTTTCCCTAACCCTCTCACTTCGCACACCACCTCGACCAAAACACCCTATATCTGCCACTCTGTCATCAGACACATTCAACAAACCTTCAAAATACTCATTCCATCTCCTTCTCACATCACCGCTACTTGTTATCACCTCCCCATTTACGCCCTTCACTGAAGTTCCCATTTGCTCCCTTGTCTTACGCACCCTATTTACCTCCTTCCAGAACATCTTTTTATTTTCCCTAAAATTTACTGATAGTCTCTCACCCCAACTCTCATTTGCCCTTTTTTCACCTCTTGCACCTTTCTCTTGACCTCCTGTCTCTTTCTTTTATACTTCTCCCACTCAATTGCATTTTTTCCCTGCAAAAATCGTCCAAATGCCTCTCTCTTCTCTTTCACTAATACTCTTACTTCTTCATCCCACCACTCACTACCCTTTCTAAACAGCCCACCTCCCACTCTTCTCATGCCACAAGCATCTTTTGCGCAATCCATCACTGATTCCCTAAATACATCCCATTCCTCCCCCACTCCCCTTACTTCCATTGTTCTCACCTTTTTCCATTCTGTACACAGTCTCTCCTGGTACTTCCCCACACAGGTCTCCTTCCCAAGCTCACTTACTCTCACCACCTTCTTCACCCCAACATTCACTCCTCTTTTCTGAAAACCCATACTAATCTTCACCTTAGCCTCCACAAGATAATGATCAGACATCCCTCCAGTTGCACCTCTCAGCACATTAACATCCAAAAGTCTCTCTTTCGCACGCCTGTCAATTAACACGTAATCCAATAACGCTCTCTGGCCATCTCTCCTACTTACATAAGTATACTTATGTATATCTCGCTTTTTAAACCAGGTATTCCCAATCATCAGTCCTTTTTCAGCACATAAATCTACAAGCTCTTCACCATTTCCATTTACAACACTGAACACCCCATGCATACCAATTATTCCCTCAACTGCCACATTACTCACCTTTGCCTATGACTGGAGCTGGAGTACCTCTACAGTCTAGTACCTCTACTAATATCTTAATTCTCTGAGACACAGTTACCTGATGATGTTCTCCCAAATCCCTTTTTCATATCTAACTACAGTCTCTATTCACGATTCTGGTTCAAAGGTGGTGTTTATGCTTATTCTAACATCAACACACTTGTTTCACACCTCAAAGACCTTAAGGCCCCAAACACGGATGCTATATGGCTCAAGGTCCATCTCCCAACTACTACACTTTTCCTGTTTTTCCTAATTTTACAAATTCTATATCATTCTTTCACTATCTAAAGTCACATCATGAGACTGTGGCATCCTCTCACCCAAAAGCTGAGATCCTCTACCTCAGGAATTTCAATGTTCATCAAAGGGATTTTTTTTTTTTTTGATGAAAGCTCCAGTCATAGGCAAAAGTCCACTTCAAGGTCAGGCCTTCACTGAAATATAGAGAGGATCATGGAAGGGAAAAAGAGCAGACAAGGAAAAGTATCTTTGAATTTTGGAGGAAGTGAAAAACCGGATGGTGGTGTTCCAACCAACCCAAATGCCATCAACTGGTAACACTTGTTTACCAGTGGAGTCTTAGCTATGTCTCTTCTTTGTACATCAACTGACTGTTCTATGTCTTCTATCTCATTCTTGTATCTCCCCTAATGTGATCATTACTAGAAACTGCACTTGGGAACTTATTGTGTTTCAGTTTCCTAGTGGTCATCAACATATACTAGAGCAGTGCAAGGGGTCACATACCAGGGTATATATATGTATGGGAGGGTATTGATTGAGAGGGTGAAGCATGTACAGAGTGTCAGATTGGGGAGGAGCAGTGTTGTTTCAGAAGTGGTAGAGTATGTGTGGATTAGGTGTTAGCTCTGAAGAATGTGTGTGAGAAATACTTAGAAAAACATATGGATCTGTATGTGGTATTTGTGGATCTGAAGAAGGCATATGCTAGGGTTGATAGAGATGCTTTGTGGAAGGTCTAAAGAGTATATGGTGTGGGACATGAGCTGCCAGAAGTGGTGAAAAGTTTTTATCATGGATGTAAGGCATACGTACGAGCAGAAAGAGAGGAGAGTGATTGGTTTCCAGTGAAGGTCAGTTTACAGCAGGGGTGTGTGATGTCCCCATGGTTGTTATACTTGTTTATGGATGGGGTGGTTAGGGAGGTAAGCACAAGAGTTTTGAAGATGGGGCAAGTATGCAGTCTATGGGGGATTTGAGGGGGGCCTGGGAAGTGAGTCAGTGGCTGATTCGAATGAGAATCTGCAGAGGTTTGTGACTGAGTTTGGAAGTGTGTGAAAGAAGAAAGTTGAGAGTAAATTTGAATAAGAGCAAGGTTATTAGGTTATGTAGGGTGGAGGGACAAGTTAATTAGGATGTAAATTTGAGGAGGAGGGAATAAGGAATGGGGGACCAAATTGGTGGTGCAAGGATGGGGTGAAAAAGATTATGAGTGATCGGGGCTTGAACACACAGCAGGGTGAAAGGCATGTAAGGAATAAAGTGAATTGGAATGATATGGTATACCAGAGTTGATGTGCTGCCAATGGACTGAACCAGGGCATGTGAAGTGTCTGGGGTAAACCACAGAAAGGTCTTTGGGGCTTGAATAAAAAAGGGAGCTGTGATTTCAGTGCATTACACATGACAGCTAAAAAGTGAGTGTGAATGAATGTGGCCTTTTTGTCTGTTCCTGGCGCTGCCTCACTGGGGGAGGGGGATGCTATTTCGTGTGTGGTGGGGTGGCGAAGGGAATGGATGAATGCAGCAAGTATGGATATGTGCATTTACATATATGTATATGTCTGTGCATGCATACGTATGTACATGCTGAAATGTATATGTATGTATGTGTGCGTGTGTGGTCGTTTATGTATATGAATGTGTACATGTGTATGTGGGTGGGTTGGGCCATTCTTTGTCTGTTTCCTTGTGCTACCTCGCAAACGAGGGGGGACGGCAGTTAAGTATAATTAATAAATAAATTATTTTTTTATTCTTATTTTGCTTTGTCGCTGTCTCCCGCGTTTGCGAGGTAGCACAAGGAAACAGACGAAAGAATGGCACAACCCACCCCCATACACAATGTACACACACACACGCCCACACATGCAAATATACATACCTATACATCTCAATGTACATATATATATATATACACACACACAGACACATACATATATACACATGCACACAATTCACACTGCCTGCCCCTATTCATTCCCATCGCCACCTCGCCACACATGGAATACCATCCCCCTCCCCCCTCATGTGTGCGAGGTAGCACTAGGAAAAGACAACAAAGGCCACATTCGTTCACACTCAGTCTCCAGCTGTCACGCAATAATGCCCGAAACCACAGCTCCCTTTCCACATCCAGGCCCCACACAACTTTCCATGGATTACCCCAGACGCTTCACATGCCCTGATTCAATCCACTGACAGCACGTCAACCCCGGTATACCACATCGATCCAATTCACTCTATTCCTTTCCCGCCTTTCACCCTCCTGCATGTTCAGGCCCTGATCACTCAAAATCTTTTTCACTCCATCTTTCCACCTCCAATTTGGTCTCCCACTTCTCCTCGTTCCCTACACCTACGACACATATATCCTCTTGGTCAATCTTTCCTCACTCATTCTCTCCATGTGCCCAAACCATTTCAAAACACCCTCTTCTGCTCTCTCAACCACGCTCTTTTTATTTCCACACATCTCTCTTACCCTTACATTACTTACTCGATCAAACCACCTCACACCACACATTGTCCTCAAACATCTCATTTCCAGCACATCCACCCTCCTGCGCACAACTCTATCCATAGCCCACGCCTCGCAACCATACAACATTGTTGGAACCACTATTCCTTCAAACATACCCATTTTTGCTTTCCAAGATAATGTTCTCGACTTCCAAACATTCTTCAAGGCTCCCAGGATTTTCGCCCCCTCCCCCACACTATGATTCACTTCCGCTTCCATGGTTCCATCCGCTGCCAGATCCACTCCCAGATATCTAAAACACTTTACTTCCTCCAGTTTTTCTCCATTCAAACTTACCTCCCAACTGACTTGACCTTCAACCCTACTGTACCTAATAACCTTGCTCTTATTCACATTTACTCTTAACTTTCTTCTTTCACACACTTTACCAAACTCAGTCACCAGCTTCTGCAGTTTCTCACATGAATCAGCCACCAGCGCTGTATCATCAGCGAACAACAACTGACTCACTTCCAAAGCTCTCTCATCCACAACAGACTTCATACTTGCCCCTCTTTCCAAAACTCTTGCATTCACCTCCCTAACAACCTCATCCATAAACAAATTAAACAACCATGGAGACATCACACACCCCTGCCGCAAACCTACATTCACTGAGAACCAATCACTTTCCTCTCTTCCTACACGTACACATGCCTTACATCATTGATAAAAACTTTTCACTGCTTCTAACAACTTGCCTCCCACACCATATATTCTTAATACCTTCCACAGAGCATCTCTATCAACTCTATCATATGCCTTCTCCAGATCCATAAATGCTACATACAAATCCATTTGCTTTTCTAAATATTTCTCACATACATTCTTCAAAGCAAACACCTGATCCACACATCCTCTACCACTTCTGAAACCACACCGCTCTTCCCCAATCTGATGCTCTGTACATGCCTTCACCCTCTCAATCAATACCCTCCCATATAATTTACCAGGAATACTCAACAAACTTATACCTCTGTAATTTGAGCACTCACTCTTATCCCCTTTGCCTTTGTACAATGGCACTATGCACGCATTCCGCCAATCCTCAGGCACCTCACCATGAGTCATACATACATTAAATAACCTTACCAACCAGTCAACAATACAGTCACCCCCTTTTTTAATAAATTCCACTGCAATACCATCCAAACCTGCTGCCTTGCCGGCTTTCTTCTTCCGCAAAGCTTTTACTAAATAAATAAATATCCAATTTGTTAATGGATGGGGTTGTTAATGAGGTGAATGCAAGAGTTTTGGAAAGAGGGGCAAGTATGCAGTCTGTTGTGGATGAGAGAGCTTGGGAAGTGAGTCAGTTGTTGTTCGCTGATGATACAGCACTGGTGGCGGATTTGGGTGAGAAACTGCAGAAGCTGGTGACTGAGTTTGGTAAAGTGTGTGAAAGAAGAAAGCTGAGAGTAAATGTGAATAAGAGCAAGGTTATTAGGTACAGTAGGGTTGAGGGACAAGTCAACTGAGAAGCAAGTTTGAATGGAAAAAACTGGAGGAAGTAAAGTGTTTTAGATATCTGGGAGTGGATTTGGCAGTGGATGGAACCATGGAAGTGGAAGTAAATCATAGGGTGGGGTAGGGGGCGAAAGTTCTGGAAGCGTTGAAAAATGTGTGGAAGTCGAGAACGTTATCTTGGAAAGCAAAAATGGGTATGTTTGAAGGAATAGTGGTTCCAATAATGTTATATGGTTGTGAGGCGTGGGCTATAGATAGAGTTGTGAGGAGGGTGGATATGCTGGAAAGGATATGTTTGAGGACAATATGTGGTGTGAGGTGGCTTGATTGAGTAAGTAATGAAAGGGTAAGAGAGTTGTGTGGTAATAAAAAGAGTGTGGTTGAGAAAGCAGAAGAGGGTGTTTTGAAATGGTTTGGTCACATGGAGAGAATGAGTGAGGAAAGATTGACCAAGAGGATATATGTGTCAGAGGTGGAGGGAACGAGAAGTGGGAGACCAAATTGGAAGTGGAAAGATGGAGTGAAAAAGATTTTGAGAGATCTGGGCCTGAACATGCAGGAGGGTGAAAGGCGTGCAAGGAATAGAGTGAATTGGAACGATGTGGTATACCAGGGTTGACATACTGTCAATGGATTGAACCAGGGCATGTGAAGCATCTGGGGTACACCATGGAAAGTTTTGTGGGGCCTGGATGTAGAAAGGGAGGTGTGGTTTCAGTGCATTATACATGACAGCTAGAGACTGAGTGTGAACGAATGTGGCCTTTGTTGTCTTTTCCTAGAGCTATCTCGCGCACATGCGGGGGGAAGGGGTTGTCATTTCATGTGTGGCAGGGTGGCAACAAGAATGAATAAGGGCAGACAGTATGAATTTTGTACATGTGTATATATGTATATGTCTGTGTGTGTATATGTATACATTGAGATGTATAGGTATGTATATGTGCGTGTGTGGACGTGTATGTATATACATGTGTATGTGGGTGGGTTGGGGCATTCTTTCGTATGTTTCCTTGCGATACCTTGCTAACATTGGGAGACAGCGACAAAGTATAATAAATATAAATCTAATAAACAATGGCAATCAAGAAAAGCTATCTTGCATACAAACCTGCTCAAGATCTTCCCCTACATCCTCAATCTGAGCATGCTGTTCCTTGTCCTTAATCCACTGAGCAAGCTCTGCAGCTTCACGGACAAGGACATATGCTTGTACAGTCTCGCTTAATTTCTTTTGACGTTCACGGGCCAAGGCCATCAAGTTCTCGTACTGACCCTGTTAAAGGAAATGTGTCTGATAAGCAGAATTTGCATGTGACAGAAAAAGTATTATAAAAAAACATGTACAGTTGGCATACAAAGGACTGCTGTGCCACAGGCAGTCTCCTACTGAAAGAATTCACCTTCTTTCACCTAAGTCATTCACAAGAAAAAGGTGGCAATAGTATATCTTGTAGGCCCTAACAAGACCTGGATGGTTTATACCTGCTTCATTCCCTATAATAATAAGGAAAGTATATGATCTAATCATCATGATTAACTTCTAACCTTTAATGGTCACAAATAAATTTTCAACGTTTTCCGAAGACTTTCTAATTTCTAATCTTTAAAGGTCACAAATAAGTATTTCAGAGTTTTCTGAAGACTTAATTACAAAGTATGGGAAAAATAGTTCAAAATGTTGAAACCACAAAAGGAATTTAAGCGCGCACCTTAATCTGATTTTGGCGAGCAGCAATGGAGTTGCTATCAGCTAGGTTCTGTTGGGAAGCTGTCAGGCCAGAATCAATTTTCTTCACATATGCAGCAGGGACAAAACCTTGACGATCGTTCACTTCCACTTTCCACCAATCCTTGTTAGTTGCATTTAGGAGGGTCAGAACATCATTCTTCTTCATTGAGACCTCTCGGGGGGATTTCTCGGTGTAATCATAGAGAGCTACCACACACTCTTTTCCTGTGATATCCATAACAGGCACTTCTTGTTGACGACATGCTGCTGCCTGTTCATCCAGAGCAGCTATGGTTGAGCTGAAAGCCTCTAAATCACTCATAAGAGCCTCATGCTTCTTCAACAATGCTTCAGCAGAGTCTTCATCTTTACCAAAGTCTCCCCCAGCTGCAATAGGCTCTTTCTCTTTCATCCATGACTCTGCCTCATTCGCATCTGCAAAGTATTGATGAGCCTGAAGTGAATCATCCAGATCCTGACGGCGCTGATTTGCTCGTTCTTTCAACTGAGCCCAATGCTGACTCAAAGTGTTTACTCTTTGCTTTATCTCCTCTCCTGCAAAATGACCATCACTAATCATTTCTTCACCAGCTGTTGTGACAGCAACAATTCTATGTTCATGATTATTTATTTCAGCAAGAACAGCTTGATGCTTCTTAATTAGATTCTGCACTCCAATCAGATCTCGGCCACGATTAGTGGAAGCTGCAATGGGTTCTTTCTCCCGAATCCAAGCCTCTTCATCATCAATGTCACGGAACAATTGCTGCACCAACAGTGAATCCTTGAGGCGGTCCTTACGGACTGTCATTGGCTTTTGAAGGGCATTGTAACGTTCCTGTAGAGCCATTTGTTTTGACTTAATGTTCTCTGCATCAAAATGCCCACGGTCTACGAACTGATCTGCAGCAATTCTTACACCATCGATTCTGTCTTGGTGAGCACCAACATCAGCCTCAAGCAGAGCATGCTTTTTCAACAAATTCTGTACACCTGTCAAATCCTTGCCATAGTCTTCACTCATCAGCTGGCCTTCAATCTCAGATAGCCAGAGCTCAATATCTTCAACACCACGATTAAACTGTTGCTGTTGTGATGCTTCTTCAAGTTTTGATCCCTTCCGACGAGTGGCTTCCTCAAGGGAAGTCCAAAGCTGAACAATTTCTTCCATGCGACTGCTGATCTTATCACTAGCATAATGATCAGAGTCAAGCAACTCTTTCCCAGTTGAAGTGATTTCTTCAATGCGAGATTTGTTAGCACTGAGTTCTTGGTCAAAGTTCTGGTGTTTCTGGACTTTACCATTCAAATTAGTAGGATCTAAGTAGCTATCATCGGTAGCAAACTTCAGCTTTTCATTGATCCAACCTTTGGTTTCATCACAGTCACGTTCAAACTGCTGAAGGCGGTAGGAGTCCTCCAACATAGTTCGACGACGTGCAGACATGTCAAGCAAGGCAGTGCGGCGCTCCAGTAACAACTCACGTCTTTGAGAAACATCATCACAAGCATAATGCTGCCCTTCAATTAACTTTGTTGCAAACTCATCCAGAGCCTTGATTTTCTCCTCCTGGGCAGCAAGTGACTTTTCAAAATCCTCATGCTTCTTGATTAGAGCTTCAACTGAGTCAATGGAATCTCCTAGATCCTCATTTTCAAGGAAAGCCTCTTGTTTGGCCATCCAGGTGTCAGCCTGCTCAGTGTCACGGTAAAAGAGCTGTAAATCCATACATTGTTCATACAATATGCGACGTTCCTCCCACAAAGCCAGAAGAGCAGCCTTCTCCTGAGTAAGGGTGCCAAGCTTCTCTTTCACTTCATCAGATGCATGATGCTTCTTCTCCACCAACTTTTCACCTGCCTCATGAGTGGATTTAAAGCTATCTTCACGAGCATCAATTTCACCCTTGTGCTCTTGATGGCGTTCAAGCAAAGCTTCTGCTCCAGCAACATCCTTGGCCAATTCATCAGCAGAGATAATAGCACGCATGTCATTGATCCAAGAGATAAGATCACGGAAATCAGATAGGAAACGGTGTAAATAATATGAATCATCTAAACGACGTCGACGTTCCTGGGCCTTAGCTGTAAGCGTGGACCAAGAATGCTCAATTTCTGCTAATTTTGCTTTTATCTGTTCGGCATGATCAGAATGGATGCCACAGAGACGAGTGGCTTCTTCCCCAAGAGTAGATACTTTATCCTCCAAGGCAGCCAAATCACGCTCAAGACCTTCATGCTTACGCTGAAGAGTCTGCACTGAAGCTAGATCACGGCCATAGTCATCTGATGAGAGGACAACATCCTTTTCTGCAACCCAAGCAATGGTCTCATCGGCATCTCTATTGAATCGTTGTATTTCATGAGCACCAAATAACTTCTCCTGTCGAGTAAGGGCAAGCTGGCGCAGGCGTTGCCAGGCTTCATTCAGGTCCTTCTTGCGTCTGGTAATCACTTCCACCTCTGGATGCCCCTCTGCTACCAACTTCTCAGCAAGTGTGTTCACTTCTGTGACACGGTATTCTTGGGCAGCCATATCCTTTTGAAATTCATCAAACTTACGCTGGAGGACCTCAACGTGCTCCAGATCAATACCAAATTCTTCTGAGGTGACATAGGTTTCCTTGTCATTGATCCAATACATCACTTCATCACACTGACGCTGAAACTGTACCAAAACCAGTGCTTGCTGAAGACGCATACCTTTGTCTGCTAGGCGACTGAGTAGCAATTCCCAAAGGCGGTGAAGTTCATCTGAAGAAAAAAATCAAACTTAGAAATACCCATTTTGAATAACGCATTTTTTATTTACTGTAATATCACTAACACTAAACGTTAGCTCCAAGATCATTAACTATTAACAGTATGGGATGACAGACCCTCAGAAGAGAGTCAGTTGTTGTTTGCTGATGATACAGCACTGGAGGCAGATTTGAATTACAAATTGCAGAGGTTGGGGAATGAGGCTGGAAGTCTGTGTGAGAGGAAGAAACTGAAAGTAAATTATTAGGTTTAGCAAGGTTGAAGAACAGATTAGCTGAGGTGAGTATGAATGGGGAAAAATTAGAGGAAGATAAATCTTTTAAAAGTCAATATTTGGAAGGGCAGTAGTGAGTATACTTAAAAGATATAGTTGTCCTAACTATCATATAGATGCAAGGCATGGGCTATTGACAAGACTATGCAGCAGAGGGTGAGTGTGTTGGAAATGAAATGTTCAAGGACAATGTGTGTTGTGAGGTGGTTTAATTGAATAAGTAATGAAAGGGCAAGATATATATGTGGTAATAAAAAGTGTGTGGTTGAGAGAGCTGAAATGTGTGTACTGAAAAGGTCTGAACATATGGAGAAAATGGGTGAGAAAAGGTCGACAAAGAGTATATACGTGTCAGAAGTGGAGGAAACAAGAAGAATATGGGGACCAACATGAAGATGGAAGGATGGAGTGAGAAATATTTTGAGCAACTGGGGCCTCAACATCCAGGAGGGAGAAAGGCATGAATGGTTTTGAGTGAATCAGAAACAATGTCATATACTGGGGTCGATGCTGTCAATGGACTAAACCATGGCATACTAAGTGTCTAGGGTAAACTATGGAAAGGTATGCGAGTCCTGGTTGTGGATAGGGAACTGTGGTTTCAGTGTACTATATGACAGATATAGAATAGATATGAGCAGATGTGGCATTTCTTGTCTGTTCTGTGAGAAACGTGAGAACTGTGAGAAATGGTGATCAAGTATTAAAAAGGAGAAAATCATCTAGGTTGGGAAAATCCCTTTCCAACATCACACGGACTCTGCCTAAATTTCCTTGGGAGTGCCCTAATTAGTTGGAAAAGCTACTTGTGATGAGAATAGATTTTTTTTTTTTTTTTTTTGCTCTGTCGCTGTCTCCCGCGTTTGCGAGGTAGCGCAAGGAAACAGACGAAAGAAATGGCCCAACCCACCCCCATACACATGCCTTGATTCAATCCACTGACAGCACGTCGACCCCGGTATACCACATCGCTCCAATTCACTCTATTCTTTGCCCTCCTTTCACCCTCCTGCATGTTCAGGCCCCGATCACACCTTTTTCACTCCATCTTTCCACCTCCAATTTGGTCTCCCTCTTCTCCTCGTTCCCTCCACCTCCGACACATATATCCTCTTGGTCAATCTTTCCTCACTCATTCTCTCCATGTGACCAAACCATTTCAAAACACCCTCTTCTGCTCTCTCAACCACACTCTTTTTATTTCCACACATCTCTCTTACCCTTACATTACTTACTCGATCAAACCACCTCACACCACACATTGTCCTCAAACATCTCATTTCCAGCACATCCATCTTCCTGCGCACAACTCTATCCATAGCCTATGCCTCGCAACGATACAACATTGTATGAACCACTATTCCTTCAAACATACCCATTTTTGCTTTCCGAGATAATGTTCTCGACTTCCACACATTCTTCAAGGCTCCAGGAATTTTCGCCCCCTCCCCCACCCTCTTATCCACTTCTGCTTCCATGGTTCCATCCGCTGCCAGATCCACTCCCAGATATCTAAAACACTTTACTTCCTCCAGTTTTTCTCCATTCAAACTTACCTCCCAATTGACTTGACCCTCAACCCTACTGTACCTAATAACCTTGCTCTTATTCACATTTACTCTTAACTTTCTTCTTTCACACACTTTACCAGACTCATTCACCAGCTTCTGCAGTTTCTCACATGAATCAGCCACCAGCGCTGTATCATCAGCGAACAACAACTGACTCACTTCCCAAGCTCTCTCATCCACAACAGACTTCATACTTGCCCCTCTTTCCAAAACTCTTGCATTCACCTCCCTAACAACCCCATCCATAAACAAATTAAACAACCATGGAGACATCACACACCCCTGCCGCAAACCTACATTCACTGAGAACCAATCACTTTCCTCTCTTCCTACACGTACACATGCCTTACATCCTCGATAAAAACTTTTCACTGCTTCTAACAACTTGCCTCCCACACCATATATTCTTAATACCTTCCACAGAGCATCTCTATCAACTCTATCATATGCCTTCTCCAGATCCATAAATGCTACATACAAATCCATTTGCTTTTCTAAGTATTTCTCACATACATTCTTCAAAGCAAACACCTGATCCACACATCCTCTACCACTTCTGAAACCACACTGCTCTTCCCCAATCTGATGCTCTGTACATGCCTTAACCCTCTCAATCAATTTTTTTTTTTTTTTTTTTTTTTTTTTTATACTTTGTCGCTGTCTCCCGCGTTTGCGAGGTAGCGCAAGGAAACAGACGAAAGAAATGGCCCAACCCCCCCCCCCATACACATGTACATACACACGTCCACACACGCAAATATACATACCTACACAGCTTTCCATGGTTTACCCCAGACGCTTCACATGCCTTGATTCAATCCACTGACAGCACGTCAAACCCTGTATACCACATCGCTCCAATTCACTCTATTCCTTGCCCTCCTTTCACCCTCCTGCATGTTCAGGCCCCGATCACACAAAAATTCTTTTTCACTCCATCTTTCCACCTCCAATTTGGTCTCCCTCTTCTCCTCGTTCCCTCCACCTCCGCAAACCTACATTCACTGAACAATTCAACTTTCCTCATCTTCTACACTCCATGTGCCACATCCATAAACAACTTTTCAACCTAACAACTGCCTCCCACCCTATATTCTATACTCACAGCTCTCAACTCACAGCTCTCATTCATAATGCTACATCACAATCCATCTTACCTTTAAGTACTTTCACTTACTCCAAGCAACGATCACACATCCTCAACTCTAAACCACATTGTCCCAAATCTATTTCGTACATCCTCTACCCTACAATCAATATCCATAGCACACAGACACTCGCAACCATACAACATTGTTGGAACCACTATTCCTAACATACCATCTTTTGCTTTCCAGAATATATGTTAACTCAGACTTCCAACAGCATTTTTCAAGGCTCCTCAAAATTTTCGCCCCCTACCTCCCACCCTATGATCCACTTCGCTTATTGTCCATCGTGACAGATCACTCCGATACTAAAACACTTCAAACATTAAAGTACTTTCTCTCATTCATCTCAAACTCTACTCAACCTATTACATACCTCACCTACTGCCTACTTGTCCTGCACTCCAATCTCCTTTTCACAAATCACCCAGTGTCATACATGCTTCACTCTCTTACTCACCTCCAATTTATCTAAACATGCATATACCATAGCATACTACTGAAACTCATTCCCTCAACTACTGAAACATATCGGAAATAAACCCTATTTTAACATAAATTATAGGAAGTTTATGGTTCTAAAATTAGATAAGCAAGCTATAATTTGACTACAAGGAACTCTAGACTCCAAGCCAAAAGCAATACATATAAGAGTCAGGAAAATTCAAATCATATCCCTTTAACTAGAGGACAACTGGGGTAACAAGAGATATCTCAAACTTATTATGAGGAAGGTCCAAGTAACCAGCTGAAAACAAATCTATACATGGTAAAAGAATCACTATTATCATAAAAAAGGTTAGGTGATCTAATTCAAAGCCATCACAGATTTCATAAATCTTGATCTCATGCGCTACTTAAGGATAAAGTCATCTGATATCAGTCATGTTAATGGATATCAACCCATGAGCAAACAAACTTTAAATAAGGCAAAATAGTTTTTCTTCACCAGAACAAGTCCAGCTATTATGGTACCCCAGAAGTCCTCCAGAGTGTACGGGATTTAACTGGCAAAGAATCTGGGCGGGTGACATCAGCTACTTTTAACTGGCGTGGCACATGGTGTCAAAAGAGCGTAAATGCTCTCATGGGTTTGGGCTTTCTTACTGCGACCTCGAGGTGTGCTCAATGAAGGCACTAACCTTGACCCATTCCCTTTATAGGATGTGGTCCAAGAGCACAGGTTAAGATCAGTCAGCCTGCCTGTAACATCTGGTGTCGGCCATCAGGCTGTCATTAGATTTAAAAAAAAAAATAGATGAACCACTTCTCTCATCCTACTCGAAGATAAGATGCATCAAAAACTCAAAATACGAACAACTCTAATTTCATCTTTCGATTATCACTTTGAAAATATAAGCTTACCTAATTTTTGTCTAATAACATCAGAAGCGAAGTGCTGCTGACTGATCATCTCAGAACCAGTGTTGTCCAGAACAACGATAGCATTAGAATGGGCAGCCACCTCAGCCTCAAAGGCCTGATGTTTCTGAATCTTGGCCTGGAGGTTGGTGGGATCTTTGTAACTCTCATCAGAGGCAGCCTGTAGTTTCTCATGGATCCATGACTCCAGTTCATCAGCATCACGTTTGAAGTACTATGAAGAAAAAATCAAACTGAAAATTTGTGCAGTAAATGCTAGACAAATAATAAAACAGTTACAATACAAAGAACAAAGTTTCCCTGAGTTAAATACTACCAAAGTAACAACAAACCCTTTAAATACAAAGAAAAAATATACTCTTTTTCTTTCATACTATTCGCCATTTCCCGCCTCAGCGAGGTAGCATTAAGAACAGAGGACTGGGCCTCTGAGGGAATATCCTCACCTGGCCTCGTTCTCTGTTCCTTCTTTTAGAAAATTAAAAAAAAAAACCATATGAACAAATATCTCATCTTTCATACTTGTTTGCCATTTCCCACATTAGTAAGGAAGTGCCAGGAACAGGCAAAGAAAAGGTCTCATTTGCTCACATCCATTCTCTAGCTATCATGTGCAATTTAGTCCCTTATCCACAAACCTTTCTGTGGTTTCCTACATCTGATTCATATGCCCTTGTCCAGTCGTCTCACAGCATGTTGCCCCCTGAATAATACATCAATCCAGTTCACTCTATCTTGTGCATACCAAAGCACATTTTCTTTCCATCTACAAACAGTCTACCTGTTCTTGTCCTCGTTCACTCTATCTTGTGCATACCCAAGCACATTTTCTTTCCATCTACAAACAGGTCTACCTGTTCTTGTCCTCTCCACTTCTGACACAAGTCTATTCATCAACCAATCCACACATTTTCTCCACATGTCCAAAATATTTCAGTACACCCTCTTCAGCACTCTCACCCATACTCTTCTTATTACCACACCTCTCTTTTACCTAACCATTTCTTAATCAGCCCTCCTCACAACACTTACTGCGCACTAACATTCTATCTCCAGCATAGTCACCCCTTCCATGCAATCTCATCTATGGCCCATGTTTTGCATCCATACAACACTAATGGTACTAATATAGCCTCAAACATACCAATCTATGCCCTCCCATATAGTGACCCCTCTTTTCACACATTCCTCAATGCTCCCAAGACCTTCACCCCTTTCCCCACCCTATGACTCACCTCAGCTTCCGTGTATCAAAATATTTCATTTCATCCAAGTATTTCCCACTCAAACTTACACCCCAATAAACCTGTCTCCTTGACTGCTAAATCAAAGAACCTTACTTTATACACACTTACTCCCAACTTTTTTCACGTGCACTCTGAAACTCAATCACCAACTTCTGCAGTATCTCATTCAAATGTGCCACACATGAGAAGTGCCATCAGCAAACATCAACTTAAGTCATCTCCCAGGCCCCCCGACTTCCAACACAATGCATACTTGCTCCTCTCTCCAAGACCCTTGCGTTTCCCTACATCAACACCCCATCTATAAACATATTAAAAAGTCATGGTGACATCACACACCCCTACCAAAGACCCACTTTGACCTTGAACCACTCACTATCTTCTCTACCCACTCACTCACACACTTTACTCTCTCTTGTTAGTAACTCCTCTTTGCTTCTAATACCTTTCCTCCCACACCATATATTTGTAACACCTTCCAGAATGCATCTCCAACATCACTATTATTATAAGATTTCTCTAAACTGATTTTTCATTCATTATACTTATTCGCAGAATAGAAAAAAGGTGAGAGCAAAGGACGTACGGGGAGTGGGGGAGGAATGGGATGTACTTAGGGAAGCAGTGATGGCTTGCGCAAAAGATGCTTGTGGCATGAGAAGTGTGGGAGGTGGGCAGATTAGAAAGGTTAGCGAGTGGAGGGATGAAGTAGTAAGATTATTAGTCAAAGAGAAGAGAGAGGCATTTGGACGATTTTTGCAGGGAAATAATGCAAATGACTTGGAGATGTATAAAAGAAAGAGGCAGGAGGTCAAGAGAAAGGTGCAAGAGGTGAAAAAGAGGGCAAATGAGAGTTGGGGTGAGAGAGTATCATTAAATTTTAGGGAGAATAAAAAGATGTTTTGGAAGGAGGTAAATAAAGTGTGTAAGACAAGAGAACAAATGGGAACATCGGTGAAGGGGGCTAATGGGGAAGCGATAACATGTAGTGGTGATGTGAGGAGATGGAGTGAGTATTTTGAAGGTCTGTTGAATGTGTTAGATGATAGAGTGGCAGATAAAGGGTGTTTTGGACGAGGTGGTGTGTGAAGTGAGAGGGTTAGGGAGAATGATTTGGTAAACAGAGAAGAGGTAGTGAAAGCTTTGCAGAAGATGAAGTCTGGCAAGGCAGAGGGTTTGGATGGTATTGCAGTGGAATTCATTAAAAAAGGGGGTGACTGTGTTGTTGACGGGTTGGTAAGGATATCTAATGTATGTATGACTCATGGTGAGGTGCTTGAGGATTGGCAGAATGCATGCATAGTGCCATTGTACAAAGGCAAAGGGGATAAAGGCGAGTCCTCAAATTACAGAGATATAAGTTTGATGAGTATTCCTGGGAAACTATATGGGAGGGTATTGACTGAGAGGGTGAAGGCATGTACAGAGCATCAGATTGGGGAAGAGCAGTGTGGTTTCAGATGTGGTAGAGGATGTGTGGATTAGGTGTTTGCTTTGAAGAATGTATGTGAGAAATATTTAGAAAAGCAAATTATAATATAAAAAATAATACAAAATAATTTATATTCATCTATCATACTTTGTCGCTGTCTCCCGCATTAGCAAGGTAGCGCAAGGAAACAGACGAAAGAATGGCCCAACCCACCCACATACACATGTATTTACATAAACACCCACACAGGCACATATACATACCTATACATTTCAACGTATACATACATATACATATATACACCTGTACATATTCATACATGCTACCTTCATCCATTCCTGCCTCCAGCCCACCATACACGAAGTGGCATCCCCTCCCCGCAAGCGTGTGGGGTAGTGCTAGGAAAAGACAACAGAGGCCACATTAATTCACACTCAGTCTCTAGCTGTCATGTTTAATGCACCAAAACCACAGCTCCCTTTCCACATCCAGACCCCACAAAACTTTCCATGGTTTACCCCAGACGCTTCACATGCCCTGGTTCAATCCATTGACAGCACTTCAACCCTGGTATGCCACAGCACTCCAATTCACTCTGTTCCTTGCATGCCTTTCACCCTTCTGTATGTTCAGGCCCTGATCGCTCTAAATTTTTTCCACTCCATCCTTCCATTTCCAATTTGGTCTCCCACTTCTCGTTCCCTCCACCTCCGACACATATATCCTCTTTGTCAATCTTTCCTCACTCATTCTCTCCATGTGACCAAACCATTTCAATACACCCTCCTCTGCTCTCTCCACCACACTTTCTTTATTAACACACATCTCTCTTACCCTTTCATTACTTACTCGATCAAACCAACTCAGTCACCAACTTCTGCAGTTTCTCACCTGAATCAGCCACCAATGCTGCATCATCAGTGAACAACTGAATCATTGAACAAGTGCTAATGTGTATACAATGGCATTTTTCCAAAATGAGGCTGAAGTGATGGAGCAATGACAAAGAAAATCTTGTTGTCTATGAATGCAGCACACTTTCTTTTTTCTTTCTTTCATACTATTTGCCATTTCCCGCGATAGCGAGGTAGCGTTAAGAACAGAGGACTGGGTCTTTGAGGGAATATCCTCACCTGGCCCTCTAAAAAAAAAAAAAAAAAAAAAAAAAAAAAAAAAAAAAAAAACTTTCTTTTTATGAAGGTGTAAATGACTATGTGAAGAACAACTCTGCAGTGATTCTGAGCAGAAATGACAGCAGAAAGAATTTCTGGGGAAGGGAAGCACTTCCCAGCCCAGTATGCACTGTTCTTGATGCACACGGCATCAGAAGAGAAGCAGTCAAACCATGACTGGGAAAGGGAAAAGTCTTCAGTCTTGTGGTGGTGACTGGGGGAGGGGGTTTGAGTCTGATCCTGTTTGCTGATAATATGGCTCCGGTGGTAGATCTGAGTGAGAAACTGCAAAGGGTGGTGTCAGAAATTGGGAGCGTGTGAAAGGTGGTGTCAGAAATTGGGAGCATGTGAAAGGTGAGTTAACCTAAGGAAAAAGAATTTTGTGAGCACACGAGAGAGAGAGAGGGGGGGGGCTTGTTGGGGTGCGAGATGAATGCTACACTCAGTAGCAGGGACTGGAAGAGCACTGAAATGAGTTCTCTGGCAACACTCCAGGGTCTTTCATCATCTGAAATGGGGTGCGAGATGAATGCTACACTCAGTAGCAGGGACTGGAAGAGCACTGAAATGAGTTCTCTGGCAACACTCCAGGGTCTTTCATCATCTGAAAATGATACAACCACACTAATGGTGACTTTTAACTCAAGGTGTACACTCAAGAAAGAGTCACGTAACACCTACTGATGTACATACTTCCTGCCTACATAAATACATGCATAAAAACACATATACAAATCCATACATATCATTTTAGCCATCACTCTTACCTGGAATCTGCGTGAATCATCTAGCTTCTCCCTCTTGAGGCGAGCATCTGAACGGAACTGGGAATACCTTGAGAGCACCTGGTCACGACGATCTTGGATATCCTCTGCAGTCTCCAGGATCCTCACTTCCTTCACGACAACATTACCCTCCATTTTGATATCCAAAAGGTACTTCAACTGATAGCTTGACACAAGATTTTCTTAAAACAGGTGTGCTAATGTTGGTGACTTAAGAGAACGCTTCACAGTAAAAGGACAACTGTGTATCTGACGGCTTATACACAGTTATGACTTTCTGCTGAAGGTATCAAACCAAAAACCTGAAAGATTAAAAAACTAAGTTTCAAGTAACTCTGTATACTTTATAAAGTAGAAAAATTCATCATACTTTTCTTCCTAATACATACTTATAATGTACTATCTATATCTCTGATGCCAATTCCATTCTGGAGCTCCCCTATGGGGGTGGCCACAGCAACAGTCTCTATTACAAGTGAACTCCAGTGCCACTTCTTAGCCTTTAGCACCTTACCCTTAACAGGCCACAGGCAGAGGGCAAGTCTAGTGCAGTGTTTGCAGAGGATCTTACCCAATGTTCCTACCTACTACCTAATGTCTACCCAAAGCTCCTACCTACTATCTAATGTTTCTACCCAATGGCCCTACCTATTAATTATTTTCATTGTTCCTACCATTTTGCTAAAAGGCAGGGTTAGCTAATATTGCTCATCACAAGAAAACCTAGAGTAATTAAAAATGAGTTATGTGAGTTAAGTGTTGTCAAGTGTTCTGCATGACAAGGAGAGGTTGTATGGTTGTGGAAAGAATGCCAGTAGTCCACGTGTGGGCAAGGCAAAAAGAAAAGAGAGCTATCTAGGTCAGAGGAGCGCAACTTTCCAATCACTAAAGTGCTGGTTTTTATCCTTTTTTTCAACGATTTCCTCTTCTATACAAATAATCAAATGTGCTCATAATGCTGACAACTCAACACTGCATTCATCCACATCCTTCAATTTTCCTCTTCCTCCTCTCACTCAATCTTCATTTCGTCTTGGACCACCTTCCTCAATAAATTCAGGATTGTACAAAATATCACAGTGGGGTAGATGTAATCTAGTTTAGTGCCTCCAAGACCCAGTTTCTATCCATCTCTCCACTGAAAACTCCTCAACTCTCGTTTCTCTTTTGACGTTTCTGTAACTCCACCTCTTAACTCAATGAACATACTTGATATTACTGTAACATCCACTCTTTCTTGGAAACTCCATATTCTGGGAATAATAAAGTATACCTCTAAAAAACTGGCCGTCCAATTAAGATGTCAAAACTTTTTTTTTTGAACAATTTCTCCTTTTATATAAAGGACTGATTCATTCTTGTATGGAGTACTGCTCTCATATCGAGGTTTGGTTCTAGTTCTGCATCTTTACTTGGCAGAGTTGAAAGCGATCCAACTTATAAACTGTCCCAGGCTAACTTCCTCTTGCCCTGTGCTGCAATGCTGGTTCACTTTCCCTCTTCTTTAGGTACTACTTTGGTTTTTGATCCTGATAGCTGGCTACTTGTGTGCCCCTGCCAATAGGTAGACCACGCAACACTCAGCAAACTGCAGCATCATGCTCTTGAGAGTTGGCTGCTTGTGTACCCCCACCACTAGGTAGACCATGCAATACTCAGCAAGCTGCTGCATCATATAATTACTGCGTGGGTTACTATATGAAGCTTTATTGTGACCCATGCCCCTTCTCTGAAAGCTTCAATTATGTATTAGAAAAATAATTATGAAAAATTAAATACATCAGAAACTCAAGGGTGGGCTGCTTTGATGACTGCTTCTTTCCCTACACCTTGATGCTCTGAAACTCTCTATCTTCTCATGTGTTTTCCAACAACTAGATTGATATGGGTAAAACTGAAAGTGGATGGCAAGAAATGGGTGATTACTGGTGCATATGCATCTGGTCATGAGGAGAAAGATCATGAGAGGCAAGTGCTTTGAAAGCAGCTGAGTAAGTGCCTTAGCAGTTTTGGCGTACAAGACTGGGTATTAGCAATGGGCAATTTGGATGCGAGGGTGAATAATGTGGCAGTTGTGGGTAAAATTGGTGTGAATGGGGTATTCAGTGTTGTGAATGGAAATGGAAGAGCTTGTGGATTTGTGAAAAAAAAAAAAAAAGGCTGAAGGCTGGGAATACCTAGTTTAAAATGAGATATACACAAGTATTCCTGTGAGTAGGAGAGATGGTCGATGGGCATTATTAGATTATGTATTAATTGATATGTGTATGTGAGAGACTTGTGGATGTGAATGTGCAGAGGAGGGCAGCCGGTTTTATGTCGTATCACTATCTTGAAGAAGCAAAGGCGAAGATTTGTAGAAGCTTTCAAACATGAGGAGACAATGTCAAGGAGAAGAAAGTGGTGAGAGTAAATGAACCTAGAAAGGAAGGAGACTTGTGTGAAGAAATACCAGCTGAGATTGAGTGTAGAATGGCAAAAGTTAAGAGCAAATGAAGAGAGGGGAGAAAGTAAGGAATGGGATGTATTTAGGGAAGCAGTGATGGCATGTGCAAGAGATGCATGTGGCTTGAGGAAGGTAGATTAGAAAGGGTAGTAAGTGGTGGGATGAAGAAGTGAAGTTGCTAGTGAAAGAGAAATGGGGTTAGGATGGTACATACAAGTAAGGAGTGCAAATGACAGGGAGTTGTATAAGAGAAAGTGGCAGGAGGTCAAGAGGAAGTTACATGTAAGGGTTAAAAAAGAGGGCAAAAGAGAGTTTGGGTGAGAGTGTATCATTACACTTTAGGGAGATAAAAATGATGTTTAAGGAGGAGTTAAATAATGTGTGAAAGACATTAGAACAAATGGGAACATTGGTGAAGGGGGAAAGTGGTAAAAGGTAGTGATGGAGTGAGTAATCTGAAGGGTTGTTGAATGTAATGAATGTGATGATTGGTTTGTAAGGATATTCAATGTAAGTATGGATCATGGTGAAGTGCCTGAGGATTGGCGGAATGCATGCTTAGTGCCATTGTTCACAGGCAAAGGGGATAAAGGTGAGAATTCAAAATACAGAGGTACAAGTTTATTGAGTATTCCTGGGAAAATATATGGGAGGGGTATTCACTGAGAGGGTGAAGGCATGTACAAAGCATCAGATTGGGGTAGAGAAGTGTGGTTTCAGAAGTGGGAGAGGATGTGAGGATCAGGTGTTTGCTTTAAATGTGTGTGAGAAATACTTAGAAAAACAGATATATTTGTATGTAGCATTTATGGATCTGGAGAAGGCATATGATAGGGTTGACAGAGATGCTTTGTGGAAGGTTTTATGAATATATGGTGCAGGAGAAAAGCTGCTAGAAACAGTGGAAAGTTATTATCAAGGATGTGAGGCATGTGTATGAGTAGGAAGAGAGAAGAGTGATTGGTTCCCAGTGAATGTCGGTCTGCAGCAGGGATGTGTGACGTTCCCATGGTCGTTTAATTTGTTTATGGATGGGCTGGTTAGAGAGGCAAGTGCTAGAGTTTTGAAGAGAGGAGTGAGTATGCAGTCTGTTGGGGACGAGAGGGCCTAGGAAGCGAGTCAGTTGTTGTTCACCGATGATACAGCTCTGGTGGCTGATTCGAATGAGAAACCACAGAAGTTGGTGCCTGAGTTTGGAAAATTGTGGGAAAGGAGAAAATTGAGAGTAAATGTGAATAAGAGCAAGGTTACTAGGTTCACTAGGGGTGGGGGACAAGTCAAATGGTGAATGGTGGAAATTGGAGGAAGTGAAGTGTTTTAGAAATCTGTGAGTGGACTTAGCAGCGAATGGAACCATGTAAGCGGAACTGAATCACAGAATGTGTGGAAGGAGAGAATACTATCTTGGATAGCAAAAATGGGTATTTTCTATGGAATAGTAGCTTCAACAATTTTATATGGTTGTGAGGCATGGGCTATAGATAGGGTTGCACAGAGGAGGAGGGTGGATGTGTTGGAAATGAGATGTTTGAGGACAATATGTGGTGCGAGGTGGTTTGATCAACTAAGTAATGAAAGGGTAAGAGAGTTGGGTGGAAATAAAAAGATTGTGGTTGAGAGAGCAGACAAAGGGTGTGTTGAAGTGGTTTGGACACATGGAGAGAATGGATGAGGAGATACTGACAAAGAGGATATATGTGTCAGAGGTTGAGGGAACAAGGAGAAGTGGGAGACCAAATTGGAGGTGGAAGGATGGAATGAAAAAGATTTTGAGCGATTTTGGCCTGAACATACATGAGGGGCAGAGGCATGCAAGGAATAGAGTGAATTGGAATAATGTGGTATACCAGACTGAACCAGGGCATGTGAAATGTCTCGGGTAAACCATGGAAAGATCTGTGGGGCCTGGATGTGGATAGGGAGCTATGGTTTTGGTGCATTACCCATGACAGGTAGAGACGGTGTGAATGAATGTGGCCTTTTTGTCTGTTTTCCTAGTGATTGATGAACTAGGGGGAAGTGTTGCTATTTTCCTGTGAGGGGAGGTAGCACCAGGAATGAATAAAGGCAAGCAATTATGAATATATACATGTATATATATATATGTATATGCTTCTAACAAATGCCTGGTGACCTTGCTCTTATTCACATTTACTCTTGGCTTTCTTCTTTCACACACTTTGCCAGGCTCAGTCGCCGGCTTCTGCGGTTTCTCACATGAATCAGCCAACAGCGCTGTATCATCAGCGAACAACAACTGAACTCACTTCCCAAGCTCTCTCATCCACGGCAGACTTCATACTTGGTTCCAACAATGTTATATGGTTTCGAGGCGTGGGCTATGGATAGAGTTGTGCGCAGGAGGGTGGATGTGCTGGAAATGAGATGTTTGAGGACAATGTGTGGTGTGAGGTGGTTTGATCGAGTAAGTAATGTAAGGGTAAGAGAGATGTGTGAAAATAAAAAGAGCGTGGTTGAGAGAGCAGAAGAGGGTGTTTTGAAATGGTTTGGGCACATGGAGAGAATGAGTGAGGAAAGATTGACCAAGAGGATATATGTGTCGGAGGTGGAGGGAACGAGGAGAAGTGGGAGACCAAATTGGAGGTGGAAAGATGGAGTGAAAAAGATTTTGAGTGATCGGGGCCTGAACATGCAGGAGGGTGAAAGGAGGGCAAGGAATAGAGTGAATTGGATTGATGTGGTATACTGGGGTTGACGTGCTGTCAGTGGATTGAATCAGGGCATGTGAAGCGTCTGGGGTAAACCATGGAAAGTTGTGTGGGGCCTGGATGTGGAAAGGGAGCTGTAGTTTCGGGCATTATTGCGTGACAGCTGGAGATTGAGTGTGAACGAATGGGGCCTTTGTTGTCTTTTCCTAGTGCTACCTCGCACACATGAGGGGGGAGGGGGATGGTATTCCATGTGTGGCGAGGTGGCGATGGGAATGAATAGGGGCAGGCAGTGTGAATTGTGTGCATGGGTATATATGTATGTGTCTGTGTGTGTATATATATGTGTACATTGAGATGTATAGGTATGTATATTTGCGTGTGTGGGCGTGTGTGTGTGTACATTGTGTATGGGGGTGGGTTGTGCCATTTCTTTCGTCTGTTTCCTTGCGCTACCTCGCAAACGCGGGAGACAGCGACAAAGCAAAATAAAAATAAAATGCTTCTAACAAAAGCATATACATATACATACATTCATAACTGCTTGTTAGAAGCAATGAAAAGTTTTTATCGAGGATGTAAGGCACATGTACGTGTAGGAAGAGAGGAAAGTGATTGGTTCTCAGCGAGTGTTGGCTTGCGGCAAAGGTGTGTGATGTCTCCATGGGTGTTTAATTTGTTTATGGATGGGGTTGTTAGGGAGGTGAATGCAAGAGTTTCGGAAAGAAGGGCAAGTATGCAGTCTGTTGGGGATGAGAGAGCTTGGGAGGTGAGTCAGTTGTTGTTTGCTGATGATACAGCGCTGGTGGCTGATTCGTGTGAGAAACTGCAGAAGCTGGTGACTAAGTTTGGTAAAGTGTGTGAAAGAAGAAAGCTGAAAGTAAATGTGAATAAGAGCAAGGTTATTAGGTACAGCAGGGTTGAGGGGCAAGTCAATTGGGAGGTAAGTTTGAATAGAGAAAAACTGGAGGAAGTGAAGTGTTTTATATATCTGGGAGTGGATTTGGCAGTGGATGGAACCATGGAAGCGGAAGTGAATCATAGGGTGGGGGAGGGGGCGAAAGTTCTGGGAGCCTTGAAGAATGTGTGGAAGTCGAGAACGTTATCTCGAAAAGCAAAAATGGGTATGTTTGAAGGAATAGTGGTTCCAACAATGTTATATGGTTGCAAGGCGTGGGCTATAGAGAGCATTGTGCAGGGGTGGGTGGATGTGCTGGAAATGAGATGTTTGAGGACAACATGCGGTGTGAGGTGGTTTGATCGAGTTAGTAATAATAGGGTAAGAGAGATGTGTGGTAATAAAAAGAGTGTGGTTGAGAGAGCACAAGAGGGTGTTTTAAAATGGTTTGGTCACAAGGAAAGAATGAGTGAGGAAAGATTGATCAAGAGGATATATGTCAGAGGCGGAGGGAACGAGGAGAAGTGGGAAACCAAACTGGAGTTGGAAAGATGGACTGAAAAAGATTTTGAGTGATCGGGGCCTGCCTGAGCATGCAGGAGGGTGAAAGGCGTGCAAGGAATAGAGTGAATTAGAACGATATGGTATACCGGGGTCGACGTGCTGTCAATGGATTGTACCAGGGCTTGTGAAGCGCCTGGGTTAAACCATGGAAAGTTCTGTGGGACCTGGATGTGGAAAGGGAGCTGTGGTTTCGGTGCATTATACATGACAGTTAGAGACTGAGTGGGAATGAATGTGGCCTTTGTTGTCTTTTCCTAGCACTACCTCGTGCACATGCAGGGGGAGGGGGTTGTTATTTCATGTGTGGCGGGGTGGTGATGGGAATGAATAAGGCAGACAGTATGAATTATGTACATGTGTGTATATACGTATATGTCTGTGTGTATATACATGTATATGTTAAGATGTATAGGTATGTATATTTGTGTGTGTGGACGTGTATTTTTTCTTTTTTTTTTTTTTCCAAAAGAAGGAACAGAGAATTGGGCCAGGTGAGGGTATTCCCTCAAAGGCCCAGTCCTCTGTTCTTAATGCTACCTCGCTAACGCGGGAAATGGCGAATAGTTTAAAAGAAAAAAAAAAGAAAAAGATATATTAGGGGGTTGGGCCATTTCTTTCGTCTGTTTCCTTGCGCTACCTCGCAAACGCGGGAGACAGCGACAAAGTATAAAAAAAAAAATATATATGTATATATATATATATATATATATATATATATATATATATATATATATATATATATATCACCTCCCCATTTACGCTCTTCACTGAAGTTCCCATTTGCTCCCTTGTCTTACGCACCCTATTTACCTCCTTCCAGAACATCTTTTTATTCTCCCTAAAATTTACTGATAGTCTCTCACCCCAACTCTCATTTGCCCTTTTTTTCACCTCTTGCACCTTTCTCTTGACCTCCTGTCTCTTTCTTTTATACTTCTCCCACTCAATTGCATTTTTTCCCTGCAAAAATCGTCCAAATGCCTCTCTCTTCTCTTTCACTAATACTCTTACTTCTTCATCCCACCACTCACTACCCTTTCTAAACAGCCCACCTCCCACTCTTCTCATGCCACAAGCATCTTTTGCGCAATCCATCACTGATTCCCTAAATACATCCCATTCCTCCCCCACTCCCCTTACTTCCATTGTTCTCACCTTTTTCCATTCTGTACACAGTCTCTCCTGATACTTCCTCACACAGGTCTCCTTCCCAAGCTCACTTACTCTCACCACCTTCTTCACCCCAACATTCACTCTTCTGAAAACCCATACTAATCTTCACCTTAGCCTCCACAAGATAATGATCAGACATCCCTCCAGTTGCACCTCTCAGCACATTGACATCCAAAAGTCTCTCTTTCGCATGTATGTACATGTATGTATGTACATGTGTATGAGGGGGGGTTGGGCCATTTCTTTCGTCTGTTTCCTTGTGCTACCTCGCAACCGCGGGAGACAGCGACGAGGTATAAAAAAAAAAAAAAAAAAATATATATATATATTTTTTTGCTTTGTCGCTGTCTCCCGCGTTTGCGAAGTAGCACAAGGAAACACACGAAAGAAATGGCCCAACCTACCCCCATACACATGTATATACATACACGTCCACGCACACAAATATACATACCTACACAGCTTTCCATGGTTTACCCCAGACGCTTCACATGCCCTGATTCAATCCTCTGACAGCACGTCAACCCCAGTATACCACATCGATCCAATTCACTCTATTCCTTGCCCTCCTTTCACCCTCTTGCATGTTCAGGCCCCGATCACGCAAAATCTTTTTCACTCCATCTTTCCACCTCCAATTTGGTCTCCCACTTCTCCTCATTCCCTCCACCTCCGATTCATATATCCTCTTGGACAATCTTTCCTCACTCATTCTCTCCATGTGCCCAAACCATTTCAAAACACCCTCTTCTGCTCTCTCAACCACGCTCTTTTTATTTCCACACATCTCTCTTACCCTTACGTTACTCGATCAAACCACCTCACACCACACATTGTCCTCAAACATCTCATTTCCAGCACATCCATCCTCCTGCGCACAACTCTATCCATAGCCCACGCCTCGCAACCATACAACATTGTTGGAACCACTATTCCTTCAAACATACCCATTTTTGCTTTCCGAGATAATGTTCTCGACTTCCACACATTCTTCAAGGCTCCCAGGATTTTCGCCCCCTCCCCCACCCTATGATCCACTTCCGCTTCCATGGTTCCATCCACTGCCAGATCCACTCCCAGATATCTAAAACACTTTACTTCCTCCAGTTTTTCTCCATTCAAACTTACCTCCCAATTGACTTGACCCTCAACCCTACTGTACCTAATAACCTTACTCTTATTCACATTTACTCTTAACTTTCTTCTTTCACACACTTTACCAAACTCAGTCACCAGCTTCTGCAGTTTCTCACATGATTCAGCCACCAGCGCTGTATCATCAGCGAACAACAACTGACTCACTTCCCAAGCTCTCTCATCCCCAACAGACTTCATACTTGCCCCTCTTTCCAAAACTCTTGCATTTACCTCCCTAACAACCCCATCCATAAACAAATTAAACAACCATGGAGACATCACACACCCCTGCCGCAAACCTACATTCACTGAAAATATATATGTGTATATATATGTATATATGTACAGAGCATCAGGTTGGGGAAGAGCAGTGTGGTTTCAGAAGTGGTAGAGGATGTGTGGATCAGGGGTTTGCTTTGAAGAATGTATGTGAGAAATACTTAGAAAAGCAAATGGATTTGTATGTAGCATTTATGGAGAAGGCATATGATAGAGTTGATAGAGATGCTCTGTGGAAGGTATTAAGAATATATGGTGTGGGAGGCAAGTTGTTAGAAGCAGTGAAAAGTTTTTATCGAGGATGTAAGGCATGTGTACGTGTAGGAAGGGAGGAAAGTGATTGGTTCTCAGTGAATGTAGGTTTGCGGCAGGGGTGTGTGATGTCTCCATGGTTGTTTAATTTGTTTATGGATGGGGTTGTTAGGGAGGTAAATGCAAGAGTTTTGGAAAGAGGGGCAAGTATGAAGTCTGTTGGGGATGAGAGAGCTTGGGAAGTGAGTCAGTTGTTGTTCGCTGATGATACAGCGCTGGTGGCTGAATCATGTGAGAAACTGCAGAAGCTGGTGACTGAGTTTGGTAAAGTGTGTGAAAGAAGAAAGTTAAGAGTAAATGTGAATAAGAGCAAGGTTATTAGGTACAGTAGGGTTGAGGGTCAAGTCAATTGGGAGGTAAGTTTGAATGGAGAAAAACTGGAGGAAGTAAAGTGTTTTAGATATCTGGGAGTGGATCTGGCAGCGGATGGAACCATGGAAGCGGAAGTGGATCATAGGGTGGGGGAGGGGGCGAAAATCCTGGGAGCCTTGAAGAATGTGTGGAAGTCGAGAACATTATCTCGGAAAGCAAAAATGGGTATGTTTGAAGGAATAGTGGTTCCAACAATGTTGTATGGTTGCGAGGCGTGGGCTATGGATAGAGTTGTGCACAGGAGGATGGATGTGCTGGAAATGAGATGTTTGAGGACAATGTGTGGTGTGAGGTGGTTTGATCGAGTAAGTAACGTAAGGGTAAGAGAAATGTGTGGAAATAAAAAGAGCGTGGTTGAGAGAGCAGAAGAGGGTGTTTTGAAATGGTTTGGGCACATGGAGAGAATGAGTGAGGAAAGATTGACCAAGAGGATATATGTGTCGGAGGTGGAGGGAACGAGGAGAAGTGGGAGACCAAATTGGAGGTGGAAAGATGGAGTGAAAAAGATTTTGTGTGATCGGGGCCTGAACATGCAGGAGGGTGAAAGGAGGGCAAGGAATAGAGTGAATTGGATCGATGTGGTATACCGAGGTTGACGTGCTGTCAGAGGATTGAATCAGGGCATGTGAAGCGTCTGGGGTAAACCATGGAAAGTTGTGTAGGTATGTATATTTGCGTGTGTGGATGTATGTATATACATGTATATGGGAGTGGGTTGGGCCATTTCTTTTGTCTGTTTCCTTTCGCTACCTCACAAACGCGGGAGACAGCGGCAAAAAAAAAAAAAAAAAAAAAAAAAAAAAAAAATCATTTGAAGCATCTGGGGTAAACCATGGAAAGTTCTGTGGGGCCTGGATGTGGAAAGGGAGCTGTGGTTTTGGTGCATTATTACATGACAGCTAGAGACTGAGTGTGAACAAATGGGGCCTTTGTTGTCTTTTCCTAGCGCTACCTTGCACACATGAGGGGGGAGGGTGTTGTTATTCCATGTGTGGCGGGGTGGCGATGGGAATGAATAAAGGCAGACAGTATGAATTATGTACATGGGTATATATGTATATGTCTGTGTGTGTATATATATATATATGTATACATTGAGATGTATAGGTATGTATATTTGCGTGTGGACGTGTATGTATATACATGTGTATGTGGGTGGGTTGGGCCATTCTTTCGTCCGTTTCCTTGCGCTACCTCGCTGGAGCAGGAGACAGTGGCAAAGTGGGGTGGGTAGGGTATATATTTTCAAACACTTAGTTGCTGCCTCCCGCACTAGTGAGACAGCGCAAAGAGACAGACGAAAGAATGGCCCAACCCACCCAAACACACATGCACATATACACATTTCAAAGTATACACATACATACATACACAGACACATACACACATGCAAGTATTCACACTAGCTGCCCCTATCCCCTCCCGTCGCCACCCAGCCAATGAAAAACAGCACCCCCCCTCCCCCATGCGCACGAGGCAGCGCTAGGAAAAGACAACAAAGGCCACACTCACTCACACCCAGTCCCCGGCTGTCACATGAAATGAACCGAAACCACAGCTCCCTTTCCACATCCAGGCCCCACAACCTTCCATGGTTTACCCCAAATGCCCCGGTTCAATCCACCGACAGCATGTCGACCCCGGCACACCACATCGTTCCAACCCACTGCATTCCCCCGCATGCCCCCATCCCCTGAATGTCCAGGTCCCAACCACCCAAAATCCCCTTCACTCCACCCCCCACCCCTCCTTGCTTCCTCCACCTCTGACACACACATCCTCCTTGTCAATCATTCCCCACTCACTCCCACCATGCGACCAAACCACCCAACACACCCTCCTATGCCCTTCCAACCACACTCCCCCCCCCCCCTACAACACATCTCTCCCACCCCCTCACCACTCACTCGATCAAACCACCCCAAAACACACACTGCTCTCAAACATCTCACCTCCAACACACCCTCCCCCACCCATACCCCTTGGCTCACAACCACACAACATTGTTGGAACCACCATTCCCTCAAACACACCCACTTCTGCTCTCAGAGACTATGCCCTCACCATCCACACACTCCTCAACGCTCCCAGAACCCCCTCGCGACCCACCTCCGCTTCCATGGCTCCACCCCCTGCTAAATCCACTCCCTGATATCCAAAACATCCCACCCCCTCCACCCTTTCTCCATTCAAACCCACCTCTCAAGTAACTTGTCCCTCAACCCCACTGAACCCAACAACCTTGCTCCCATTCACACCCACTCCCAGCTCCTCCCCCCCCCCCACACACACACACACCCCTCACCAAACCCAGTCACCAGCACCCGCAGTCCCCCCACCAGCCCTGCATCATCAGCGAACAAGAACTGACCCACCTCCCAAGCCCTCCCACCCACTACAGACCACACATCTGCCCCCCTCCCTCCAAAACTCCAGCACTCACCTCCCCAACAACCCCATCCATAAACAAACCAAACAACCATGGAGACACCACGCACCCCCGTCGCAAACCAACACCCACTGGGAACCAATCACCCTCCCCTCCTCCCACCCGCCCCAAATCCCCAGCAGGTGAGTTGGAGATGTGTAGAAGGGAGGCGGGAGGTCGGGAGAAGGGTGCAGATGAAGATGGGGCGGGTGAGATTGGGGGGGTAGAGTGTCATTGGGTTTTACGGAGAAGGGGGAGATGTTTTGGAGGGAGTTAAACAGAGTTTATGGGACAGGAGAACAAGTGGGAACATCGGGGTGGGGGCAGGTGGTGGCGAGGTGAGGAGGTGGAGTGGGAGTTTTGGGGGTTTGTTGGGTGTGTTTGATGATAGAGTGGCAGATGTGGGGTGTTTTGGCCAAGGTGGTGAGCGAAGTGAGGGGATCAGGGAGAGTTGTATGGTGGGGGGTTGTGGGCCGGCGGGTTTGGATGGCGTTGCAGTGAAGTTTGTTAGGAAAGGGGTGACTGTGTTGTTGACTGATTGTAGGGTGTGTTCAATGTGGGTGTGGTTCGTGGTGAAGTGCCTGAGGATTGGTGGAGTGCATGAGTGGTGCTATTGTGCAGGGGCAAGGGGGAAGGGGGTAAGTGTCCAAGTTGCAGAGGTGTGGGTTTTTGAGTATTCCCCGGAAGTTGTATGGGGGGGGTTATTCACTGAGGGGGTGGAGGCATGTGCAGAGCGTCGAATTGGGGATGAGCACGGATTAGGGAGAAGCAGTTTCGTTTCGGGGGTGGTGGGGGATGTGTGGATCGGGTGCTTGCTTTGGGGAAAGAGTGTAGGATGTGCTTGAGGAAACGGATGGATTTGTGGGTGGCGTCTGTGGATCTGGAGAAGGCGTGTGATGGGGTTGATGGGGATGCTTTGTGGAGGGTGTTAAGAGTGTGTGGTGTGGGAGGTAAGTTGTTGGAAGCAGTGTAAATATATAAATGTAAAGTTTGGTAAAGTGTGTGAAAGAAGAAAGTTAAGAGTAAATGTGAATAAGAGCAAGGTAATTAGGTACAGTAGGGTTGAGGGTCAAGTCGAATTGGGAGTAAGTGGAGAAACTGGAGGAGAGTAAGTTTTTTGTATCGGGGTGGTGGCGCGGATGGAATGGATGGGATGCATCATAGGGGGGGAGGAGGCGAGGAAACCGGAGTTGGATTTGTGGAGTCGGACTTATCTCGGAAAGCAAGAAATGGGTATGCTTGAAGGAGATGAGGGTGTTCAAAATGTGTTTTGGTGTGCGAGGTAAGTGGGATGATAGATTTATAAATGAAGTTGGTCTGTGTAAAGAGAAGTTTGAGAGAAATGTGAATGGCAATTAGGTGTGGTTTGAGAGTGCAAGTCAATTGGGAGGATTGATGGAAGAAAAACAGAGAAGTCAGTGGTTGAGGGTGAACGAAGGGCAAGATAAGGGGTGTTGAAAACTGAGCTTTGGAAGTCAACAATGGAAAGAAAATGGTTGAGGAAAGTGTTGACAAGGTATATTAGTGTGCTAGGAGGTTGGAGGAGAACTGAAATGGATGGAGGACAATTGAGTGAGGTGGTTGATCGGTAAGCATGAAGGAAGAGATTTGTGATGCGTGGTTGAAAGCAGAAGAGGGTTTTTGAAATGGTTGGGCAATGGAAGAGAGTGGAAATTGGACAAGATATTGTGTGGGTGAGTGAACGAGAGTGGGAGACCTATTGGAGGTGAAACAGGATGTGAAAGAGTTGTGATCGGTAAACGCATGAGGTGAAAGCGTGGAAGGAATGTGAATTGATCGATGTGTACGGGTTGACGTGCTCTCAGTGGATTGAATAGGCATGTAGCGTCTGGGTAACCAGGAAGTGTGAGGTATGTATTTGCATTGTTGTCTATGTTATACATGTATGGGTGGTTGGGCCATTTCTTTCGTCTGTTTCCTTGTGCTATCTCACAAACGTGGGAGACAGCGGCAAAAAAAAAAAAAAAAAAAAAAAAATGTTTTTTGTTGGAAGAAAGTAAAAGTAACATCAATTCCGTATTCATATGTGCAATATACAGATACAAGCTTAAAATGCCTAAGACTCGTTTAAGAAGCCTAAAGACTCCTTTCCACCTGCCTTTCTCTCTAGCATATAAATGGAGTTAGGGTAGTAATGAAGGCTCCTCCCCACCCATCACTCTATCTGACATGTAACTGGAAACAGGATAGTGGAGCAGGTGGCTCCTATGCAGAGGCATATAAATGGACATGGATTGTAACTCAAATGACTCTTCCCCATCCAACACTCCATCCAACATGAAGACGGAGACAAGATAATGATGCAGAAGGGTGCTCCCTGCTCACCTCCCCTCTGGCTTACAGACAAGACAGGATAGTAAAAAAAAAAAAAAAACTTTCACCCATAACTCCATTTTCATAAGGATGTGGTCAGGGCAATCCAATAGAAGGCTCCTCCACATCCGTCACTCTCTGACAATGATGGAGAAATATTAAAATAAAAACTCTGCTCCCAACTAACTCTGGCATAGATAGTAAATTATAGGGCTCCTTCCAACACACCACTCACAGTACCATTTACAGTGTCCACAAAAAACGACGTCCACTCCCAATATATTTTCAAAGGCAATACACAGCTAAGGTCTTTGATGCTCTAAGGGTGAAATCATCATACAATTTTGCTGCGACTAATGTTTCTAATGGTGTGAGCACCAGCAACCTGCTTCACAGGGACTTGGGCTATCTTAAAAGAAGGATGTTCATTCTTCTCTCTTCCTGGCTGCCACCTCATATTAGGAATTTCACTTCTGAGCACTGTATTTCTTCCATATGTGCTTCAAGATGATTGGTTCTTACCTTTCCAAGGAATACACAGCCCAAATTATCGCCTAGAAGCAAGTAGATACATATGAGATTTCTAGGCGAACTGAGCAATCAGACTGGATGATCGGGCGGCTGCTTCCTGCAACACCTTATGAGTGCCTTGCCTCATTTAGATCATGATCTTAAGAGTTAAGAATCCATAATATGGACCTTGAATACTCATGAGGCCTTACCAACTCCATGCCCAGATATCTGCAGATAGTAATCACAATTAAAAGGAGAGATGACAAAGTACTAAAACATATGTAAGACAGCCTCTGAAAATGTATGGGGAAGCAAACAAGGTTTTTTGAGGACACTTTACATGGAGACAATGTACTGAAGCAGAAAGCTCCTCCCCATCCATCACTGCCTTCAGCATATACATGGAGATAGCACAGTAAGGCTTAAGGATCCTCTCCTTTGCAATTCCCTCCAGCACATAAGCTAGATGGAGACAATTTCATAAAGAAGGCTCCTCCCACCCTTATTTATGGCATCTGGATGGAGACAATAGTAAATCAAAGGGCTCCTCCCCATCTTACTCTCCCTCACACTGAAGAGTGGATAATTATACAGAGGGCTTATTCTCAACTACCACTCCCTACAGCATTTACCTTTATATGGGGTAGTGTAGCAGAAGGCTACCTCCTATCACTACTTTCAGCACAGATATGGTACTGAAGGGCAGTAGAGTGGAAAGCTCCTTCCCACCCCTTTTGACATACAGTTGGAGAGAGGATAAGGTAGAAGGCTCCTCCCTACCTGCCACTCCCACATAAGGTAGAAGACTCCTCCCCACCTGCAACTCCCAGACAGATAAAGATAGTAAAGGAAAGGGCTCCTTCCCACACACTTCTCCCTTGAGAATACTGATGGAAAGAGGATAGTACAGTAGAAGGCTCCTCCCCTGCCAACCACACCCTTGAGCATACAAATGCAGGCTGGACAGTAGGGGAGAAGGCTCCTCCCTGACACATCAGAGATATTTGTAGATGGCTCCTTCCCATCCACTATCTCTTCTGGCACACAGATGAAGACAAATTAATGAAAAAAAAGGCTCACAACTAACCATCATTCTCTTAACCATAACAGATTAATACAGGAAAGTAAACCACCACTCCCTCTAGAATATAAATGGATAAAGGAGAATGAAAAAGGCTCCTCCCCACCCATCATTTCCTCCACCTTTGAGACAGAAAGTATAGCAAGAAAACCAGAAGGCTCCTCTCTACCCATTACCTAAATAATTTAAGCTTATAGAATGAGACAAGTAACTCATCCCTAATTTCAGATAAGCTAATAACTGAGACTCGAAAGCTTTCAACATATTGATGGAGAAAGGGTATTAACGTAAAAACCTCTCCCTACCCACCAGTCTCTCAATCATAGAGATGGAGACAGGACAGTGCAGTATAAAAGTTACGCTAACTCACCAAACCGTGTCACCGGTTATTTTGGATGGTGCCACGCCCTACCTTGTCTCGATCCGGCACGGAAGGAACCACCAGTGGCATGGGAAGACAGGGCGAAAGAAAACCACTATAAATGGAATTTATTTCACCTACCTACAACTGACGTATTCTTAAAACCTCTTCCGTTATAATTCATAATACCATGTCGACTTGCTTAACTTGATATATCTTATCTCTATAAATGCCAAACTGCAAATTATATTCAAAGGTAAAATTACGACTTGACAACATATCATCCCACACCAATTACATAAATTTCGTTTACAATATAAAATATCTGAAATCTTATTACTAAAACAACTTATCAATATTGTCTTCAAAAAATACAAGTTAAAATTAGGTAAAATCACACAATGACATCCTTGACCAAACCTACCTTTCTCTTTTGACAGCCATCAACATCTGCAATTCTCTGCATTACCATATACAGGGTATATCAATACACTCACAGAAAATCAAGCAAACTATATGGGAATCATAACGGTACTAACTCCAATTAAACAAGTCCTTTTGTGATACTTATCACTAATTGAGTCGGTAAGAACCCAGGATGAGGTCATCAATTGAACCAACATATTAGTCAACCGTGATAAGCCCTTAAACTTAAAATATCCAAATACTAGATAATCTACTTCAAAACTCAAAATGTTACTTCAAGCGAGCATGTCTTTAAATCAAACCGAACTACATGGAAAAATTAGAGGGTGGGTCTAGGACCGCTCTCTCTCTCTTCCCAAAGTGTCACCCATTCACCTGAGCCGACACTTCATTCAACATGCTGCATATTTCCTTCGCTAAAAATTGCTGTTGTACTGTCTTAAGTACTTATAATGTTACAACTGCAACCGTCTTACTCACATTCGACCTTTATTTCTACAGGTTTGAGGACCCTGACGGTGATAACCCTCTTGCTCGATTGTCTGACGTCAGCCAACTATGGATGGATCATGGATGTTCCTCGAAGGGGAAAAACCCTTAAGATTTTAGTTTCTACCGTTACTTTTTTCATAATAATAAGTAGATATAACTTCCATTTTTGTTGAAAGTATTCTATCTGACTATTTGTATATAGTTTCATTAAATTTTTGCCATCTATAACGCAGGATAAGAAAATTATATCTTAAATAATAAGACATAAGTGGGGAGGTGACTCAATAACCCGAAGAGCTTCTAAGTTTTCTCTTATCGTGTGTGGGTAACATAAATAATTTTACTCTTTAAAACATTTCCTCATATACTGATGATTTTCTTATCATTCAACGTAATTACAAGAAAGGAGCGGCTTTGATTAAAAGCTAATTTTTCCGCTGTATTTTGTAAACTGTACTCAGATAAACCAAGTGAAAGACGTATCGGCTATGCATTTATTTTTTTTTATAGCTTCATTCGACATTAATGCAGCGGAATATATATATATATATATATATATATATATATATATATATATATATATATATATATATATATATATATATATTATCCCTGGGGATAGGGGAGAAAGAATATTTCCCATGTATTCCCTGCATGTTGTAGAAGGCGACTAAAAGGGGAGGGAGCGGGTGGCTGGAAATCTTCCCCTCTCGTTTTTTTTTTTTATTTTCCAAAAGAAGGAACAGAGAAGGGGGCCAGGTGAGGATATTCCCTCAAAGGCCCAGTCCTCTGTTCCTAACGCTACCTTGCTAATGCAGGAAATGGCGAATAGTATGAAAGAAAGAAAAGATATATATATATATATATATATATATATATATATATATATATATATATATATATATATATATATATATATATATATATATATATATATATATATATATATATATATATATATAACGATAAAATTCTCTAGATGTCCTAACAGGTAATACCAAAATTTAGTGTAATAATATTCGTAAATACACTGTTGTGGTATATGTCGGTAACATAACTCAATTTTCAGGACAAAAACATGGTGATTTATTACTATGACGAATTACTGGGAAATGCTGCCACTGTCCTGTTGCCTGAATAAGATAGTTAAATGAATTAAATTCTTCTGGTACTGGCTGAAGAACTCGATTTCATAGGATGTATTTACATATTTGTTTGGTACGGAACGATTACCATTCGCTGGCCTATCTCTCGAAAGATGGTAGAAGAGTGATCATGTCGAATATTTACTTAATATATATAGGGGAGAAAGAATACTTCCCACGTATTCCCTGCGTGTCGTAGAAGGCGACTAAAAGGGGAGGAGCGGGGGGCTGGAAATCCTCCCCTCTCATTTTTTTTTTTTTTTAATTTTCCAAAAGAAGGAACAGAGAATTGGGCCAGGTGTGGGTATTCCCTCAAAGGCCCAGGCCTCTGTTCTTAATGCTACCTCGCTAATGCGGGAAATGGCGAATAGTTTGAAAAGAAAATATATATATATATATATATATATATATATATATATATATATATATATATATATATATATATATATATATATATATATATACTTTGTTACGTTAGTATTCTGTGTTTATCAGTTACCTGTATATCAATAAAAATTTACATACATGTGACATTTTCCAGAAAGAATTCATGAATTACCTACCCCAGCAAAATTTTAACGTGGAAATATGAATTAAATGCAAATGATAATCTAATGATTACTATTAACCGTAGAAGGGCACTGATTGAAAGTAAGATGCAAGAATAATGAAGACTAATTTTGCTTTTCCCGCTACAAGTGAATGTTGCTGAGGACTTAGTCAAAGGTAGGTTTTTCTTTGCCTTAATCTATAATTGTCCATTAAATAGTATACTTTTCATTTTAAATATTTCAAATAAATAATCAGGATAAATGCAAAATGATCAAGTCCAACTATTATTCTTGAATTATGAATTATTAGCATGTTATTTATACAAGATCTCGTTTGGTGTTTTGGCATGTAAACAACTCTGATCATCGCACTAAGATGGAGACTTAAGTCAGTACACTTACAGGATGGTATCAGATCTACGGCCTAAAGATCTTATACCCAGCTGACGCTACAAAAAGGCAATGACAAAGTCACACCATGGCTGCTGCTGTAGACTCGGAAGCCGAGAACCGGAGAAATGACTGGGAGGAGTTCTGTGACAAGCAGGCTAGAATAGCTGCTGCAGATTTTGTTAAGGCTTGGAGAGTTTTCGTGGCACTGCAAGCCCAATTCAGGGATTTAGAACACAAAGAGTTGTCGCAGAAGTTTGCGGAGCTTTTCCCAGCTCACTTAGAACAGGCACTACTGAATCCTCCAAATGGTGTGAAGGTCCGAAATGGCATTGGCAGTGTGGCTAACACCAGATCTGCCTCGGCTGACGATATACTTGAGGCGGCTGCTAGTGATGAGGGCGGTGAATCTCCGTCTCCTAAAGTGTCCCACAAGCCCTTCTTTAGGAGGCTGTCTTTTAAGGGGCTTAAAAAGGGAAAAATATTTTTAAAACAACATTCAGATGAAGTAGAACTCTCTCCCCACCATGATAAGCAGTCGAAGAATGAAAGGCACAAGGCTCGGACAGTGAAGGTCGCAGTGGAATGCATACGGGAAGGAACTGTGCATCTTTTGGCTGGAGATACTCAGGAGGGTCGGCCACACTGGCTTAAGTGTCGCATGGCATTGGTTAAAGTAGCAGCAGGACATATGCTTGAATTTTATGCACCTCCAAAGGTGTGTTGAGTCTGTACTGTTACAACAGGTTATCACAATAAGAATGAACTTTTCAGTCGAAAACTGATTGTCACTGATTTTTTTATATCCTTAAGTTAAGATATGAGAATTACATCATTTTTAGATATCTTTTGTTTGAAAAATGGAAGAAATTGTTGCAATAAAATTACTGGTAAAACTGCAACTAGCTTAGGTTTTCAGTGATTGGTATAATTGCTGCTAGCTTAGGTTTTCATTACTATTAGCTTTGAAGAGTGACTTTGTCCTGAAGTAACAGTATAGAGAAAATATAAAAACATTTTTGGAGCATGATTTGGAGTGTCATTTTGAATTATATTTGTAAAGGCATTAGTAGTGTATCTGGGAAAATATGGAGATAAAGTAGGTAATATGCTTGTTGAAATCGACCAACTCTATTAAAACCACATCTAATTTCCTTAATAGTGAAGAGTTGTCTAATTTTGAATATTTTATTAAATATGCTATTGACTTCCCGGATTGAACTTTGCAAAACTGGTACCAGATGACAACAAACATGACACAGTGACCATGCAATAGCCAAGCACAAAATATGATTTGGTATATTCAAGCCATAAGTTATGTTACTTGATGAAATATTTGTATGCTTTGTTGATATTCTACTTTACAGTAACCCCAGAATTTTACATATATTTATTATAACCCTCAGAACTATCACCTCATTTTATATTCTTTATTTCTTAATATAATTCAAGCATATCTAATGCTTGAAGTCATGCTCTGCAGCAGATATTATTTTCTCTAAACACTATGATAGCATTGCAGAGCAAAGTTGCTTAATATTTGTAGCTAATATATTTGTGGACTTAACTGACAATTTCCATATCTGATCACTTCTGATGCTTTGATTTTTTGCTTTATAGTATATATGTGATGATATATTGTAATAATTTGTCTGCCTTCATTATTGCAAAGCTGATGTCATATGCAATAATTAAAGATTTGAAGTATTTTTGTGATCAATTTTCATGGCTTTTTAATTTTTTGATTTGTTTAACTGCGTGTATGTTAGCAGGAATGGGTGTTTTAATTGCTCTCATTTATGAATAGTGGTAGATCACTGTTGAAGCCTTGCACAATATGGGTTTGTTGAATTGGTAAGAGGATATAATTTCTGACCACTTTTGTCATGAGCTAAGGTGTGTGTGTCCCAGCCTCTGAGACCTAGACTGGTGTGACCAGACTGCTTGAGGTTACACTGGGTGAAAATTCACCTTTTGCAAAGCTGTATTATTGTTCAATTGATGAAAGAGAGTAAAGTCGCTTCAAAGGAGTCCATCCTGTCCCTGCTGCTGAGTGTTGTGCAGCCTTGAAACTGCATGAGCCCCTGGATAAGCAGTCCTGGGGTTATATCCCTAGGACCCCTCCATGAAAGGTGTCCTGGAGAATGATAATACCACACACAGATTAATGGAGTGAATTTTAGTCTTATTTGGTGTCTATATCCTGATTAGCACCATTGCTTATCCAGGGTTGACTTCAAAGCACTGACTGTAGCACCATTATTGACCTAACATGGGGAAAGAGTTTTATCCCTCTCACATGTAACTATGGTGGCTTGTCTTGGTGTCTTTTTCATACAGTTTAAGACAGTGACCTCTGAGTGATTGTGTGATGCTTGGCTTGAAAATTGAATCCTTATTCACATTCTCCAACCTCTTAGGGTTTGAAAAGCTTTGATCAGTTCACCTTTCTCTCTTGTCTTTGAAAGTGGCAATAGCTTCAGATGGCAGAGCCTGTCAAAGTAGAAAGTCTACCTAATGCTAGGAACTTAACTTTTTAGCCACTGCCTATGCTTGAAGAACTGCACATCTTTAGTATGATATAGGTTCCAAGCCTGGGCACAATACTCCATGTTTGGTTTGAAAAAAGTTTCATATAGGATCATGATTTACATTTTACATATGTAAAAGATGTACTGATCTCTCTTAAGACATTCATAGCCTTGGATGCAGCTTTTGCACATTGTAGGCTTGGTTTTAGATCACCCCTAATCTGCATACCCAAATCTTTCTCTTCTCTTAATTCCATCAATATATGCAGTGAATCATCTTTATGGGCCATTGTAGGTTTGTGACTCTCATTACCATGCATCCTTTTGCATTTTCCAAAATTGTATCCTAGCAGTCACTCATTGGACAATTTCTGTGGGATTTTCAAATAATTTTAGATAGGAGAAATTAGGACTCTTCCCTGACTCCTCTTGACTCTTATGAATAGCCTGGTTTCAAAAGTAAGCATCTTCATTAAGATGCTTTCTGGGGGTCATAAATACATGACGATTAGAAGAGGACAAGTGACACAGGGCCTTGGGATACCACAAATAACTGTGGCTCACTCAGGGAGCTATCTCCCAGACGAACATTCATTTTGGGTCAGGGAGGAAGGCTGTAGTCCATTTGGGTATTCTACCTTTAATCCCATTAGCCTTTAGGTTTTGCAATCATTGGTGAGGCATTTTGAGAGTGCAGAAAAATAACCAACATCATATCCTTCATCTAAAGCTTGTTTCCATATCTGCTTGTCTAGCTAATGTCTGATGCCTGTTCCCTCCTGAAATAACCTCAAAGGGGTGGGAAGGGCAGTATATTCTCTATAACTAGCGAACTTCAAAAAGCTATGTTGGTGATTATCATCAATGCGTAAAGTTCCAAGTGATCTAGAACTGCATCTCTAAGTATTCCTAATAAGTTCTTACAATTAGCACTGGTGAAGATAATGATAAAACCTGGATCTATAGCACATGTTTGCCTTTTGCTTCCCATAGTATGTTTAAGGAAACTAGTCATGCAAGGGTCGAGCATATGATACCTCCTCCTTTCTTTGTACACCAAAACTGGAATTCTGTTCTGCCTTTATTTTTTCCTATGACATTTCCACCTTTAAAAGTTGGGTCTACTGATATTTCAGGACTTTAAATTAATATTGCTGTACCCTTCCACTCATACCTATCTTACTTTTCATCCAGTGTGGCCATGATTGGGGTTTACTTTTGCCCATACCATGCTGGCCACTGTAAAGAAAAAAACCATGTAAATAGTGATATGCAAGGAGTTGCTCTTTACCCAGCTTCATTCAGAATAGACAACCTGATATTTGGGTGCTTAAACTTTCCCACATTATCCAATGTGAATAGTAACTAACCATACATTTTTTCATTAAACTGAACAGTTTTTATCATGACACACTAATCTTATTGTAGAACAGTGGTGCTCAACCTTTTCTCTGATGACCCATTTCAACTTCTCCAAAGTTATTGTGACTCCACCCTAAAATAAAACATTTCATTCAAGATAATGTGTTTGCTGAAACCAGTCAGCATGAGTAACTAAGGGAATTAGGATTACTGAATATAGAAAACAGATCAATACAACTGAAGAGAGCAGTGCATCTTGAGGTTAGCTAAATATACATGTTTATCATCATATTGTTATTATACCTGATCACTGTTTCCCATGTTAGCAACATAGCTCCAGGAAACAGATGCAACTGGTCATGAGAAGAAAGATCATGAGAGGTAAGTGTTTCAGGAGCAGCTGAGTGAGTGTGTTAGCAGCTTTAATGCTCGAGACTGGTTTATAGTGATCGGTGATTTGAATGCACAGGTGAATAATGTAGCAGTTGAGGGTATATGTGGTGTTCAGTGTTATAAATGTGAATGGTGAAGAGCTTGTAGATTTGTGTGCTGAAAAAGGACTGGTGATTGGGAATACCTAGGTTAAGAGATATACATAAGTGTACATATGTAAATAGGAGAGATGGCCACAGAATATTATTGGATTACGTGTTGATTGATAGGTGTGTGAAAGAGAGACTTTTGGATGTTAATGTGCTGAGAGGGGCAACTGGAAGGATGTCTGATCATTATCTTTTGGAGGTGAAGGTGAAGATTTCTAGAGTTTTCAGAAAAGATGAGAAAATATTAGGGTGAAGAGAGTGGTTAGAGTAAGTGAGCTTGGAAAGGAGACTTGTGTGAAGAAGTAACAGGAGAGATTGAGTGCAGAATGGAAAAAGGTGAGAACAAAGGAGGTAAGGGGAGTGAGGGAGGAATGGGATGTATTTAGGGAAGCAGTGATGGCTTGCGCAAAAGATGCTTGAGGCATGAGAAGCATGGGAGGTGGGCAGATTAGAAAGGGTAGTGAGTGGTGGGGTGAAGTAAGATTATTAGTGAAAGAGAAGAGAGAGGCATTTGGGCAATTTTTGCAGGGAAATAATGCAAATGACGGGGAGATGTATGAAAGAAAGAGGCAGGAGGTCAAGAGAAAAGTGCAACAGGTAAAAAAGAGGGCAAATGAGAGTTTGGGTGAGAGAGTATCATTAAATTTTAGGGAGAATAAAAAGATGTTTAGGAAGGAGGTAAATAAAGTGTGTAAGACAATGGAACAAATGGACACATCAGTGAAGGGGGCTAATGAGGAGGTGATAGCAAGTAGTGGTGATGTGAGGAGGAGATGGAGTGAGTATTTTGAAGGCTTGTTGAATGTGTTTGATGATAGTGTGGCAGATGTAGGGTGTTTTGGTCAAGGTGGTGCGCAAAGTGTGAGGGTTAGGGAGAATGATTTGGTAAACAGAGAAGAGGTAGTAAAAGCTTTGCGGAAGATGAAATTTGGCAAGGCAGGGGGTTTGGATGGTATTGCAGTGGAATTTATTAAAATGGTGTGACTGTATTGTTAACTGGTTGTTAGGTTATGTAATGTATGTATGACTCATGGTGAGTTGCCTGAGGATTGGCGGAATGCTTGCATAGTACCATTGTACAAAGGCAAAGGGAATAAAAGTTAGTGCTCAAATTACAGAGGTATAAGTTTGTTGAGTATTCCTAGGAAATTATATGGGAGGGTATTGATTGAGAGGGTGAAGGCATGTACAGAGCATCAGATTAGGGAAGAGCAGTGTGGTTTGTGAAGTAGTAGAGGATGTGTGGATCAGGTGTTTGCTTTGAAGAATGTATGGGAGAAATACTTAGAAAAGCAAATGGATTTGTATGTAGCATTTATGAATCTGGAGAAGGCATATGATAGAGTTGATACAGATGCTCTGTGGAAGGTATTAAAAATATATGGTGTGGGATGCAAGTTGTTAGAAGCAATGAAAAGTTTTTATCAAGGATGTAAGGCATGTGTATGTGTAGGAAGAGAGGAAAGTGATTGGTTCTCAGTGAATGTTGGTTTGCGGCAAGGGTGTATGATGTCTCCATGGTTGTTTAATTTGTTTATGGATGGTGAATGTTGGTTTGCGGCAAGGGTGTATGATGTCTCCATGGTTGTTTAATTTGTTTATGGATAGGGTTGTTTGGGGGGTGAATGTAAGAGTTTCGGAAAGAGGGGCAAGTATGCGGTCTGTTGTGGATGAGAGAGCTTGGGAAGTGAGTCAGTTGTTGTTCACTGATGATACAGCGCTGGTGGCTGATTCAGATGAGAAACTGCAGAAACTGGTGTCTGAGTTTTGTAAAGTGTGTGAAAGGAGAAAGCTGAGAGTAAATGTGAATAAGAGCAAGGTTATTAGGTACAGAAGGGTTGAATGACAAGTCAGTTGGGAGGTAAGTTTGAATGGAGAAAAACTGGAGGAAGTGAAGCGTTTTAGATATCTGGTAGTGGAGTTGGCAGCGAATGGAACCATGGAAGCAGAAATGAATCATAGGGTGGGTGAGGGGGCAAAAGTTCTAGGAGCGTTGAAAAATGTGTGAAAGTTGAGGACGTTATCTTGGAAAGCAAAAATGGGTATGTTTGAAGGAATAGTGGTTCCAACAATGTTATATAGTTGTGAGGCGTGGGCTATAGATAGAGTTGTGCGGAGGAGGGTGGATGTGCTGAAAATTAGATGTTTGAGGACAATATGTGGTGTGAGGTGGTTTGATTAAGTAATGAAAGGGTAAGAGAGATGTGTGGTGGTAAAAAGAGTGTGATTGAGAGAGAATAAGTGAGGAAAGATTGACCAAGAGGATATATGTGTTAGAGGTGGAGGAAACAAGGAGAAGTGGGAGACCAAATTGGAGGTGGAAAGATGTAGTAAAAAAGATTTTGAGTGATCGGGGCCTGAACATGCAGGAGGGTGAAAGGAGTGCAAGGAATAGAGTGACTTGGATCGATGTGGTATACCGGGGTCGACGTGCTGTCAATGGATTGAATCAGGGCATGTGAAGCTTCTGGGGTAAACCATGGAAAGTTTTGTGGGGCCTGGATGTGGAAAGGGAGCTGTGGTTCCGGTGCATTATACATGACAGCTAGAGACTGAGTGTGAACAAATGTAGTCTTTGTGTCTTTTCCTAGCGCTACCTCGCGCACATTTTGGGGGAGGGTTGTCATTTCATGTGTGGCTGGGTGGTGATGGGAATGAATAAGGTCATACAGTATAAATTTTGTACTGTGTATATATTTACCCAATAATTATTCTCCCTAACCCCCCTCTCTTTGCACACCACCTCAACCAAAACAACCTATATCTGCCACTCTGTCATCTAACATATTTCCACTCTATCATCTAACACATTTAACAAACCTTCAAAATTCTCACCCCATCTTTTCACATTACCACTATTTGTAATTACCTCCCCATTAGCCCCCTTCACCAATGTTCCCATTTGTTCTCTTGTCTTACTCACTTTATTTACCTCCTTCCTAAACATCTTTTTGTTCTCCTTAGAATTCAATGATACTCTCTCACCCCAACTCTCATTTGCCCTCTTTTTCACCTCTTGCACCTTTCTCTTGACCTCTTGCCTCTTTCTTTTATACATATCCCAGTCATTTGCATTAGTTCCCTGCAAAAATCGTCCAAATACCTCTCTCTCCTCTTTCACTAATCTTACTTCTTCATCCTGCCATTTTAATCTGCCCCACCTCCCATGCTTCTCGTGCCACAAGCATCTTTTGCACATGCCATCACTGCTTCCCTAAATACATCCCATTCCTCCCCCACTCCCCTAACGTCCTTTACTCTCACCTTTTTCCATTCTGCACTCTCATGGTACTTCTTCACACAAGTCTCCTTCCCAAGCTCACTTACTCCCACCACTCTCTTCACCCAAACATTCTCTCTTTTTTTCTGAAAACCTCGACAAATCTTCAAATTTGCCTCCACAAGATAATGATCAGACATACCTCCAGTTGCACCTCTCAGCACATAAACATCCAAAAGTCTCTCTTTCATGCACCTATTAATTAACTTTCTTCTTTCTTTTAAACTATTCGCCATTTCCCGCATTAGCGAGGTAGCGTTAAGAACAGAGGACTGGGCCTTTTTTGGAATATCCTCACCTGGCCCCCTCTGTTCCTTCTTTTTTTTTTTTTATAACACTGAATACCCCATGTACACCAATTATTCCCTCAACTGCTACATTACTCACCTTTGCATTCAAATCACCCATCACTATAACCTGGTCTCATGCATCAAAAGTACTAACACACCCACTTGGCTGCTCCCAAAACACTTGCCTCACATGGTCTTTCTTATGCCCAGGTACATAGGCACCAATAATCACCTATCTCTCTCCATCCACTTTCAGTTTTACCCATATCAATCTAGAGTTTACTTTCTTACACTCCATCACATACTCGCATCACTCATGTTTCAGGAGTAGTGCTACTCCTTCCCTTGCTCTTGTCTTCTCACCAACCCCTGGCTTTACCCCCAAAACATTCTTAAACCACTCTTCCTCTTTACCCTTGAGCTTTGTTTCACTCATAGCCAAAACTTCCAGTTTCCTTCCCTCAAGCATACTACCAATTTCTCCTTTTTTCTCATCTTGGTTACATCCACACTTATTTAGACACCCTAATCTGAGCCTTCGAGGAGGATGAACACTCCCCGCATGACTCCTTGTTCTGTTTCCCCCTTTTAGAAAGTTAGAATATATTTTTTTTTTTTTTTTTTATACTTTGTTGCTGTCTCCCGCGTTTGCGAGGTAGCGCAAGGAAACAGACGAAAGAAATGGCCCAACCCCCCCCCATACACATGTATATACATACGTCCACACACGCAAATATACATACCTACACAGCTTTCCATGGTTTACCCCAGACGCTTCACATGCCCTGATTCAATCCACTGACAGCACGTCAACCCCGGTATACCACATCGCTCCAATTCACTCTATTCCTTGCCCTCCTTTCACCCTCCTGCATGTTCAGGCCCCGATCACACAAAATCTTTTTCACTCCATCTTTCCACCTCCAATTTGGTCTCCCTCTTCTCCTTGTTCCCTCCACCTCCGACACATATATCCTCTTGGTCAATCTTTCCTCACTCATCCTCTCCATGTGCCCAAACCACTTCAAAACACCCTCTTCTGCTCTCTCAACCACGCTCTTTTTATTTCCACACATCTCTCTTACCCTTACGTTACTCACTCGATCAAACCACCTCACACCACACATTGTCCTCAAACATCTCATTTCCAGCACATCCATCCTCCTGCGCACCACTCTATCCATAGCCCACGCCTCGCAACCATACAACATTGTTGGAACCACTATTCCTTCAAACATACCCATTTTTGCTTTCCGAGATAATGTTCTCGACTTCCACACATTCTTCAAGGCTCCCAGGATTTTCACCCCCTCCCCCATCCTATGATCCACTTCCGCTTCCATGGTTCCATCCACTCCCAGATATCTAAAACACTTCACTTCCTCCAGTTTTTCTCCATTCAAACTCACCTCCCAATTGACTTGACCCTCAACCCTACTGTACCTAATAACCTTGCTCTTATTCACATTTACTCTTAACTTTCTTCTTCCACACACTTTTCCAAACTCAGTCACCAGCTTCTGCAGTTTCTCACATGAATCAGCCACCAGCGCTGTATCATCAGCGAACAACAACTGACTCACTTCCCAAGCTCTCTCATCCCCAACAGACTTCATACTTGCCCCTCTTTCCAAAACTCTTGCATTCACCTCCCTAACAACCCCATCCATAAACAAATTAAACAACCATGGAGACATCACACACCCCTGCCGCAAACCTACATTCACTGAGAACCAATCACTTTCCTCTCTTCCTACATGTACACATGCCTTACATCCTCGATAAAAACTTTTCACTGCTTCTAACAACTTGCCTCCCACACCATATATTCTTAATACCTTCCACAGAGCATCTCTATCAACTCTATCGTATGCCTTCTCCAGATCCATAAATGCTACATACAAATCCATTTGCTTTTCTAAGTATTTCTCACATACATTCTTCAAAGCAAACACCTGATCCACACATCCTCTACCACTTCTGAAACCACACTGCTCTTCCCCAATCTGATAGAATCTGTAGAATATATATATATAGTTATTTATTTTGCATTGTCGCTGTATCCCGCATTAGCGAGGTAGTGTAAGGAAACAGACAAAAGAATGGCCCAACCCACCCACATGCACATGTATGTACATACACGTCCACACACGCAAGTATACATACCTATACATCTCAATGTATACATATATATACACACAGACATATACATATATACACATGTACATAATTCATACTGTCTGATTATTCATTCCCATCGGTACCCCGCCACACTTGAAATAACAACCCCCTACCCCCTCCTGTGCGCAAGGTAGCGCTAGGAAAAGACAACAAAGGCCACATTCGTTCACACTCAGTCTCTTTAGCTGTCATGTAATAATGCACCGAAACCACAGCTCCCTTTCCACATCCAGGCCCCACAGAACTTTCCATGGTTTACCCCAGACGCTTCACATGCCCTGGTTCAATCCACTGACAGCACGTCGACCCGGTATACTACATCGTTCCAATTCACTCTATTCCTTGCATGCCTTTCACCCTCCTGCATGTTCAGGCCTCGATCACTCAAAATCTTTTTCACTCCATTTTTCCACTTCCAATTTGGTCTCCCACTTCACCTCGTTCCCTCCACCTCTGACACATATATCCTCTAGGTCAATCTTTCTTCACTCATTCTCTCCATTTCAAAACACCCGCTTCTGCTCTCTCAGCCACACTCTTTTTATTGCTACACATCTCTCTTACCCTATTATTACTTACTCGATTTCAAAACACCCGCTTCTGCTCTCTCAACCACACACTTTTTATTACAACACATCTCTCTTACCCTTACGTTACTTACTCGATCAAACCACCTCACACCACATATTGTCCTCAAACATCTCATTTCCAGCACATCCACCCTCCTGCGCACAACTCTATCCATAGCCCATGCCTCGCAACCATACAAAATTGTTGGAACCACTATTCCTTCAAACATACCCATTTTTGCTTTCTGAGATAATGTTCTCAACTTCCACACATTCTTCAAGGCTCCCAGGATTTTCACCCCCTCCCCCATCCTATGATCCACTTCCGCTTCCATGGTTCCATCCGCTGCCAGATCCACTCCCAGATATCTAAAACACTTTACTTCCTTCAGTTTTTCTCCATTGAAACTTACCTCCCAATTGACTTGACCCTCAACCCTACTGTACCTAATAACCTTGCTCTTATTCACATTTACTCTTAACTTTCTTCTTTCACACACTTTACCAAACTCAGTCACCAGCTTCTGCAGTTTCTCACATGAATCAGCCACCAGTGCTGTATCATCAGCGAACAACAACTGACTCACTTCCCAAGCTCTCTCATCCACAACAGACTTCATACTTGCCCCTCTTTCCAAAACTCTTGCATTCACCTCCCTAACAACCCCATCCATAAACAAATTAAACAACCATGGAGACATCACACACCCCTGCCGCAAACCTACATTCACTGAGAACCAATCACTTTCCTCTCTTCCTACACGTACACATGCCTTACATCCTCGATAAAAAACTTTTCACTGCTTCTAACAACTTGCCTCCCACACCATATATTCTTAATACCTTCCACAGAGCATCTCTATCAACTCTATCGTATGCCTTCTCCAGATCCATAAATGCTACATACAAATCCATTTGCTTTTCTAAGTATTTCTCACATACATTCTTCAAAGCAAACACCTGATCCACACATCCTCTACCACTTCTGAAACCACACTGCTCTTCCCCAATCTGATAGAATCTGTAGAATATATATATAGTTATTTATTTTGCATTGTCGCTGTAATCCCGCATTAGCGAGGTAGTGTAAGGAAACAGACAAAAGAATGGCCCAACCCCCCCCCATACACATGTATATACATACGTCCACACACGCAAGTATACATACCTATACATCTCAATGTATACATATATATACACACAGACATATACATATATACACATGTACATAATTCATACTGTCTGATTATTCATTCCATCCGTATCACCGCCACACTTGAAATAACAACCCCCTACCCCCTCCTGTGCGCAAGGTAGCGCTAGGAAAAGACAACAAAGGCCACATTCGTTCACACTCAGTCTCTTTAGCTGTCATGTAATAATGCACCGAAACCACAGCTCCCTTTCCACATCCAGGCCCCACAGAACTTTCCATGGTTTACCCCAGACGCTTCACATGCCTGATTCAATCCACTGACAGCACGTCAACCCCGGTATACCACATCGCTCCAATTCACTCTATTCCTTGCATGCCTTCACCCTCCTGCATGTTCAGGCCCCGATCACACAAAATCTTTTTCACTCCATCTTTCCACCTCCAATTTGGTCTCCCACTTCACCTCGTTCCCTCCACCTCTGACACATATATCCTCTTGGTCAATCTTTCTTCACTCATTCTCTCCATTTCAAAACACCCGCTTCTGCTCTCTCAGCCACACTCTTTTATTGCTCACACATCTCTCTTACCCTATTATTACTTACTCGATTTCAAAACACCCGCTTCTGCTCTCTCAACCCGCAACCTTTTTGATACAACAGCATCGCATTAACCTTACGTTATTACTCGAATCAGACCACCTCACACCACATATTGTCCTCAAACATCTCATTTCCAGCACATCCATCCTCCTGCGCACCACTCTATCCATAGCCCATGCCTCGCAACCATACAAAATTGTTGGAACCACTATTCCTTCAAACATACCCATTTTTGCTTTCTGAGATAATGTTCTCGACTTCCACACATTCTTCAAGGCTCCAGGATTTTCACCCCCTCCCCCATCCTATGATCCACTTCCGCTTCCATGGTTCCATCCGCTGCCAGATCCACTCCCAGATATCTAAAACACTTTACTTCCTTCAGTTTTTCTCCATTCAAACTCACCTCCCAATTGACTTGACCTCAACCCTACTGTACCTAATAACCTTGCTCTTATTCACATTTACTCTTAACTTTCTCTTTCACACACTTACCAAACTCAGTCACCAGCTTCTGCATTTCTCACATGAATCAGCCACCAGTGCTGTATCATCAGCGAACAACAACTGACTCACTTCCCAAGCTCTCTCATCCACAACAGACTTCATACTTGCCCCTCTTTCCAAAACTCTTGCATTCACCTCCCTAACAACCCCATCCATAAACAAATTAAACAACCATGGAGACATCACACACCCCTGCCGCAAACCTACATTCACTGAGAACCAATCACTTTCCTCTCTTCCTACACGTACACATGCCTTACATCCTCGATAAAAAACTTTTCACTGCTTCTAACAACTTGCCTACCAAACCATATATTCTTAATACCTTCCACAGAGCATCTTTATCAACTCGTATCATATGCCTTCTCCAGATCATAAATGCTACATACAAATCCATTTGCTTTTCTAAGTATTTCTCGCATACATTCTTCAAAGCAACACCTGATCCACACTTCCTCTACCACTTCTGAAACCACACCGCTCTTCCCCAATCTGATGCTCTGTACATGCCTTCACCCTCTCAATCAATACCTCCCATATAATTTACCAGGAATACTCAACAAACTTATACCTCTGTAATTTGAGCACTCACTCTTATCCCTTTGCCTTTGTAGAATGGTAATATACAAGCATTTCGCCAATCCTCAGGCACTTCACCATGAATCATACATACATTAAATAACCTTACCAACCAGTCAACAATACAGTCACCCCTTTTTTAATAAATTCCACTGCAATCCATCCCAAACTGCTGCCTTGCCGGCCTCCCTGCCCAACCGCCAGCCGTCCGCCCAACCCTTTTACCTACCTCCCCTTCCTGATGTTTACCAAATAGGTGTGCTGGCCTAACCCTCTCCGCTTTGACACTAGCCTCGACACAAAAAGCCGCGGTCTATATATGCCGAGACTGCTGTCATCAAGACATTCAACAAACCTTCAAAATACTCACTCCATCTCCTTCTCACATCACCACTACTTGTCATCACCTCCCCATTAGCCCCCTTCACTGAAGTTCCCATTTGTTCCCTTGTCTTACGCTCTTTATTTACCTCCTTCCAAAACATCTTTTTATTCTCCCTAAAATATAATGATACTCTCTCACCCCAACTCTCATTTGCCCTCTTTTTCACCTCTTGCATCTTTCTCTTGACCTCCTGCCTCTTTCTTTTATACATCTCCCACTCATTTGCATTATTTCTCTGCAAAAATTGTCCAAATGCCCCTCTCTTCTCTTTCACTAATAATCTTACTTTTTCACCCCACCACTCACTACCCTTTCTAATCTGCCCACCTCCCACGCTTCTCATGCTGCAGCCTTCTTTGTTTACCAGGTCAGCACTTGCTTCCCTAAATACATCCCATTCCTCCCCCACTCCCCTTACATCCTTTGTTCTCACCTTTTTCCATTCTGTAGTGCCGGGTTGCCTGGTACTTTCTTACACAAGTCTCCTTCTCAAGCTCACTTACTCTCACCACTCTCTTCACCCCAACATTCTCTCTTCTTTTTTGAAAACCTCCACAAATCTTCACCCTCACCTTCACAAGATAGTGATCAGACATCCCTCCAGTTGCAACCTCTCAGCACATTAACATCCAAAAGTCTCTCTTTCGTGCACCTATCAATTAACACATAATCCAATAACGCTCTCTGGCCATCTCTCCTACTTACATATGTATACTTTTGTATATCTCTCTTTTTAAACCAGTATTCCCAATCACCAGTCCTTTTTCAGCACATAAATCTACAAGCTCTTCACCATTTCCATTTACAACACTGAACACCCCATGTATACCATATTACCCCTCAACTGCCACATTACTCACCTTTGCATTCAAATCACCCATCACTATAACCCAGTCTCTTGCATCAAAACCATTAACACACTCATTCAGCTGCTCCCAAAACACTTGCCTCTCATGATCTTTCTTCTCATGCCCAGGTGCATATGCACCAATAATCACCCATCTCTCTCCCTCAACTTTCAGTTTTACCCATATCAATCTAGAGTTTACTTTCTTACACTCCATCACATACTCGCATCACTCATGTTTCAGGAGTAGTGCTACTCCTTCCCTTGCTCTTGTCTTCTCACCAACCCCTGGCTTTACCCCCAAAACATTCTTAAACCACTCTTCCTCTTTACCCTTGAGCTTCGTTTCACTCAGAGCCAAAACATCCAGGTTCCTTTCCTCAAACATACTACCTATCTCTCCTTTTTTCTCATCTTGGTTACATCCCACAAACATTTAGACACCCCAATCTGAGCCTTCGAGGAGGATGAGCACTCCCCGCTTGACTCCTTCTCTCTGTTTCTCCTTTTAGAAAGCTCTTGGATTCACTTCCCTAACCGCCCATCCCATAAAGAATTTAACAACCATGGGGACATCACGCACCCCTTGACATAAACTGACATTCACTGGGAACCAGTCACTCTCCTCTCTTCTACTCATACACATTCCTTACATCCTTGGTAAAAACTTTTCAGTGCTTCTATCAACTCACCTCCCACACCATATACTCTTAAAACCTTCCACAAAGCATCTCTATCAAACCTATCATATGCCTTTTCCAGATCCATAAATGCCACATACAAATCCATCTGTTTTTCTATGTATTTCTCACATGCATTCTTTAAAGCAAACACACTGATCCACACTTCCTCTACCACTTCTGAAACCACACTGCTCTTCCCCAATCTGATAGAATCTGTAGAATATATATATAGTTATTTATTTTGCATTGTCGCTGTAATCCCGCATTAGCGAGGTAGTGTAAGGAAACAGACAAAAGAATGGCCCAACCCACCCACATGCACATGTATGTACATACACGTCCACACACGCAAGTATACATACCTATACATCTCAATGTATACATATATATACACACAGACATATACATATATACACATGTACATAATTCATACTGTCTGATTATTCATTCCCATCGGTATCCCGCCACACTTGAAATAACAACCCCCTACCCCCTCCTGTGCGCAAGGTAGCGCTAGGAAAAGACAACAAAGGCCACATTCGTTCACACTCAGTCTCTTTAGCTGTCATGTAATAATGCACCGAAACCACAGCTCCCTTTCCACATCCAGGCCCCACAGAACTTTCCATGGTTTACCCCAGACGCTTCACATGCCCTGGTTCAATCCACTGACAGCACGTCGACCCGGTATACTACATCGTTCCAATTCACTCTATTCCTTGCATGCCTTTCACCCTCCTGCATGTTCAGGCCTCGATCACTCAAAATCTTTTTCACTCCATTTTTCCACTTCCAATTTGGTCTCCCACTTCACCTCGTTCCCTCCACCTCTGACACATATATCCTCTTGGTCAATCTTTCTTCACTCATTCTCTCCATTTCAAAACACCCGCTTCTGCTCTCTCAGCCACACTCTTTTTATTGCTACACATCTCTCTTACCCTATTATTACTTACTCGATTTCAAAACACCCGCTTCTGCTCTCTCAACCACACACTTTTTATTACAACACATCTCTCTTACCCTTACGTTACTTACTCGGTCAAACCACCTCACACCACATATTGTCCTCAAACATCTCATTTCCAGCACATCCACCCTCCTGCGCACAACTCTATCCATAGCCCATGCCTCGCAACCATACAAAATTGTTGGAACCACTATTCCTTCAAACATACCCATTTTTGCTTTCTGAGATAATGTTCTCGACTTCCACACATTCTTCAAGGCTCCCAGGATTTTCACCCCCTCCCCCATCCTATGATCCACTTCCGCTTCCATGGTTCCATCCGCTGCCAGATCCACTCCCAGATATCTAAAACACTTTACTTCCTTCAGTTTTTCTCCATTGAAACTTACCTCCCAATTGACTTGACCCTCAACCCTACTGTACCTAATAACCTTGCTCTTATTCACATTTACTCTTAACTTTCTTCTTTCACACACTTTACCAAACTCAGTCACCAGCTTCTGCAGTTTCTCACATGAATCAGCCACCAGTGCTGTATCATCAGTGAACAACAACTGACTCACTTCCCAAGCTCTCTCATCCACAACAGACTTCATACTTGCCCCTCTTTCCAAAACTCTTGCATTCACCTCCCTAACAACCCCATCCATAAACAAATTAAACAACCATGGAGACATCACACACCCCTGCCGCAAACCTACATTCACTGAGAACCAATCACTTTCCTCTCTTCCTACACGTACACATGCCTTACATCCTCGCTAAAAACTTTTCACTGCTTCTAACAACTTGCCTACCACACCATATATTCTTAATACCTTCCACAGAGCATCTTTATCAACTCGTATCATATGCCTTCTCCAGATCCATAAATGCTACATACAAATCCATTTGCTTTTCTAAGTATTTCTCGCATACATTCTTCAAAGCAAACACCTGATCCACACATCCTCTACCACTTCTGAAACCACACCGCTCTTCCCCAATCTGATGCTCTGTACATGCCTTCACCCTCTCAATCAATACCCTCCCATATAATTTACCAGGAATACTCAACAAACTTATACCTCTGTAATTTGAGCACTCACTCTTATCCCTTTGCCTTTGTAGAATGGTAATATACAAGCATTTCGCCAATCCTCAGGCACTTCACCATGAATCATACATACATTAAATAACCTTACCAACCAGTCAACAATACAGTCACCCCCTTTTTTAATAAATTCCACTGCAATACCATCCAAACCTGCTGCCTTGCCGGCTTTCATCTTCCGCAAAGCTTTTACTACCTCTTCTCTGTTTACCAAATAATTTTCCCTAACCCTCTCACTTTGCACACTACCTCGACCAAAACACCCTATATATGCCACTCTGTCATCAAAGACATTCAACAAACCTTCAAAATACTCACTCCATCTCCTTCTCACATCACCACTACTTGTCATCACCTCCCCATTAGCCCCCTTCACTGAAGTTCCCATTTGTTCCCTTGTCTTACGCTCTTTATTTACCTCCTTCCAAAACATCTTTTTATTCTCCCTAAAATATAATGATACTCTCTCACCCCAACTCTCATTTGCCCTCTTTTTCACCTCTTGCATCTTTCTCTTGACCTCCTGCCTCTTTCTTTTATACATCTCCCACTCATTTGCATTATTTCTCTGCAAAAATTGTCCAAATGCCCCTCTCTTCTCTTTCACTAATAATCTTACTTTTTCATCCCACCACTCACTACCCTTTCTAATCTGCCCACCTCCCACGCTTCTCATGCTACAAGCATCTTTTTTACAAGTCATCACTGCTTCCCTAAATACATCCCATTCCTCCCCCACTCCCCTTACATCCTTTGTTCTCACCTTTTTCCATTCTGTAGTCAGGGTCTCCTGGTACTTTCTTACACAAGTCTCCTTCTCAAGCTCACTTACTCTCACCACTCTCTTCACCCCAACATTCTCTCTTCTTTTCTGAAAACCTCTACATATCTTCACCTTCGCCTCCACAAGATAATGATCAGACATCCCTCCAGTTGCACCTCTCAGCACATTAACATCCAAAAGTCTCTCTTTCGTGCACCTATCAATTAACACATAATCCAATAACGCTCTCTGGCCATCTCTCCTACTTACATATGTATACTTATGTATATCTCTCTTTTTAAACCAGGTATTCCCAATCACCAGTCCTTTTTCAGCACATAAATCTACAAGCTCTTCACCATTTCCATTTACAACACTGAACACCCCATGTATACCAATTATTCCCTCAACTGCCACATTACTCACCTTTGCATTCAAATCACCCATCACTATAACCCAGTCTCTTGCATCAAAACCATTAACACACTCATTCAGCTGCTCCCAAAACACTTGCCTCTCATGATCTTTCTTCTCATGCCCAGGTGCATATGCACCAATAATCACCCATCTCTCTCCCTCAACTTTCAGTTTTACCCATATCAATCTAGAGTTTACTTTCTTACACTCTATCACATACTCCCACCACTCCTGTTTCAGGAGTAATGCTACTCCTTCCCTTGCTCTTGTCCTCTGACTAACCCCTGACTTTACTCCCAAGACATTCCGAAACCACTCTTCCCCTTTACCCTTGAGCTTCGTTTCACTCAGAGCCAAAACATCCAGGTTCCTTTCCTCAAACATACTACCTATCTCTCCTTTTTTCTCATCTTGGTTACATCCACAAACATTTAGACACCCCAATCTGAGCCTTCGAGGAGGATGAGCACTCCCCGCTTGACTCCTTCTTCTGTTTCTCCTTTTAGAAAGCTCTTGGATTCACTTCCCTAACCGCCCCATCCATAAAGAATTTAACAACCATGGGGACATCACGCACCCCTTGACATAAACTGACATTCACTGGGAACCAGTCACTCTCCTCTCTTCCTACTCATACACATTCCTTACATCCTTGGTAAAAACTTTTCAGTGCTTCTAGCAACTCACCTCCCACACCATATACTCTTAAAACCTTCCACAAAGCATCTCTATCAAACCTATCATATGCCTTTTCCAGATCCATAAATGCCACATACAAATCCATCTGTTTTTCTATGTATTTCTCACATGCATTCTTTAAAGCAAAACACCTGATCCACACTTCCTCTACCACTTCTGAAACCACACTGCTCTTCCCCAGTATGATGCTCTATACATGCCTTTACCCTCTCAGTCAATACCCTCTCATATAATTTCTCAGAAATACTCAACAATCTTATGCCTATGTAATTTGAATACTCGCCTTTATCCCCTTTGCCTTTGCACAGTGGCACTATGCATGCATTCTGCCAATCCTCCACACTTCACCATGGTCCATACATACAATGAATATCCTTACCAACCAATTAACAACACAGGCACCCCCTTTTTTAATAAATTCTATTGCAGTACCATCCAAACCCGATGCCTTGCCGGCTTTCATCTTTTGCAAAGCTTTCACTACCTCTTCTCTCTTTACCAGACCATTCTTCCTGACCCTCTCACTTTGCACACCACCTTGACCAAAACACCCTATATCTGCTACTTTATCATCTGAAACATTCAACAAACATTACCTGTTATTGCTTCCCCACTTGCTCCCTCACTGATGTTCCCATTTGTTCTCTTGTCGTATGCACATTCTTTACTTCCTTCCAAAGCATCTTTTTATTTTCCCTAAGATTTGATAATACTCTCTCACCCCAACTCTCATTTGCCCTCTTTTACTACCCTTACACCTATCTCTTGACCTCCTGCCACTTTCTTTTGTATGTCTCCCAGTTATTTGCACTCCTTCATTGCAAGTATCATCCAAATGCCTCTCTTTTCTCTTTCACTAATACCTTTACTTCTTCATCCCACCACTCACTTCCTTTTCTAACCTGCCCACCTCCCACCTTTCTCATGCCACATGAATCTTTTGTGCAAGGGATCACTGCTTCTCTAAATGCATCCCATTCCTCATCCACTCCTCTCACATCATTTGCTCTCATCTTTTGCCATTCTACTTTCAATTTCCTCTTACTCCCTGTCACAAGTCTCCTTTCCAAGCTTACTTACTCTCACCACTCTCTTCTCCCCAACATTCTCTCTTCTTTTTTGAAAACCTCCACAAATCTTCACCCTCACCTTCACAAGATAGTGATCAGACATCCCTCCAGCACATTAACATCCAAAAGTCTCTCTTTTACGTGCCTGACAACCTCCTACGTGTTCAGGCTCCGATTGCTGAAAATATTTTTCACTCCATCCTTACATCTCCATTTTGGTGTCTCCCACTTCTCCTTTTACCTTCCATTTCTGACATGTATATTTTCTTTGTCAACATTTCCTCGCTCATTCTCTCTGTATGTTCACCCTGTTTCAACACACTATCTTCTGCTCACTCAACCACACTTTTTATTAGTGCACTTCTTTAACCATTTTATTGCCTACTCAATCAATCCACCTTACACCACATGTCCTCAAACATTTCTTTTCCAATACATCCACCCTCCTTGCACAACCCTATCTATAGCCCATGCCTCACAACTCCATGATATTATTGGAACTACTATTCCTTGAAATATAACTATTTTTGCTCTCCAAGCTAATGTTCTTTCTTTCCACATATTTATCATACCTCACAACCCATAATATTGTTGGAACTACTGTTCCTTCAAACATACCCGTTTTTGCTCTCCAAAATGATGTTATCTCTTTCCACACATTCTTCATCTCACCCAGAACCTTTGCCCCCTCCCCATCCTTTGACTTCCTCTTCCATGCTTCCATTCACTGCTAAGTCCACTCCCAAATATGTAAAGCACTTCACTTCCTCCAATTTTTCTCCATTCAAACTCAAATCCCAAGTAACTTGTCCCTTAACCATGCTGAACCTAATAACCTTACTTTTATTCACATTTACTCTAAAGTTTCTCCTTTCACACACTATTGCAAGCTTGGTCACCAATTTCTGCAGTTTTTCATTCAAATCAGCTACCAACAACAAAGGACTCATTTTCCAGGTCCTCTCATCCTCAGCAGAGTTAGTGCTTGTCCCTCTCTCCAAGACTCTTGCATTTGCCTCTTTCACCACCCCTTCCATAAACAAAGTATGCAACCCTTGCTGTAGATTGGCCTTCACTGGGAACCAATCACTCTCCTCTCTTCCTACTCGTACAAATGCCTTGCACCCTTGATAAAGGTTCCTACTGCTTCTAGTAGCTTACCCCCATACTATATATACTTAATACCATACATGAAGCATCTCTATCAACCCCACCATATTCCCTCTCCAGATCCATGAATGCAATATACAAATATACAAATCTAAGCATTTTTCACATACATTCATCAAAGCAAACACCTGATCCACACATCCTCTGACACTTCTGAAACCATACTGCTCCTCCTCAGTCTGATGCTCTGCACATGTTTTTACTCTATTAATCATTACCCTCCCATACAATTTTCCAGGTGTACTCAACAAACTTGTATCCCCTTTGCTTTTATACATTGACACTCTACATGCTTTCCTGCAATCCTTAGGCACTTTACCATGATCCATACATACATTGAATATACTTACTGAACAATGAAATTACATATACATTATCAAAATATACATTGCCTTGTACCCTACCAATAAAAAACTTTTAATTTGATACAGTTAACACAAGAATTGTCATGAGATGGGCAGTACTGTTTTTTGAATCCTGTTCCAATTTTTCAATTTATGGTGATATTTTGGTACTGCATAATAGTAATTATTTCTGGCATGTCTACTAATTGGTTTTAATTTGATTATAAAGAGACAAGAAGGTTGTCACATATATGCAGATGGTAAAGGCGTGAGGACTCCAGCATTGCTTCAGTCATTATACATGTATATGCAAAAGTTTACAGTCTCAGCATGCTTATTTCAATACTGTCAGCAGCTCATCAGATGCTCCTTTGACTATTATTAGTGGTAATGGGAACTGAACATGTATGGCATGAACCAGGACATATGATGTACATTGTATATTATGATATTAACAGAGCTTGTATCTTAACAATAGAACAAACATGTTTTGACAGCTTTACAACTCCAAGAAAAATGCTTAATGAATGTACTTGGATTGTGATCCCAGAGTTGGAAACCTCTGCTGTATAACACATTTTGCTGGCAGAAGTTTCAAGTTACCATATTCCAATAATTGAAGTTCATTCTCTTATCTCTTAAATATTTGTGTTCTTGGAATTCGTAAATGAAATGTGTTACACATACTGGTGTAAGGCCATTGAAAAATGTACAGAAGAAAACTGGATATGAATAATGATTTGTTCTGAGAAGGTTCAAATGCTAAACATGAAATAAATGAGACTTTGAAATCAGGAATTATATAGTATAAAGCAAATAATTGTATTGCGAGGTAAGAATTTTCTGCATTTTTTTAAGCAGTACTTTACTGATATCTTTGGGTTGTTATTTACTAATGTATGAAAGTGTAAAGGTTGTAGTCACCATCATTAGTTTTATAAAACTTTCCATACAAAGAATATATTTGATTTGTTGTCATTTAAATTTTAGACAGTGTAAATGAAGAGTGATTTGCTAATTTCAGCTTATATAGTGGGATTTATTCTTGAAAACAATAAGGAATCTTACACTTACCCTTAAAAGTTAATGGGTTTGTATAGATCTTGCCTAATATTTACTCATGTCAGGCAGTTGCTTGTAGAGTCTGACTTTAGATTGATTAATAGCTTCAACATTAATTATGTGTTGTGGAACACTCATTCAATTGCAATAATCTGGCTGAGAATGTTTTATTATATCTGAAGTCGGGATATCTGTTTGTATAATTTCATAAAGTATCTGACAAAAGACTTTGATTTTGCTGGTTTGAAGAAAACATTATTGCAGTCTTCTCTTGTCAAAATTTTTTGCCTCTTTAAGACTCCCTCTTGTCTTTTTCTTCTCCAGTGATTGTAAGTTCCAAAACTTTAGCCTTATAATTTTTATCTTATCATCAAACAAGTTTGGTGGTTCTACGTTAAATATTTTCCAAATGAGTAGATTCTTTCTTGTAGTACAGTGACTAAGTCTGAAGAAAGTATTTTAGGTGTGGTTGTATATAAATATTTCATGCAGTATCAGAAATCCGTTTCTGTATCATTACACTTAACTTTCCAGGCATCATTGATTGCTTTGCTTTGTCGCTGTCTCCCACATTTGCGAGGTAGCACAAGGAAACATGAAAGAAATGGCCCAACCCACCCCCATGCATGTGTATATACATACACGTCCACACACGCAAATATACATACCCATACATCTCAGTGTACACATATATATACACACAGACACATACATATATACACATGCACACAATTCACACTGTCTGCCTTTATTCATTCCCATCGCCACCTCGCCACACATGGAATAACATCCCCCTCCCCCCTCATGTGTGCGAGGTAGCGCTAGGAAAAGACAACAAAGGCCCCATTCGTTTACACTCAATCTCTAGCTGTCATGCAATAATGCCCGAACCACAGCCCCCTTTCCACATCTAGGCCCCACAGAACTTTCCATGGTTTACCCCAGACGCTTCACATGCCCTGATTCAATCCATTGACAGCAGGTTGACCCCGGTATACCACATCGATCCAATTCACTCTATTCCTTGCCCGCCTTTCACCCTCCTACATGTTCAGGCCCCGATCACTGAAAATCTTTTTCACTCCATCTTTCCACCTCCAATTTGGTCTCCCACTTCTCCTCGTTCCCTCCACCTCCAACACATATATCCTCTTGGTCAATTTTTCCTCACTCATTCTCTCCATGTGCCCAAACCATTTCAAAACACCCTCTTCTGCTCCCTCAACCACTCTTTTTATTTCCACACATCTCTCTTACCCTTACATTACTTACTTGATCAAACCACCTCACACCACATATTGTCCTCAAACATCTCATTTCCAGCACATCCACCCTCCTGCGCACAACTCTATCCATAGCCCACGTCTCGCAACCATACAACATTGTTGGAACCACTATTCCTTCAAACATAGCCATTTTTGCTTTCGGTGATAATGTTCTTGACTTCCACACATTCTTCAAGGCTCCCAGGATTTTTGCCCCCTCCCCCACCCTATGATTCACTTCCACTTCCATGGTTCCATCCGTTGCCAGATCCACTCCCAGATATCTAAAACACTTTACTTCCTCCAGTTTTTCTCCATTGAAACTTACCTCCCAATTGACTTGACCCTCAACCCTACTGTACCTAATAACCTTGCTCTTATTCACATTTACTCTTAACTTTCTTCTTTCACACACTTTACCAAACTCAGTCACCAGCTTCTGCAGTTTCTCACATGAATCAGCCACCAGCGCTGTATCATCAGCGAACAACAACTGACTCACTTCCCAAGCTCTCTCATCCCCAACAGACTTCATACTTGCCCCTCTTTCCAAAACTCTTGCATTCACCTCCCTAACAACCCCATCCATAAACAAATTAAACAACCATGGAGACATCACACACCCCTGCTGCAAACCTACATTTACTGAGAACCAATCACTTTCCTATCTTCCTACACGCACACATGCCTTACATCCTCGATAAAACTTTTCACTGCTTCTAACAACTTGCCTCCCACACCATATATTCTTAGTACCTTCCACAGATCATCTCTATCAACTCTATCATATGCCTTCTCCAGATCCATAAATGCTACATACAAATCCATTTGCTTTTCTAAGTATTTCTCACATACATTCTTCAAAGCAAACACCTGATCCACACATCCTCTACCACTTCTGAAACCACACTGCTCTTCCCCAGTCATTGATACATTTCTTTATATTGTGCCTAATCACACTTCACTGTTCTCTTCTGTAACTTTGCATGGTATTCTTCAGTCATATTCTCTATGCGCAAATATTTGACTTGAAGTTATGAGTAGGTAGTAGTTGGTGGCAGCCACTGATGAGGGAGGGATATTACTGGTAGTGAGCCAGCACTTCATTGATTGTCAAGCTGCACTCCTGAGCCAGGTAGATTTCTTCTCTTTTTGCCTCATTCATACTTGGTCTGATGGGTTTCTGTCCACAAACATTCAGTCTCAACTTGTCACACGTAACACTGGACAACAACAGTCTCACCATGATACACATAACACTGAACAACACTTAACTTACACAGCTCATTCTATGTAACTCCGAATTTTCCTGTGGAGAGTGATATGAGCAAGCCCTGTCTTTTGGCAAAATGGTAGGAGCAATAGATAGAAGTTGTAGTTAGGAACATTAGGTAGAAGTAGTTGGTGGAAATGTTAGCAAGGAGTCTTTGGAAACACTGTGCTAGTTCCCCTCTGCCAGTAGCCTGTTAAGAGTATGACTAAAGGCTGAGAAACCCCTTTTGGATTTCACCAGTTATGGAGACTTTTGCCATGAGGGGGTTTCTGGAAGGAATAGGCATCAGCAATATAGATAGATAGATAGTTATACTATGAATGATTGTCACTTGTTGAATTTCATTCTTTCAGTCATGGTTCTCAACTGCACAGATTTCCCACTTTGGCAATGCATAACATGAATGTTTTCCTGTTTTAGTTAATGAAACCTATTGAATGATATTCAGGCATTCACTTGCACTAAGATTAATTGAACAATCTGTTTGATATTTACTATCTACTTCGATTCCAAGGATGCAATCCAAGTCATATTGCCGTGGTCTCCAGTGTATCCTTAGCTTTGTCTGTTTTTATCACTTTTCTATCTCTCTGACACTTGTTCCCCTTGGGAACTCCCATCAAGATGGTAGCCATGGCATGTCTCCACATGTCCTTGTCCTTACATGCCTCCCTCACATACACCATTCCAAGCATTCGTCCTGCAGTTCTATCCCTTCAATACTCTTCCCCTCTTTTTTCCCATGTTAGAGGTGGTCTTCCTCTTACACCAACCTTTTTGATTGTACTCTACTCTCCTTGTAAACTCCCTGTCTTGCATGTCCAAACCAGCTCAAAGTATTATGTTTCACCCACACTTCCACTCCTCAATTAATTTCCTTTGTTCACTGACATACCAAATCTCTCACACACCCCCTTCATAACTCTATTTATTCCATCTAGTCATACCACATGCTTCTCCCAGATAACTCATTTCCATAGCTTGGATTCTTGACCTCAATGAATGATCCTGTGTTAATGTTTTGGCTGCAAATGTCAGGGTTAGGAGGATAATGTTGTTCCTTCGTCCTTTCTCCAGTTCCATAATTACATCTCTGTCCTTCATTATTCTATTTAGGGATCCAGTGACTCTTGTACCCTGTACTGCTATCTCCCTTATCTCTCCTTCAGTATCACCAAACTTACCCAAGATAGGTCCCAAATATGTAAATTCTCGCACCCCTTCCAGTCTTTCTGCCTCCATTTTTATAACACAGATTAGTACACTTTCTTCTCTCATTCTGTATGGCTTTGCAGAATCAGTACTTTTACTCTGTTTCCTTTCAGATACCATTACTTTACTTTTTCTCACATTTACCTTCAGTTGCCTACACTACACACTTCATAAAATATACTTACAACCTTCTGCAGCTTCTCTTCACTCACAGCAAACAACACGTTATCATCAGCAAACTAGCCGCCATACCTCACCACCACACTCATCTCTGTATTTTTTCCCTAGTTTTGCTTTCATCTCTCTCATTACTCCATCTGTTTATGTTAATATGCCTCGGTGACATCACACAGCCCCGCCTCACACCCACGTGTATACCGTGACTTTTGATCAACTCTCCATCCAATCTTGTGCGTGCATTTACTTTTTCAATGAAGGTTTGGACTCCATCCAACAATGTTCACCCTACACCATATACCCTAAACATTCCATAAAGCATTCCACTTGACTTTGTCATGTGCCTTCTCCTGATCGATAATAGCTGCATGCAGCTTCATACCTTTTGCATGATATGTTTCTTCAGTCATTCCCACAGCAGAAATCTGATCCACACATCCTATACCATTCCTTAAACTCCCATGCTCCCCACTTATACTGCATTTAGTCGCTTCTGTCACTCTATCATTCAACACTCTTGCATACCCGTGTCCTGGTATATTTAACAAGCTTATTTTCTTATAATGGCTACATGCATCCATAGCACCTTTCCCTTTGAGTAAAGGAACAATGATAGCTTTCTCCCAATCCTCACACAGAATTTCATATTAAATACATCCACTCCTATCACACTTTCTCCTCCATACTTCAAAATTTCAGCTGTAAAACCATCCACCCCTGGTGCCTTACCTACTTTCAGCCTCATTATCACTTTTTTTACCTCTCCTCTTGCTTGGCTTTGCATGTAACGACTTCTGCCTTATTCTCCCACATTTATAAGCTCTTCAAAATAACTCTTTTTTATCTTCCTTACATTACCCCCTTTTGATTCAAAAAGTCCAAAATTTGATTGTTAGAATATTTCTAAAGCATAAGAATTCAGAATTTTCATTCCTCCCTTAATTGAAACAAGTTTGGTCATGCCATGTTGACATATAGTCACTTAATGAAGAGGAGACCTGCCAAATTTTGTGATACCTGCTATTGAAATATTACTGTGGAACATGTATTAACAGAATGCCAATATAATATATAGCAGGCTTGGAGCAAATATGAATTATGTAATGATAATGGAAGGAATGAAAGTATTGGGGAAGTTTTAAACAAAAAAGTTAAACAGGCTGATAATTTTTTTAAAGGAAGACATACTATATAATCTTGTTGAGTAGTTTGGTGACAACATAATACTGTTGGCAGGTTCAAGTGAGAAACTGATAAGTTGATATCTGGTGTGTGAAAGGAGAAGGTTGAGAGTGAATGTGAGTGAAAGCAAGGTTCATAGATTTAGCAGTGCAGAGGTGGGTTAGTTGTGGTGTGCATTTGAATTGAGGAAACTTTTAGGAAGAAAAGTGTCTTAGATATTTGGTTGTGAACATGGCAGTGAATGCAACCATGGAAGTGGAAGTGAGTCTGAGGGTGTGTTAGGTTGTGAAGGTTTGGGAGGATTGAGTAATGTCTAGAAAGAGAGGTTACTATCTGGGAGGGTAAAAATGGGTATGCTCGAATGTATTGTTTTCTCAACAATGTCGTATGGATGCAAGGCATGCACAACAAGTGAGAAAGTGTGGAAGAGCTTGAATGCATTCAAAATGAAATGTTTGAGGACAGTATATGGTGTCAGTGGGGTTGATCAAGGAAGACATGGTATGGGAGTAAGAGAGATGTGTGGTAATAACAATATGATTGAGAAAGCTGGAGAGGGTGTTCAAAATAGGTTTGGACATATGGAGAGAATGAGTGAGGAGAGGTTGACAAAGAGATATATGTGTCAGAAGTAGAGGGGACAAGGAGGATGGGGAGACCAAACTAGAGTAGGAAGGGTACAGTGAATGAAATTTGAGTGCTTAGTGCCTGAACATGCAGTAGGGTGATAGGTGTGCATAGATAGAGTGAATTAGAACGTTGTTGTTTGCAGGAGATGATGTTCTGTCATTGGACTGAACCAGGGCATATGAAGAAGCTGGGGAACCATGGGAGGGTCTGTAGGGCATGGCAGTGGTTTTGGTGCATTACACATGGCAGCTAGAGAGTGGAATTAGAGGGAATGAAGCCTTTTTTTGTTCCTGGTGCTACTTTGTTCATGCAGGATACAGTGAATCAGTATGAAAGAAAAAGAAGTTATAGTTTTAAGTTTTGATATATCTTTTAAGAAATACAAGATATGTTAGTTTTAAGTTTTGATACATCTTAAAAAATCCAAAATATGTTTTATGCACCTTGAATATTTTTAAGTTTTTAGATATTCTTTTCCAGGCCAAAAGGGCTGAATAACCATTATCTTCTAGTGCTTTAGAATTTCCTCAAATTAAAACCTAAAACCTGTGATATTTTTGACCTGGGGAACACTGGAGTATAGGATACTGCATGTCAGCATTTAACTTTGAAGGTTTAACCTACTAATATTTTATTAGTTTCTTGGGTTTGATACTGATGGACAAGAGAATAAGTGCCACATTCACAATCATGCATACACAACTCAGTGGCACTGTTATATAAAGTTATGCACAAATTTTACACTTTCAAAGTGTTAGGTTAATTTTTGGTTATTGGGCTGAGATGTTCACCATGACAGAATTATCTGTGATCATCATTATTAAGTTCAGCCATCCTTACTTCTGTATTATCAAGATATACTACTTGTACTGCATTTTTTATGTGTATCACTGAGTAAATACCATTGATATGTATTTTAATGAGAAACTTTCTTTCAGAGTATAAAGCCACGCACTGGGGTATTTTGCATATCAATAAATGAAGCAAGAGAGACAACAGACTTAGAGATGCCAGACCTCAGAAACACTTTCGTGATCAAGGTGAGCTAGAGCTGAGTGAGAGATGGGGTATTAATTTTTGTTTATCTCAATCCTTTTTTTTCCCCTTTAAGATGATGATCAAATGAGCAGTTGCAGGTCACTATAGGACATCAGGAATGGAATTGAGGGAGTTGAAGAGGCATATCCAAGGGGGTGGGGGAATTGAGGCATTTGCTCCCCCTTGAACTTATGATAAACATTACTTATGATTATGATTAATATGTTCATATGATTGTTTGAAGACTTTTAATTCCTTGTAAGGAAAAATGAATAAATATCTATAATTAAATGTTTCAGTCATTTACACAAATGATGAGTGGAACTACCTTGTCAGTTTCTCCAACTTCCCTAAACACTGGCCCAAGTTTATAAAAATGATATTTACTCTACCTGCGAAATAATATTGGTTTATTTCATTAAGCAAAACTTCCTTGATTACTGCTATCAACTGTCTTTTGTTATAAGTATAAATCTTTTTTCATTCAAAACTGGTTGCTGGACATGTATTGAACTTCTGAACAACAGCTTTAACCAATTTTATTAGAATCTGACTAATATTAGTGATTGAATTTAACATATGATAAATCAAAACTACCTAATTTCTCCAAGATACAATTTGTTTGTACATACCACTCTTGTTTTAAGCTTTTCTTCATTGTCACATCAGTTTCATGATAACCCCATTGACTAAATCCTAGATACTTGGGGTCCCTGCTGTAAGTTATTCTACCATAATTTGTTTTGCATGTATGTCATCAGTTTATTAAGGAAACTAAATCATTATCTATCGAATATTTTCAACCTAACATCATTTTCCAACAGAAGCAGAAAGGAGATTGATGTAATCTAAACCTCTATGATGCAGGGTGCTAATTGGATGAGAGTAATCTTTTGAGTATGTCATGACATAATGCAGCATTTGCCCAGTTTGTAAGTATCTTAGTGGATATAAGTTATGAGTGCCCTGTGCTTCAATATGCAGTATTATGTTATCTCCCCATAGTCATACAACCATAAGTGGAAAATCTGTTGCTACTGGAAGGTAGTCATGTGTTTGTAAAAGGCAAAGTAGAAGTGTTAATATTGACATGAAAGTTGATTTAATAAAACACATTAGAAATGGAGAACGGGCTGTCAATATTGTGCACCATCTTGCTTTACCTCTTACTTCCATGTGTGCCATTGTCAAGAACACTGTCAAGGTTATGGTAAAAGCACAGTATACAATGCAGCATTCTGTAGTGAAGATCGCCCGACAGAAAAGCCATGCTATGGAGACGATAGAGAGGATTTCTTTTTAGCTTGTATTATACATTTTTACATTTGTTATAGATTTAAGGTACATATACATAAGTTAGATGGTGCTGGACCTATGTCAGGAATGTATCTCATGCTGATAATGGTGTTCATTTTAGGGAAAAATTTCCCTTTATACGTTGTGATACCTTGCTGAAGCAGAGGGTAGCGATGCTGTTTCCTGTACAGCAGGGTGGTGCCAGGAATGGATGAAGGCAAGCAAGTGTGAATATGTAAATGTGTATATACAGATATGTCTGTGTATGTGTATGTATATGTATGTATATGTTTATATGATGACATGTATATGTATGTATAAGTGTATATGTTGACATGTATTTGTATATATATATATATGTGTATATGAGTGAATGGGCCATTCTTCGTATGTTTCGTGGCGCTACCTTGCTGATGCAGGAAACAGTGATCAAGTATAATAATGATGATAATAATAATAATGATAATAATAATAATGATAATGATAATAATGATAATGATAATGTTTCACCTTTATGTTTTTTGGATATGCCTAGGGTTGAGGGACAAGTCAGTTGGGAGGTAAGTTTGAATGGAGAAAAACTGGAGGAAGTGAATTGTTTTAGATATCTGGGAGTGGATTTGGCAGTGGATGGATCCATGGAAGCAGAAGTGAGTCATAGGGTGGGGGAGGGGGCGAAAGTTCTGGTGAAAAATGTGTGGAAGTCGAGAACATTATCTTGGAAAGCAAAAATGGGTATATTCGAAGGAATAGTGGTTCCAACAATGTTATATAGTTGCAAGGTGTGGGCTATAGATAGAGTTGTGCGGAGGAGGGTGGATGTGCTGGAAATGAGATGTTTGAGGTGGTTTGATCGAGTAAGTAATGAAAGGGTAAGAGAGATTTTTTTTTTTTTTTTTTTTTATACTTTGTCGCTGTCTCCCGCGTTTGCGAGGTAGCGCAAGGAAACAGACGAAAGAAATGGCCCAACCCCCCCCCCATACACATGTACATACACACGGCCACACACGCAAATATACATACCTACACAGCTTTCCATGGTTTACCCCGGACGCTTCACATGCCTTGATTCAATCCACTGACAGCACGTCAACCCCTGTATACCACATCACTCCAATTCGCTCTATTTCTTGCCCTCCTTTCACCCTCCTGCATGTTCAGGCCCCGATCACACAAAATCCTTTTCACTCCATCTTTCCACCTCCAATTTGGTCTCCCTCTTCTCCTCGTTCCCTCCACCTCCGACACATATATCCTCTTGGTCAATCTTTCCTCACTCATTCTCTCCATGTGCCCAAACCATTTCAAAACACCCTCTTCTGCTCTCTCAACCACGCTCTTTTTATTTCCACACATCTCTCTTACCCTTACGTTACTTACTCGATCAAACCACCTCACACCACACATTGTCCTCAAACATCTCATTTCCAGCACATCCATCCTCCTGCGCACAACTCTATCCATAGCCCACGCCTCGCAACCATACAACATTGTTGGAACCACTATTCCTTCAAACATACCCATTTTTGCTTTCCGGGATAATGTTCTCGACTTCCACACATTTTTCAAGGCTCCCAAAATTTTTGCCCCCTCCCCCACCCTATGATCCACTTCCGCTTCCATGTCCATCCGCTGACAGATCCACTCCCAGACATCTAAAACACTTCACTTCCTCCAGTTTTTCTCCATTCAAACTCACCTCCCAATTGACTTGACCCTCAACCCTACTGTACCTAATAACCTTGCTCTTTTTCACATTTACTCTTAACTTTCTTCTTCCACACACTTTACCAAACTCCGTCACCAGCTTCTGCAGTTTCTCACATGAATCCGCCACCAGCGCTGTATCATCAGAGATGTGTGGTAGTAAAAAGAGTCTGGTTGAGAGAGCAGAAGAGGGTGTTTTGAAATGGTTTGGTCACATGAAGAGACTGAGCGAAGAAAGATTGACAAAGAGGATGTATGTGTCAGAAGTGGAGGGAACGAGAAGTGGGAGACCAAATTGGAGGTGGAAAGATGGAGTGAAAAAGATTTTGAGTGATCGGGGCCTGAACATGCAGGAGGGTGAAAGGTGTGCAAGGAATAGAGTGAATTGGAATGATGTGGTATACTGGGGTTGATGTGCTGTCAGTGGATTGAAGCAGGGCATGTGAAGCTTCTGGTGTAAACCATGGAAAGTTTTGTGGGGCCTGGATGTGGAAAGGGATCTGTGGTTTTGGTGCATTATACATGACAGCTAGAGACTGAGTGTGAACGAATGTGGCCTTTGTTGTCTTTTCCTAGCGCTACCTCGCGCACATGCGGGGGGAGGGGGTTGTCATTTCATGTGTGGTGGGGTGGCGACGGGAATGAATGAGGGCAGACAGTATGAATTATGTACATGAGTATATACGTATATGTCTGTGTGTGTATATATATGTATACATTGAGATGTATAGGTATGTATATGTGCGTATGTGGACGTGTATGTATATACATGTGTATGTGGGTGGGTTGGGCCATTCTTTCGCCCATTTCCGTGTGCTACCTCGCTAACGTGGGAGACAGCGACAAAGTATAATAAATATAGATAGATATACCTTGATGTTTACTTTTTTTTCATATTTGATTGCTGTTTCCTGTGTTAGCAAGGTAGCCAGAGGAACAGAAAAAGAAAGGCTGCACCCACTCACATCCATCCTCTAGTTATCATGTCTAATGCTCTGAAACCACAATTCCCTTTTCACGACCAGGACCCACAGACCTTTCCATGGTGTATCGTGAATGCTTTTCTTACCCTGGTTTAGTCCATTGACAACATGTCAAGCCCTGTATATCACATCATTCCAATTCACTGTATCTCATGCATGCCTTTCTGAAACATATATCCTCTATTTTCAATCTTTCCTCACTCATTCCCTCCATTAAGTCCAAAACATTTTAGCACACCCTCCTCAACTCTCTCAATCACTCTTTTTATTACCACACCTCTTACCCTTTCAGTACACACTCGATCAAACCACCTTACACCACATATTGTCATTAACAGTTTTATTCCCAACACAGTCTTATTTATAGCTCATGCCTAACATCCATATGATAATGTTGGGAATACAATACCATCAAACATACCTGTTTTTTGACCTCGCAGCTGACAATCTCTTTCTGCACATTCTTTAATGCTCCCAGATCCTTCGTCCCTTCACCCACCCTATGACTCACTTTGCTTCTGTGGTTCCATTTGCTTTGATGTCCACTTCTAGGTATCTAAAATTCTTCACTTCCTCCAGTTTTCTTCATTGAAACTCATACCCAAACTAACTTGATGGTTACATATAATTAATTTAGGTACTACTTTGATAGCCACACATAGGGTTACAGATACCCTCAAGTTGAAAGCTAGACAAGGACTATTTTCAAGATATAAATACAGAGGCATAGGTTTGTTGAGTATTCCTGGGAAATTATATGTGAGGGTATTGATTGAGAGGGCAAAGGCATGTACAGAGCATCAGATTGGGGAAGAGCAGTGTGGTTTCAGAAATGGTAGAGGATGTGTGGACCAGGTGTTTGCTTTGAAGAATGTATGTGAGAAATACTTAGAAAAACAGATGGATTTGTATGTAGCATTTATGGATCCGGAGAAGGCATATGATAGGGTTGATGGAGATGCTTTGTGGAAAGTTTTAAGAGTATATGGTGTGGGAGGTAAGTTGCTAGAAGCAGTGAAAAGTTTTTACCAAGGGTGTAAGGCATGTGTAAGAGTAGGAAGAGAGGAAAGTGATTGATTCCCATTGAATGTCGGTTTGCAGCAGGGGTGCGTGATGTCTCCATGGTTGTTTAATTTGTTTATGGATAGGGTGGTTAGAGAGGTGAATGCAAGAGTTTTAGAGAGAGAGGGGCAAGTATGCAGTCTGTTGTGGATGAGAGAGCTTGGGAAGTGAGTCAGTTGTTGTTCGCTGATGATACAGCACTGGTGGCTGATTTGGGTGAGAAACTGCAGAAGTTAGTGACTGAGTTTTTTTAAGAGTGTGAAAGAAGAAAGCTGAGAGTAAATGTGAATAAGAGCAAGGTTATTGGGTTCAGTAGGGTTGAGTGACAAGTTAATTAGGAGGTAAGTTTGAATGGAGAAAAACTGGAGGAAATGAAGTGTTTTAGATATCTAGGAGTGGACTTAGCAGAAGATGGAACCATGGAAGCGGAAGTGAGTCACAGGGTAGGGGAGGGGGCAAAGGTTCTGGGAGTGATGAAGAATGTGTGGAAGGTGAGAACATTATCTCGGAGAGCAAAAATGGGTATGTTTGAAAGAATAGTGGTTCCAACAATGTTATATGGTTGCGAGGCATGGGCTGTAGATAGGGTTGTGCAGAGGAGGGTGGATGTGTTGGAAATGAAATGTTTGAGGACAGTATGTGGTGTGAGGTGGTTTGATCGAGTAAGTAATGAAAGGGTAAGAGAGATGTGTGGTAATAAAAAGAGTGTGGTTGAGAGAGCAGAAGAGGGTGTATTGAAATGGTTTGGACACATGGAGAGACTGAGTGAGGAAAGATTGACCAAGAGGATATATGTGTCAGAGTTGGAGGTAAGAAGGAGAAGCAGGAAACCAAATTGGAGGTGGAAGGATGGAGTGAAAAATATTTTGAACAATCGAGGCCTGAACATACAGGAAGGTGAAAGGCGTGCAAGGAATAGAGTAAATTGGAATGATTTGGTAAACCGGGGTGGATGTGCATTCAGTGGATTGAACTAGGGCATGTGAAGTGTAGGGTAAACCATTGCAAGGTCTGTGGGGCCTGGATGTGGAAAGGGAGCTGTGGTTTCGATGACAGCTAGAGACTGAGTGTGAACAAATATGGCCTTTTTTGTCTTTTCCTGGCACTACCTTGCTGAGGGGATGCTATTTCATCTATGGCTGGGTGGCCACGGGAATGGACGAAGGTGGCAAGTATGAATATGTACATGTATATGTCTGTGTATATATGTATATGTTGAAATGTATATGTGCATGTGTGGGCATTTATGTATATACATGTGTATATGGGTGGGTTGGCTCATTACTTGTCTGTTTCCTTGGGCTACTTCACTAATGTGAAAGATGGTGACTAAGTATAAGTATAAGTATAAGGTATAAGTATGTTGAGTATTCCTGGCAAATTATATGGGAGGGTATTGATTGAGAGGGTGAAGGCATGTACAGAGCATCAGATTGGGGAAGAGCAGTGTGGTTTCAGAAGTGGTAGAGGATGTGTGGATCAGGTGTTTGCTTTGAAAAATGTATGTGAGAAATACTTAGAAAAGCAAATGGATTTGTATGTAGCATTTATGGATTTGGAGAAGGCATATGATAGAGTTGATAGAGATGCTCTGTGGAAGGTATTAAGAATATATGGTGTGGGAGGCAAGTTGTTAGAAGCAGTGAAAAGTTTTTATCGAGGATGTAAGGCATGTGTACGTGTAGGAAGAGAGGAAAGTGATTGGTTCTCAGTGAATGTAGGTTTGCGGCAGGGGTGTGTGATGTCTCCATGGTTGTTTAATTTGTTTATGGATGGGGTTGTTAGGGAGGTGAATGCAAGAGTTTTGGAAAGAGGGGCAAGTATGAAGTCTGTTGTGGATGAGAGAGCTTGGGAAGTGAGTCAGTTGTTGTTCGCTGATGATACAGCGCTGGTGGCTGATTCATGTGAGAAACTGCAGAAGCTGGTGACTGAGTTTGGTAAAGTGTGTGAAAGAAGAAAGTTAAGAGTAAATGTGAATAAGAGCAAGGTTATTAGGTACAGTAGGATTGAGGGTCAAGTCAATTGGGAGGTGAGTTTGAATGGAGAAAAACTGGAGGAAGTGAAGTGTTTTAGATATCTGGGAGTGGATCTGGCAGCGGATGGAACCATGGAAGCGGAAGTGGATCATAGGGTGGGGGAGGGGGCGAAAATTCTGGGAGCCTTGAAGAATGTGTGGAAGTCGAGAACATTATCTCGGAAAGCAAAAATGGGTATGTTTGAAGGAATAGTGGTTCCAACAATGTTGTATGGTTGCGAGGCGTGGACTATGGATAGAGTTGTGCGCAGGAGGATGGATGCGCTGGAAATGAGATGTTTGAGGACAATGTGTGGAGTGAGGTGGTTTGATCGAGTAAGTAACGTAAGGGTAAGAGAGATGTGTGGAAATAAAAAGAGCGTGGTTGAGAGAGCAGAAGAGGGTGTTTTGAAATGGTTTGGTCACATGGAGAGAATGAGTGAGGAAAGATTGACCAAGAGGATATATGTGTCTGAGGTGGAGGGAACGAAGAGAAGAGGGAGACCAAATTGGAGGTGGAAAGATGGAGTGAAAAAGATTTTGTGTGATCGGGGCCTGAACATGCAGGAGGGTGAAAGGAGGGCAAGGAATAGAGTGAATTGGATCGATGTGGTATACCGGGGTTGACGTGCTGTCAGTGGATTGAATCAAGGCATGTGAAGCGCCTGGGGTAAACCATGGAAAGCTGTGTAGGTATGTATATTTGCGTGTGTGTGGACGTATGTATATACATGTGTATGGGGTGGGTTGGGCCATTTCTTTCGTCTGTTTCCTTGCGCTACCTCGCAAACGCGGGAGACAGCGGCAAAAAAAAAAAAAAAAGATATCGTTGTTTTCTGATTTAGTAATTGGATGAATGTATTAGAAATATGGTTTAGATAATGAAGCAGAAGATTGATTGGCCTAGGTTTACCATGACAGTGAATTTCTGAAGAAACAATAACTGGTCTTGAACATGAATGTTCACCCTGTAGTTTTTTTCTGTAAATGATAATTCAGCTTCTGATCACATTTGCCCAGCAACCCCACAGTCTGTCACAATTTCTTAAACTCTGTTTATTTGTACATATGTTCCTGTGTCCTTCATGGATTTTTTTCCTAACCCATTAAGCTCAATTATTTTCTATCTAGGGAAGTTGTATGTTTTTTATTTATTATTTATTTATTATACTTTGTCGTTGTCTCCCGCGTTTGCGAGGTAGCGCAAGGAAACAGACGAAAGAAATGGCCCAACCCCCCCCCATACACATGTATATACATATGTCCACACACGCAAATATACATACCTACACAGCTTTCCATGGTTTACCCCAGACGCTTCACATGCCTTGATTCAATCCACTGACAGCACGTCAACCCCGGTATACCACATCGCTCCAATTCACTCTATTCCTTGCCCTCCTTTCACCCTCCTGCATGTTCAGGCCCCGATCACACAAAATCTTTTTCACTCCATCTTTCCACCTCCAATTTGGTCTCCCTCTTCTCCTCGTTCCCTCCACCTCCGACACATATATCCTCTTGGTCAATCTTTCCTCACTCATTCTCTCCATGTGCCCAAAGCACTTCAAAACACCCTCTTCTGCTCTCTCAACCACGCTCTTTTTATTTCCACACATCTCTCTTACCCTTACGTTACTCACTCGATCAAACCACCTCACACCACACATTGTCCTCAAACATCTCATTTCCAGCACATCCATCCTCCTGCGCACAACTCTATCCATAGCCCACGCCTCGCAACCATACAACATTGTTGGAACCACTATTCCTTCAAACATACCCATTTTTGCTTTCCGAGATAATGTTCTCGACTTCCACACATTCTTCAAGGCCCCCAGAATTTTCGCCCCCTCCCAACACCCTATGATCCACTTCCGCTTCCATGGTTCCATCCGCTGCCAGATCCACTCCCAGATATCTAAAACACTTCACTTCCTCCAGTTTTTCTCCATTCAAACTCACCTCCCAATTGACTTGACCCTCAACCCTACTGTACCTAATAACCTTGCTCTTATTCACATTTACTCTTAACTTTCTTCTTCCACACACTTTACCAAACTCAGTCACCAGCTTCTGCAGTTTCTCACATGAATCAGCCACCAGCGCTGTATCATCAGCGAACAACAACTGACTCACTTCCCAAGCTCTCTCATCCCCAACAGACTTCATACTTGCCCCTCTTTCCAAAACTCTTGCATTTACCTCCCTAACAACCCCATCCATAAACAAATTAAACAACCATGGAGACATCACACACCCCTGCCGCAAACCTACATTCACTGAGAACCAATCACTTTCCTCTCTTCCTACACGTACACATGCCTTACATCGTAAATAAAAACTTTTCACTGCTTCTAACAACTTTCCTCCCACACCATATATTCTTAATACCTTCCACAGAGCATCTCTATCAACTCTATCATATGCCTTCTCCAGATCCATAAATGCTACATACAAATCCATTTGCTTTTCTAAGTATTTCTCACATACATTCTTCAAAGCAAACACCTGATCCACACATCCTCTACCACTTCTGAAACCACACTGCTCTTCCCCAATCTGATGCTCTGTACATGCCTTCACCCTCTCAATCAATACCCTCCCATATAATTTACCAGGAATACTCAACAAACTTATACCTCTGTAATTTGAGCACTCACTCTTATCCCCTTTGCCTTTGTACAATGGCACTATGCATGCATTCCGCCAATCCTCAGGCACCTCACCATGAGTCATACATACATTAAATAACCTTACCAACCAGTCAACAATACAGTCACCCCCTTTTTTAATAAATTCCACTGCAATACCATCCAAACCTGCTGCCTTGCCGGCTTTCATCTTCCGCAAAGCTTTCACTACCTCTTCTCTGTTTACCAAATCATTTTCCCTAACCCTCTCACTTTGCACACCACCTCGACCAAAACACCCTATATCTGCCACTCTATCATCAAACACATTCAACAGACCTTCAAAATACTCACTCCATCTTCTTCTCACATCACCACTAGTTATCACCTCCCCATTTGCGCCCTTCACTGAAGTTCCCATTTGCTCCCTTGTCTTACGCACTTTATTTACCTCCTTCCAGAACATCTTTTTATTCTCCCTAAAATTTAATGATACTCTCTCACCCCAACTCTCATTTGCCCTTTTTTTCACCTCTTGCACCTTTCTCTTGACCTCCTGTCTCTTTCTTTTATACATCTCCCACTCAACTGCATTTTTTCCCTGCAAAAATCGTCCAAATGCCTCTCTCTTCTCTTTCACTAATACTCTTACTTCTTCATCCCACCACTCACAACCCTTTCTAATCAACCCACCTCCCACTCTTCTCATGCCACAAGCATCTTTTGTGCAATCCATCACTGATTCCCTAAATACATCCCATTCCTCCCCCATGTGTATTGTGTATTTACGTTATTTTTTTTTAATGTTGAAAGCTTCAGTCATGGACATAAGTTCACATCATGGCTGGGCCTTAACTGAATGTAAAGAGAATTATGAAGCAGAAAGAGGAGAGACAAATTTTTGAGAAAGTGAAAATGATCTGTCTTTTGAAATGTGTTGAGTCATAGTTATGTAATCATGTATAAAAGTAATGGATGATCAAATTGGTAAGAGCACTTCATAGGCAATTCTTAATATTGACCAAAGTGCAAATGTCTCATGAACATTTACACAGGACTTATATGGAACTTTGAACTTGTGGTTCCAGTGTATTGTAAAAGAACATGCAACTTAGGAAGGGTTGCAGCTTAACCCTTAAACTACAGTCCAGAAAAATGTAGGGATGCTCCAGTGTGGGGATTTATCAGAAAATTCAAAACAAATATTAAAATTTTATCATTTAATAGGAAATATCAATGGAAGTTAAGGGAACAAAATAAAGCAAACTTACCTTATTTAGTCTTGAATTGACATTTAAAGTTTGAATGCTTACAGATGCATTGGCTGTATTATTGCTGCTGACATAACAGTGTTATATCCTTAAGAGCTGAATGACAAACATACTTAAAAGTTTTGATTCACACTGTATTTCTTTTTGGAGACTCTTTACAGCATGGAACCTAGAGGATAATAGATAATGAGTTTGTAAAATATGCCACTATATGCCATAGGGCTTTTATATTTGATGCATTATTATAAATTTCAGATATATCACTTACTCGTTATGTTTTGTTTATTTTTAAGTTTCAGATATTAACATTATTCATAGTTTTATACATTAGGTAGGAGCCACTGAAAACACTGTGCTAGAGTTGCTCTCTACCAATGGCCCATTAAGGGTGAGGCACTTGAGGGTAAAAAGTGGCACTAGCGTTCAAGATTTATGGGGACTTTTGCTAAGGCCACCTCATTGAGGGAGCTCCCAAAGGAAACAGGAGTCAGAGATATAGCTAGATAGATTATACACTTTGTTATTCACTGCACTGTGACCTGAGCCATCTGCATATATGCCTACTGTCAGTTGTTCTTGAACATTCCACTCATATTTCCTCCATCAAGTTAACTTTCCTGTTATGATTAGAATCACATTCAACATCCACTGAATCAGTATCATTATCATTAGTGCCTCAGAGACAGAAATTAAGTTGCTGGACTGAGCATATACAGCTTTGCAGCAAGGTGTGAAATATTGTGTGTTATATTGTTATATGGGTAACTTAAGACAGTTGGATTTCTTCCTGATGCTAATTATTGTTGTTGGTGACATAAGGCATCTGGCATACCAAAAAAGCATGCCTTTGAATTTGATTGAAGGTAGGAAGAGGCAACTTACACAAGTACAGTTTGCAGTAGCCATAGTTGGAATGTTTATATATGTATTTCTTGGAGTTAAGGGGTTAAATTAAATAGCCTGTAGGTTGTGGTGGTGGGGATGAGGGGATAAACTTTGTTAGTGGCGCTAAAAGTTGTTATGCAGTGTGAATGTTTCATTGGAGAGTAGGATGTTTACTTGGTAATACTTGTTCTTACATGATAACTGATGAGATTAATAATCTACTAAAGATTGAAATCTAAGATCACTGGAAATTTCATTTATTTTATTTTTTTTTTTTATTATACTTTGTCGCTGTCTCCCGCGTTTGCGAGGTAGCGCAAGGAAACAGACGAAAGAAATGGCCCAACCCCCCCCATACACATGTATATACATACGTCCACACACGCAAATATACATACCTACACAGCTTTCCATGGTTTACCCCAGACGCTTCACATGCCTTGATTCAATCCACTGACAGCACGTCAACCCCGGTATACCACATCGCTCCAATTCACTCTATTCCTTGCCCTCCTTTCACCCTCCTGCATGTTCAGGCCCCGATCACACAAAATCTTTTTCACTCCATCTTTCCACCTCCAATTTGGTCTCCCTCTTCTCCTTGTTCCCTCCACCTCCGACACATATATCCTCTTGGTCAATCTTTCCTCACTCATCCTCTCCATGTGCCCAAACCACTTCAAAACACCCTCTTCTGCTCTCTCAACCACGCTCTTTTTATTTCCACACATCTCTCTTACCCTTACGTTACTCACTCGATCAAACCACCTCACACCACACATTGTCCTCAAACATCTCATTTCCAGCACATCCATCCTCCTGCGCACAACTCTATCCATAGCCCACGCCTCGCAACCATACAACATTGTTGGAACCACTATTCCTTCAAACATACCCATTTTTGCTTTCCGAGATAATGTTCTCGACTTCCACACATTCTTCAAGGCCCCCAGGATTTTCGCCCCCTCCCCCACCCTATGATCCACTTCCGCTTCCATGGTTCCATCCGCTGCCAGATCCACTCCCAGATATCTAAAACACTTCACTTCCTCCAGTTTTTCTCCATTCAAACTCACCTCCCAATTGACTTGACCCTCAACCCTACTGTACCTAATAACCTTGCTCTTATTCACATTTACTCTTAACTTTCTTCTTCCACACACTTTTCCAAACTCAGTCACCAGCTTCTGCAGTTTCTCACATGAATCAGCCACCAGCGCTGTATCATCAGCGAACAACAACTGACTCACTTCCCAAGCTCTCTCATCCCCAACAGACTTCATACTTGTTTTATTATATATATGGTTTTGGGGAGAGTACGCTTTTATTTTGCCCTTTACAAAGTTACTTTTCCTCTGTTTTTAGTGTGTGAATAATGATATTGTCACCTTTTCAAATGACATCCTCAAAATTCTACCTGAGGAACATACCTTTACACCCCTTAGGAAATTCTGTAACATTTTACCCCTCAAATGATTTAGGATTTACTGTCGGCTTTTTTTTCTGAGAAAATTTTTGTGTTTATACTTTTACACTCTGATTTGTAAATCTGAAAATTAACTCCAAGATAAGTGACTTTCCTAAGCATCCTCCAAAACTCTTGTGAGAAGTTTATGAGGATAGCAAACCAGCCACCAGATGGTGGTGTTGTTTAAATATTTTGATCCAGTTGGCACTTATCACACTGGTGTATAAGGTGCCTCAAGTCCTGTGTTTGGATAATATCTTGAAAACTTGAAGCATTCACTTTATTTTGACAAACAAGAACACCAACATAGCTTCAACACGTCTCTTGTCAGCCTACAAGAGGAAAAGGACATCCCTTAGTATTTTCATGCTCCTTCAATTTTCCATGTTAATAAGGTAGCACCAGGAACTTCCACCTTCTAGTTCTCTTGTATAATGTACCGAAACCAGAGGCCCTTGTCCAAAGCCAAACCCCATAGACCTTTCTGTGGTTTCCTAAGACCACTTCAGAAGTATATGAAGGCCCTTAGTGCTGAAGGAAATGTAGACATCATACAATGGATCAAGCAATGAAAGTTTGTATACTGTACTGTAATTAGCATATATATACAAATAAAGGATAAAACTACTGAACAAATTTCTTGTCTGTGTGGCCTCTCCCACAAGCAATGAGGTATCCCTTTGAGAGGATTAGGTTCAGAATTTTTCCTTCCCTATTTAAATTAGTGAGAAAGCCATTGTTTGTGTATCCTTTTTGGTTGATCCTCGGATCCCTGAAACCTTTTGCTTCAGTAAGGCGCTTGCTTTTAGCATATCAGAAACAGCTACTTAGTCACTGTCACCAAACCACCCACTCCTGGTTATTGAGAACTCAGTGTTCCTTGGAACTGTCAAGGATACACTTATCATCTTCTGCTGCACTCAGCTGGTTTGTAGATCAGTATCCATTTCTTTTTTTGTTTCATGAATACAGAGGGTCCTTAATGTATGTCAAGAGTTGTTTCCCAGAAAAACATGACATAGTGAAATGACAAAGGAATTTTCCCCCATAAAGAGTACTGTTATTGAGATATGTTTTGATGCAAGTCCAGCACCACTTAACTTGTATATCTGTACCTAAAACCCTTAACAAATATATATATAGGCAACATAAAGACAATAAAGAGATAGAAAAAGGAATGTTTTATTTTTCTGTCCTTGGAAATGGATAGGGTAGGCTTACTGCATTATATATTTCACTTTCACCATAGCCTTATCAGTGTTCTTGACAGTGGTATACAGTGGTTGAAGGTAAGCCAAAGTGGCTCACAATATTGACAGCCCATCCTTCATTTCTACTGCGCTTTATGACATCAACTTCCACGTAGAGAGTAACACTCTTATGTTGCCTTTTGCAAACACTAGACTGCTATCCAATGGCACTAGATGTTCTGCTAATTGTTGTAAGATCATGGGGATATTGCACGATACAGTGTATTGGATCATGGAGCACTCTTGAAATTCAGTAAATCCTTGATTTAACAGACTAACAAGGGGAAGGGATGTCCGTTTAATCGAATATAACCTAGTTGAAGTGTAGTTGAAATTGATAAGTTTTTAGTGAAAGATAAGCGAGAGGCATTTGGGCAGTACCTACAAGGAGGGAGTGCAGATGATTTGGGGATATGTAAGAGAAAGTTGCAGGAGATCAAGAGGAAGGTGCAGGGGTTGAAGAAGGGGGCAAATGAGAGTTAAATCTGGTCCGTTAAATCCAAAATCCGGTATATCGGGGTCCACTAAATTGAGGATTTACCGTACATCCACTAAGTTGCTTATGAAATGGGTGGGAGGAAATTATGGGTAGAGATCTTGTGTGATGGCACAGCACTCTGAGAGACTATTCTCACTCACCCAGCCATCATGGAAGTTTAGGTATGTAGATCCCCTCTGCTTCTGTTTGAAAACAACATTGGTACAAAGATATATGACATAGCCATTTAGTTCCTTTAGTAGACTGACAAGGTTTATGTGAAATGACATATGGTGGAGTGATTTATGATAGGGCTACCTTGTATTTTATAGTGTTTGTTGTTTATGTAATTCCTTATGAAGTAAATTTATTTACATATACATAATGTTATCTTGGAGAGCAAAAATGGGTATGTTTGAAGGAATAGTAGTTCTAACAATTATATATGGTTGTGAGGTATGGGCTATAGATAGTGTCATGTTGGGGAGGGTGGATATGTTGGCAGTGAAGTGTTTGAGGATAGTATGTGGTGTGAAATGGTTTGATTAAGTTATGAAAGGATAAGAGAGATGTGTGTTGATTGTGAAGTGGTTTGATTGAGTAATGAAAGGGTAATAGAGATGTGTGGTGATAAAATGAGGGTGGATAAGAGAACTGAAGAGGGTGTCCTGAAATGGTGTAGACTTATGGAGAGAGTGAGTGGAGGGAACAGAGTGGACAAGGGGATCAAATTTGAGATGGTAAAATGGAATGAAAAGGATTCTCAGTGATTGTGTCCTGAACATGCTGGAGGGAACTAGGCGTGCTTGGGATAGAGTGATATGAATGATGTGGTATACTGGGGTCAACGTGAGGATAGGGAACTGTGGTTTTAATGTTTTGGACATGACAGCTAAAGAATGGATATGAATGGTTCTGGCCTTTCAACATTTGGTCCTGCCACCACCTCACTAAAGAAACAACCATCCAGTGTGAAGATAAAGGTGAGTATTCAAAGTTCAGAGATATAAGTTTGTTGAGTATTCCTGGGAAATTATATGGGAGGGTATTGATTGAGAGGGTGAATGCATGTACAGAGCATCAGATTGGGGAAGAGTAGTGTGGTTTCAGAAGTGGTAGAGGATGTGTGGATCAGGTGTTTGCTTTGAAGAATGTATGTGAGAAATACTTTGAAAAACAAATGGATTTGTATGTAGCATTTATGGATCTGGAGAAAGCTTATGATAGGGCTGATAGAAATGCTCTGTGGAAGGGGTTAAGAGTGTATGGTATGGGAGGTAAGTTGTTAGAAGCAGTGAAAACTTAAGTTTTTATCGAGGATGTAAGGCATGTGTACGAGTAGGAAGAGGAAAGTGATTGGTTCCCAGTGAATGTCGGTTTGCAGCAGGGGTGTGTGATGTCTCCATGTTTGTTTAATCTATTTATGGATGGGGTTGTTAGGGATGTAAATGCAAGAGTTTTGGAAAGAGGGACAAGGATGCAGTCTGTTATGGATGAGAGGGCTTGGGAAGTGAGTCAGTTTCTTGTTCGCTGATGGCTGATTCGTGTGAGAAACTACAGAAGCTGGTGACTGAGTTTGGCAGAGTGTGTGAAAGAAGAAAGCTGAGAGTAAATGTGAATAAGAGCAAGGTTATTAGGTTCAGTAGGGATGAGAGACAAGTCAACTAGGAGGTTAGTCTGAATGGAGAAAAACTGGAGGAAATGAAGTGTTTTTGAAATCTGGGAGTGGATTTAGCAATGGATGGAACTATGGGAGTGGAAGTGAGTCACAGGGTGGGGGAGGGGGTGGAAGTTCTGGGAGCATTGAAGAATGGTGGAAGGTGAGAACGTTATCTCGGAGAGCAAAAATGGGTATGTTTGAAGGAATAGTAGTTCCAACAATGTTATATGGTTACGAGGCACGGGCTATAGATAGGGTTGTGCATAGGAGGGTGGATGTGTTGGAAATGAGATGTTTGAGGACAATATGTGGTGTGAGGTGGTTTGATTGAGTAAGTAATGAAAGGGTAAGAGAGATGTGTTGTAATAAAAAGAGTGTGGTTGAGAGAGCAGAAGACGGTGTATTGAAATGGTTTGGTCACATGGAGAGAATGAATGAGGAAAGCTTGACAAAGAGGATATATGTGTCGGAGGTGAAGGAAACGAGGAGAAGTGGGAGACCAAGTTGGAGTTGGAAGGATGGAATGAAAAAGATTTTGAGCGATCAGGGCCTGAACATGCAGGAGGGTGAAAGGCGTGCAAGAAATAGAGTGAATTGGAATGATGTGGTATACTGGGGTCGATGTACTGTCAATGGATTGAACTAGGGCATGTGAAGCATCTAGGGTAAACCATGGAAAGTTTTGTGGGGCCCGGATGTGGAAAGGAAGCTGTGGTTTTGGTGCATTACACATGACAGCTAGAGAATTAGTGTGAATGAATGTAGCCTTTGTTGTCTTTTCCTAGCGCTACCTTGTGCATGTGTGGGGGTAGGGGGGTGCCATTTCATGTGTGGCGGGGTGGCAATGGGAATGGATGAAGGCAGCAAGTATGAATATCTACATGTGTATATATGTATATGTCTGTGTATGTATATGTGGTTTCAGAAGTGGTAGAGGATGTGTGGATCAGGTGTTTGCTTTGAAGAATGTATGTGAGAAATACTTAGAAAAGTAAATGGATTTGTATGTAGCATTTATGGATCTGGAGAAGGCATATGATAGAGTTGATAGAGATGCTCTGTGGAAGGTATTAAGAATATATGGTGTGGGAGGCAAGTTGTTAGAAGCAGTGAGAAGTTTTTATCGAGGATGTAAGGCATGTGTACGTGTAGGAAGAGAGGTAAGTGATTGGTTCTCAGTGAATGTAGGTTTGCGGGCAGGGGTGTGTGATGTCTCCATGGTTGTTTAATTTGTTTGTGGATGAGGTTGTTAGGGAGATGAATGCAAGAGTTTTGGAAAGAGGGGCAAGTATGAAGTCTGTTGTGGATGAGAGAGCTTGGGAAGTGAGTCAGTTGTTGTTCGCTGATGATACAGCACTGGTGGCTGATTCATGTGAGAAACTGCAGAAGCTGGTGACTGAGTTTGGTAAAGTGTGTGAAAGAAGAAAGTTAGGAGTAAATGTGAATAAGAGCAAGGTTATTAGGTACAGTAGGGTTGAGGGTCAAGTCAATTGGGAGGTAAGTCTGAATGGAGAAAAACTGGAGGAAGTAAAGAGTTTTAGATATCTGGGAGTGGATCTGGCAGCGGATGGAACCATGGAAGCGGAAGTGAATCATAGGGTGGGGGAGGGGGCGAAAATCCTGGGAGCCTTGAAGAATGTGTGGAAGTCGAGAACATTATCTCGGAAAGCAAAAATGGGTATGTTTGAAGGAATAGTGGTTCCAACAATGTTGTATGGTTGCGAGGCGTGGGCTATGGATAGAGTTGTGCGCAGGAGAGTGGATGTGCTGGAAATGAGATGTTTGAGGACAATGTGTGGTGTGAGGTGGTTTGATCGAGTAAGTAATGTAAGGGTAAGAGAGATGTGTGGAAATAAAAAGAGCGTGGTTGAAGAGGGTGTTTTGAAATGGTTTGGGCACATGGAGAGAATGAGTGAGGAAAGATTGACCAAGAGGATATATGTGTCGGAGGTGGAGGGAACGAGGAGAAGTGGGAGACCAAATTGGAGGTGGAAAGATGGAGTGAAAAAGATTTTGAGTGATCGGGGCCTGAACATGCTGGAGGGTGAAAGGCGGGCAAGGAATAGAGTGAATTGGATCGATGTGGTATACCGTGGTTGAACTGCTGTCCATGGATTGAATCAGGGCATGTGAAGTGTGTGGGGTAAACCATGGAAAGCTGTGTAGGTATGTATATTTGCGTGTGTGGACGTATGTATATACATGTGTATGGGGGTGGGTTGGGCCATTTCTTTCGTCTGTTTCCTTGCGCTACCTTGCAAACGCAGGGAGACAGCAACAAAGCAAAAAAAAAAAAAAATATATATATTTTTTTTTTTGTTCAAACTACAGAGGCATAAGGTTTTTGAGTATTTCTGGGAAATTATACGGGAGGGTATTGATTGAGGGGGTGAATGCATGTACAGAGCATCAGATTGATGAAGAGCAGTGTGGTTTCTGAAGTGGCAGAGGATGTGTGGATCAGGTGTTTGCTTTGAAGAATGTATGTGAGAAATACTTAGAAAAGCAAACAGATTTGTATGTAGCATTTATGGATCTGGAGAAGGCATATAATAGGGTTGATATAGATGCATTGTGGAAGGTTTTGATATTATACGGTGTAGGAGGTAAGTAGCTAGAAGCGGTGAAAAGTTTTTACCAAAGATGTAAGGCATGTGTACGAGTAGGAAGAGAGGAGAATGATTGGTTCCTAGTGAATGTTAGTTTGCGGCAGGAGTGTGTGATGTGCCAATGGTTGTAAATCTGTTTTTGGATGGGGTTGTTAGAGAGGTAAATGCAAGAGTTTTGGAGAGAGGGGTGAGTATGCAGTCTGCTGTGGATGAGAGGGACTGGGAAGTGAGTCACTTGTTGTTCGCCAATAACACTGCTCTAGTGGCTGATTCGTGTGAGAAACTGTAGAGGTTGGTGGCTGAGTTTGGAAGAGTGTGTGGAAGGAGAAAGTTGAGAGTAATTGTGAATAACAGCAAGGTTATTAGGTTCAGTAGGGTTGAGGGACAAGTTAATTGGGATGTAATTTTGGAGAAAAATTGGATAAAGTGAAGTGTTTTAGATATCTGGGAGCGGACTTAGCAGCAGATGGAACCATGGAAGCGAAAGTGAGTCACAGGGTAGGAGAGGGGGTGAAAGTTCTAGGAGTGATGAACAATATGTGGAAATAGAGAATGGGTATGATTAAAGGAATAGTAGTTCCAACAATGTTATATGATTGCGAAGTGTGGGCTATAGATAGTGTTGTACAGAGGAGGTTGGATGCATTGGAAATGAAATGTTTGAAGACAACATGTGGTGTGAGGTGGTTTGATCAAGTAACTGATGAAAGGGTAAGAGAGATGTGTGAAAAAGGAAAATAGTGTGGTTGACAGAGCAGAAGAGGGTTTGTTGAAATGGTTTGGATGTATGGAGAGAATGAGTGAGTAAAGATTGACAAAGAAGATATGTGTGTCAGAGGTGAAGGGAACAAGGAGAAGAATGAGAACAAATTGGAGGTGGAAGGAGAGAATGATTTGATAAACTGAGAAGATGTAGTGAAAGCTTTGTAGAAGATGAAAGCTGGCAAGGTAGGAGGTTTGGATGTTATTGCAATGGAATTTATTAAAAAGGGTGTGACTGTGTTGTTGACCAGTTGGTGAGGATATTCATTGTATGTATGGTTCATGGTGAGGTGCCTGGGGATTGGTGGAATGCATGCATAGTGCAATTGTACAAAGGCAAAGGGGGTAGAGGTGAGTGTTCAAATTACAGAGGTACAAGTTTGTTGAGTATTCCTGGGAAATTATATGGGAGGGTATTGATAGGGAGGGTGAAGGCAAGTACAGGGCATCAAATTTGGGAAGAGTAGTGTGGTTTCAGAAGTGGTAGAGGATGTGTGGATCAGGTGTTTGCTTTGAAGAATGTATGTGAGAAATACTTAAAAAAACAAATGGATTTGTATGTAGCATTTATGGATCTGGAGAAGGCATATGATAGAGGTGATAGAGATGCTCTGTGGAAGATATTAAGAATATGTGGTGTGGGGGGCAAGTTGCTAGAAGCAGTGAAAGGTTTTTATCGAGGATGTAAGGCATGTGTACTAGTAGGAAGAGAGGAAAGTGATTGGTTCTCAGTGTATGTCATTTTGCGGCAGGGGTGTGTGATATCACCATGGTTGTTTGATTTATTTATGGATGGCATTGTTAGGGAGGTGAATGCAAGAGTTTTGGAAAGAGGGGCAAGTATGCAATCTGTTGTGGATAAGAGGGCTTGGGAAGTGAGTCAGTTGTTGTTCGCTGATGATACAGCACTAGTGGCTGAATCAGGTGAGACACTGCAGAAGCTGGTGACTGTTTTTGGTAATGTGTGTGAAAGAAGAAAGCTGAGAGTAAATGTGAATAAGAGCAAGGTTATTAAGTACAGTAGAGTTGAGGGACAAGTAAATTAGGAGGTAAGTTTGAATGGAGAAAAACTGGAGGAAGTGAAGTGTTTCAGATATCTGGGAGTGGACTTAGCAGCAGATAGAACCATGGAAGCAGAAGTGAGTCACAGGGTGGGGGAGGGGGCAAAAGTTCTTTGAGTGCTGAAGAATGTGTGGAAGGCGAGAACATTATCTCGGAAAGCAGAAATGGGTATGTTTGTAGGAATAGTGGTTCCAGCAATGTTTTATGGTTGCGAGGTGTGGACTATAGATAGGGTTGTGCGGAGGGGGGTGGATGTTTGAGGGCAATATGTTGTGCGAGGTGGTTTGATCAAGTAAGTAATGAAAGGGTAAGAGAGATGTGTGGTTATAAAAAGAGTGTGGTTGAAAGAGCAGAAGAGGGTGTATTGAAATGGTTTGATCACATGGAGAGGATGAGTAAGGAAAGTTTGACAAAGAGGACATATGTTTCAGAGGTGGAGGGAACAAAGAGAAGTGGGAGACCAAATTGGAGATTATAGGATGGAGTGAAAAAGATTTTGAGCGATTGGGGCCTGAACATGCAGGAGGGTGAAAGGTGTGTAAGGAATAGAGGGAATAGGAACGATGTGGTATACCGTGGTCGATGTGCTGTCAATGGATTGAACCAGGGCATATGAAGCATCTGGGGTAAACCATGGAAAGTTTTGTGGGGCCTGGATGTGGAAAGGGAGGTATGGTTTCCGTGAATTATACATGACAGCTAGAGTCTGAGTGTGAACAAATGTGGCCTGTGTTGTCTTTTCCTAGTGCTACCTTACGCGCATGTGGGGGGAGAGGGGTTTCATTTCTTGTGTGGTGGGGTGGCGACGGGAATTGAATAATGGCAGCAAGTATGAATTATGTACATGTGTATATATGTATATGTCTGTGTATGTATATGCATGTATACGATGAAATGTATAGGTATGTATATGTGCGTGTGTGGATGTTTATGTATGAACGTGTGTGAGAGTGGGTTGGGCCATTCTTTTGTCTGTTTCCTTGCGCTACCTCGCTAACACAGGAGACAGCGACAGAGTATAATAGATATGAATAAATAGATGAGTGGTTGGGCCATCCTTCATCTGTTTTCTTGCACTATCTTGCTGAAGCGGGAAACAGTGATTAAGTATGATAAAAAATAATCTTATTTATATGTAAGGAAATGACATTTTTGTGATTTTTTCAATTTTTATGATTTTTTCATGTGGGACTGTTACTGCTGGCAGTATATTTTTTTAGAGCTGATTAGTTTATATCATCCTAAATTTAGATGATCAGATCATCTTTAGAAAGATGCAGCTGCTCTTATTGCTGGGAAATTATTTATTTTTTATTTTATTCTACAGATCTACATGATTGTTTTCCCATTACCATCTATTCTGAAAATATTGTTTGAATAGTATTTTTCTTTTCCCCTCAAGCAATGTTCATCCTTGTGAGATATCTGGTGATGTATGTGTTACAGGCAGATAGTGGCAATGAGTGGGTGGTAGAAGCTCAGGATCAGGAGGACATGAAGACATGGTTGGTGACTATCGTTGCTCACTGTTGCCCTACTGATAAGGAGCAGTAAGTAAGCCATCACATGTTTGTTGTGTGATTTAAAGTTTTATTGTCCAGATGCATATTTTAAAGACATTGATATGATGTTGATGTACATTTAAGTTTTACAGCATGATTACAGCCTGTATCTACTTGCATGATGACCCTTATAGATACTTTATGGGTGTATATCTGATGCTAATGAACAGTTTATGCACTGAGATTATGTCTTATAGCTATTACAGCTGTCATGTTATCTTCATTATTTTTCATAGTATTTGCCATTTCCCACATTAGCGAGGTAGCATTAAGAACAGAGGACTGAGCCTTTGAGGGAATAACCCCCCTTGGCCCCCTTCTCTGTTCCCTCTTTTGGAAAATACAGATACGTGAGGGGAGTATTTCCAGCCCCCCCCCCCCCCCCTCCCTCCCCTTTATTCGCCTTCTACGACATGCAGGGAATACGCAGGAAGTATTTTTTCTCCCCATCCCATATTATTATTATTATTATTTTTTTTTTTTTTTGCTGTCTCCCGCGTTTGCGAGGTAGTGCAAGGAAACAGACGAAAGAAATGGCCCAACCCACCCCCATACACATGTATATACATACACATCCACACACGCAAATATACATACCTATACATCTCAATGTACACATATATATACACACACAGACATATACATATATACACATGTACATAATTCATACTGTCTGCCTTTATCTATTCCCATCACCACCTCGCCACACATGGAATAACATCCCCCTCCCCCCTCATGTGTGCGAGGTAGCGCTAGGAAAAGACAACAAAGGCCCCATTCATTCACACTCAGTCTCTAGCTGTCATGTAATAATGCCCGAAACCACAGCTCCCTTTCCACATTGAGGCCCCACACAACTTTCCATGGTTTACCCCAGACTCTTCACATGCCCTGATTCAATCCATTGACAGCACGTCGACGCTGGTATACCACATCGATCCAATTCACTCTATTCCTTGCCTGCCTTTCACCCTCCTGCATGTTCAGGCCCCGATCACTCAAAATCTTTTTCGCTCCATCTTTCCACCTCCAATTTGGTCTCCCACTTCTCATTCCCTCCACCTCCGACACATATATCCTCTTGGTCAATCTTTCCTTACTCATTCTCTCCATGTGCCCAAACCATTTCAAAACACCCTCTTCTGCTTGCTCAACCACGCTCTTTTTATTTCCACACATCTCTCTTACCCTTACATTACTTACTCGATCAAACAACCTCACACCCCATATTTTCCTCAAACATCTCATTTCCAGCACATCCATCCTCCTGCACACAACTCTATCCATAGCCCATGTCTCGCAACCATACAACATTGTTGGAACCACTATTCCTTCAAACATACCCATTTTTGCTTTCCTAGATAATGTTCTCGACTTCCAAACATTCTTCAAGGCTCCAGGAATTTTTGCCCCCTCCCCCACCCTATGAGTCACTTCCGCTTCCATGGTTCCATCCGCTGCCAGATCCACTCCCAGATATCTAAAACACTTTACTTCCTCCAGTTTTTCTCCATTCAAACTTACCTCCCAATTGACTTGACCCTCAACCCTAGTGTACCTAATAACCTTGCTCAGTCACCAGTGCTGTATCATCAGCGAAGAACTGACTCACTTCCCAAGCCCTGTCATCCACAAGAGACTGCATACTTACCCCTCTCCCCAAAACTCTTGCATTCACCTCCCTAACAACCCCATCCATAAACAAATCAAACAACCATGGAGACATCACACACCCCTGCCGCAATTCGACATTCACTGAGAACCAATCACTTTCCTCTCTTCCTACACGTACACATGCCTTACATCCTCGATAAAAACTTTTCACTGCTTCTAACAACTTGCCTCCCACACCATATATTCTTAATACCTTCCAAAGAGCATCTCTGTCAACTCTATCATATGCCTTCTCCAGATCCATAAATGCTGCATACAAATCCATTTGCTTTTCTCAGTATTTCTCACATACATTCTTCAAAGCAAAGACTTGATCCACACATCCTCTACCACTTCAGAAACCACACTGCTCCTCCCCAATCTGATGCTCTGTACATGCCTTCACCCTCTCAATCAGTACCCTCCCATATAATTTCCCAGGAGTAATCAACAAACTTATACCTCTGTAATTTGAGCACTCACTTTTATCCCCTTTGCCTTTGTAAAATGGCACTATGCAAGCATTCCGCCAATCCTCAGGCACCTCACCATGAGGCATAAATACATTAAATAATCTTACCAACCAGTCAACAATACAGTCACCCCCTTTTTTAATAAATTCCACTGCAATACCATCCAAACTTGCTGCCTTGCCGGCTTTCATCTTCCGCAAAGCTTTTACTACCTCTTCTCTGTTTACCAAATCATTCTCCCTAACCCCCTCACTTTGCACACTACCTCAACCAAAACTCCTTATATCTGCCACTTTATCATCAAACACATTCAACAAACCTTCAAAATACTCACTCCATATCCTTTTCACATCACTACTACTTGTTATCACCTCCCCATTTGCCCCCTTCCCTGATGTTCCCATTCGTTCCCTTGTTTTATGCACTTTATTTACCTGCTTCCAAAACATCTTTTTATTCTCGCTAAAACTTAATGATACTCTCTCACCCCAACTCTTATTTGCCCTCTTTTTCACCTCTTTCTCCTCTCTCTTGACTTCTTGCCTCTTTCTTTTATACATCTCCCAGCCATTTGCATTATTTCCCTGCAAAATTCGTCCAAATGCCTCTCCCTTTTCTTTCACTAATAATCTTACTTCTTCATCCCACCACTCACTACCCTTTCTAATCTATCCACCTCCCATGCTTCTCATGCCACAAGCATCTTTTGTACAAGTCATCACTGCTTCCCTAAATACATCCCATTTCTCCCCCACTCCCCTTACGTCCTTTGTTTTCACCTTTTTCCATTCTGTACTCAGTCTCTCCTGGTACTTCCTCAGACAAGTCTCCTTCCCAAGCTCACGTACTCTCACCACTCTCTTCACCCCAACATTCTCTCTTCTTTTCTGAAAACCTCAACAAATATTCACTTTCGCCTCCACAAGATAATGATCAGACATCCCTCCAGTTGCACCTCTCAGCACATTAACATCCCAAAGTCTCTCTTTCACGCGTCTGTCAATTAACACATAATCCAATAACGCTCTCTGGCCATCTCTCCTACTTACATATGTATACTTATATATATCTCTCTTTTTAAAGCAGGTATTCCCAATCACCAGTCCTTTTTGAGCACATAAATCTACAAGCTCTTCACCATTTCCATTTACAACACTGAACACCCCATGTACACCAATTATTCCCTAACTACCACATTGCTCACCTTTGTATTCAAATCACCCATCACTATAACCCGGTCTCATGCATCAAAGCTACTAACACACTCATTCATCTGCTCCCAAAACACTTGCCTCTCATGATCTTTCTTCTCATGCCCAGGTGCATATGCACCAATAATCACCCATCTCTCTCCATCCACTTTCAGTTTTACCCATATCAATCTAGAGTTTACTTTCTTGCACTCTATCACATACTCCCACTACTCCTGTTTCAGGAGTAGTGCTACTCATTTCCTTGCTCTCATCCTCTCACTAACCTCTGACTTTACTCTGAAGACATTCCCTTTACCTTACCCTTGAGCTTCGTTTCACTAAGAGCCAAACATCCAGGTTCCTTTCCTCAAAAATTCTACCTATCTCTCCTTTTTTCTCATCTTGGTTACATCCACACACATTTAGACACCCCAATCTGAGCCTTCAAGGAAGATGAGCACTTCCCGCTTGACTCCTGTTTCCCCTTTTAGAAAGTTGAAATACAAGGAGGGGAGGGTTTCCAGCCCCCCACTCCCATCCCCTTTAGTCGCCTTCTACGACACATGAGGAATGTGTGGGAAGTATTCTTTCTCCCCCATCCCAAGGGATAAATAATAAATAAATGAATAGATAAAAAGACATCTTGGAAGGAGGTAAATAAAATGTGTAAGACAAGTGAACAAATGGGAACATTGGTGAAGGGGGCTAATGGGGAGGTAATAACAAGTAGTGGAGAAGTGAGAAGGAGATGAAGTGAGTATTTTGAAGGTATGTTGAATGATAGTGGCTGATATAAGGTGTTTTGGTCAAGGTGGTGTGCAAAGTGAGAGGGTCAGGGAGAATGGTTTGGGAAAGAGAAAAGAGATATTGAAAGCTTTGCGGAAAATGAAAGCCAGCAAGGTGGCAGGTTTGGATGGTATTGCAGCGGAATTTATCAGAAAAGAGGGTGTTGTTGACTGGTTGGTGAGGATATTCGATGTAAGTATGGTTCATGGTGAAGTGACTGAGGATTGGCAGAATACATGCATAGTGCCACTGTACAAAAACAAAGGAGATAAAGGTGAGTGTTCAGATTACAGAGGTATAAGTTTGTTGAGCATTCCTGGGAAATTACATGTGAGAGTATTGATTGAGAGGGTGAAGGTATGTACAGAGCATCAAATTGGGGAAGAGCAGTGTGGCTTCAGAAGTGGTAGAGGATGTGTGGATCAGGTGTTTGCTTTGAAGAATGTATCTGGGAAATACTTAGAAAAACAAATGGATTTGTATGTAGCATTTATGGATCTGGAGAAGACAGCGACAAAGCAAAATAAATAAAATATTATTTATTTTGCTTTGTCCATGTCTCCTGCGTTAGCAAGGTAGGGCAAGGAAACAGATGAAAGAATGGCCCAACCCACCCACATACACATGTATATACATACACATCCACACACGCAAATATACATACCTATGAATCTCAATGTACACATATGTTTACACACACAGACATATACATATATACACATGTACATAAAAAGGGCAAATGAGAGTTGGGGTGAGAGAGTATCATTAAATTTTAGGGAGAATAAAAAGATGTTCTGGAAGGAGGTAAATAAAGTGCGTAAGACAAGGGAGCAAATGGGAACTTCAGTGAAGGGCGCAAATGGGGAGGTGATAACAAGTAGTGGTGATGTGAGAAGGAGATGGAGTGAGTATTTTGAAGGTTTGTTGAATGTGTTTGATGATAGAGTGGCAGATATAGGGTGTTTTGGTCGAGGTGGTGTGCAAAGTGAGAGGGTTAGGGAAAATGATTTGGTAAACAGAGAAGAGGTAGTGAAAGCTTTGCGGAAGATGAAAGCCGGCAAGGCAGCAGGTTTGGATGGTATTGCAGTGGAATTTATTAAAAAAGGGGGTGACTGTATTGTTGACTGGTTGGTAAGGTTATTTAATGTATGTGTGACTCATGGTGAGGTGCCTGAGGATTGGCGGAATGCGTGCATAGTGCCATTGTACAAAGGCAAAGGGGATAAGAGTGAGTGCTCAAATTACAGAGGTATAAGTTTGTTGAGTATTCCTGGTAAATTATATGGGAGGGTATTGATTGAGAGGGTGAAGGCATGTACAGAGCATCAGATTGGGGAAGAGCAGTGTGGTTTCAGAAGTGGTAGAGGATGTGTGGATCAGGTGTTTGCTTTGAAGAATGTATGTGAGAAATACTTAGAAAAGCAAATGGATTTGTATGTAGCATTTATGGATCTGGAGAAGGCATATGATAGAGTTGATAGAGATGCTTTGTGGAAGGTATTAAGAATATATGGTGTGGGAGGAAAGTTGTTAGAAGCAGTGAAAAGTTTTTATCGAGGATGTAAGGCATGTGTACGTGTAGGAAGAGAGGAAAGTGATTGGTTCTCAGTGAATGTAGGTTTGCGGCAGGGGTGTGTGATGTCTCCATGGTTGTTTAATTTGTTTATGGATGGGGTTGTTAGGGAGGTAAATGCAAGAGTTTTGGAAAGAGGGGCAAGTATGAAGTCTGTTGGGGATGAGAGATCTTGGGAAGTGAATCAGTTGTTGTTCGCTGATGATACAGCGCTGGTGGCTGATTCATGTGAGAAACTGCAGAAGCTGGTGACTGAGTTTGGTAAAGTGTGTGGAAGAAGAAAGTTAAGAGTAAATGTGAATAAGAGCAAGGTTATTAGGTACAGTAGGGTTGAGGGTCAAGTCAATTGGGAGGTGAGTTTGAATGGAGAAAAACTGGAGGAAGTGAAGTGTTTTAGATATCTGGGAGTGGACCTGGCAGCGGATGGAACCATGGAAGCGGAAGTGGATCATAGGGTGGGGAGGGGGCGAAAATTCTGGGGGCCTTGAAGAATGTGTGGAAGTCGAGAACATTATCTCGGAAAGCAAAAATGGGTATGTTTGAAGGAATAGTGGTTCCAACAATGTTGTATGGTTGCGAGGCGTGGGCTATGGATAGAGTTGTGCGCAGGAGGATGGATGTGCTGGAAATGAGATGTTTGAGGACAATGTGTGGTGTGAGGTGGTTTGATCGAGTGAGTAACGTAAGGGTAAGAGAGATGTGTGGAAATAAAAAGAGCGTGGTTGAGAGAGCAGAAGAGGGTGTTTTGAAGTGGTTTGGGCACATGGAGAGGATGAGTGAGGAAAGATTGACCAAGAGGATATATGTGTCGGAGGTGGAGGGAGCAAGGAGAAGAGGGAGACCAAATTGGAGGTGGAAAGATGGAGTGAAAAAGATTTTGTGTGATCGGGGCCTGAACATGCAGGAGGGTGAAAGGAGGGCAAGGAATAGAGTGAATTGGAGCGATGTGGTATACCGGGGTTGACGTGCTGTCAGTGGATTGAATTAGGGCATGTGAAGCGTCTGGGGTAAACCATGGAAAGCTGTGTAGGTATGTATATTTGCGTGTGTGGACGTATGTATATACATGTGTATGGGGGTGGGTTGGGCCATTTCTTTCGTCTGTTTCCTTGCGCTACCTCGCAAACGCGGGAGACAGCGACAAAGTATAAAAAAAAAAAAAAAAACATAATTCATACTGTCTACCTCTATTCATTCCCATCGCAACCCCACCACACATGAAATGACAACCCCCTCTCTCCTCATGTGCACGAGTTAGCACTAGGAAAAGACAACAAAGGCCACATTTGTTCACACTCAGTATCGAGCTGTCATGTAACAATGCACTGAAACCACAGCTCACTTTCCATATCCAGGCCCCACAGAACTTTCCATGGTTTACCCCAGACGCTTCACATTCCCTGGTTCAATCCATTGACAGCACGTCGACCCCGGTATAACATCGTTCCAATTCACTCTATTCCTTGCACGCCTTTCACCCTCCTGCATGTTCAGGCCCCGATCACTCAGAATCTTTTTCACTTCATCTTTCCACCTCCAGTTTGGTCCCACTTCTCATTCCCTCCACCTCTGACACACATATCCTCTTGGACAATCTTTCCTCACTCATTCTCCCCATGTGACCAAACCATTTCAAAACACCCTCTTCTGCTCTATCAACCACACTCTTTTTATTACCACACATCTCTCGTACCCTATTATTACTTAGTCGATCAAACCACCTCACACCACATATTGTCCTCAAACATCTCATTTCCAGCACATCCCCCCTCCTCCGCACAACTCTATCCATAGCCCTCACCTTGCAACCATATAACATTGTTGGAACCACTAGTCCTTCAAACATACCCATTTTTGCTTTCCAAGATAATGGTCTCGACTTCCACACATTCTTTTACGCTCCCAGAACTTTCGCCCCTTCCCCTACGTATGATTCACTTCCGCTTCCATGGATCCATCCACTGCCAAATCCACTCCCAGATATCTAAAACACCTCACTTCGTCCAGTTTTTCTCCATTCAAACTTACCTCCCAATTGACTAGTCCCTAACCCTACTGTACTCAATAACCTTGTTCTTATTCACATTTACTCTCAGCTTTCTTCTTTCTCACACTTTATCAAACTCAGTCACCAGCTTTTGCAGTTTCTCACATGAATTAGCCACCAGTGCTGTATCATCAGCAAACAACAAGTGACTCACTTCTCAAGCTCTCTCATCCATAACAGACTGCATACTTGCCCTTCTTTCCAAAACTCTTGCATTCACCTCCCTAACAACCCCATCCATAAACAAACTAAACAACCATGGAGACATCACACACCCTTGCTGCAAACCTACATTCACTGAGAACCAATCACTTTCCTCTCTTCCTACACGTACACATGCCTTACACCCTCGAAAAAACTTTTCACTGCTTCTAACAACTTGGCTCCCATACCATATATTCTTAATACCTTCCACAGAGCATCTCTATCAACTCTATCATATGCCTTCTCCAGATCCATAAATGCTACATACAAATTCATTTGCTTTTCTAAGTATTTCTCACATACATTCTCCAAAGCAAACACCTGATCCACACATCCTCTACTACTTCTCAAACCACACTGCTCTTCCCCAATCTGATGCTCTGTACATGCCTTCACCCTCTCAATCAATACCCTTCCATATATTTTCCCGGGAATACTCAACAAACTTATACCTCTGTAATTTGAGCACTCACTTTTAACCCCTTTGCCTTTGTACAATAGCACTATGCAAGCAATCCACCAATCCTCAGGCACCTCACCATGAGTCATTCATACATTAAATAACCTTACCAACCAGTCAACAATACAGTCACCCCCTTTTTCAATAAATTCCACTGCAATACCATCCAAACCCGCTGCCTTGCCGGCTTTCATCTTCCGTAGAGCTTTTACTACCTCTTCTCAGTTTACCAAATCATTTTTCCTAACCCTCTCACTTTCCACACCACCTCGACCAAAACACCCTATATCTGCCACTCTCTCATCAAACACATTCAACTAACCTTCAGACTACTCACTCCATCTCCTTCTCACATCACCAATACTTGTTATCACCTCCCCATTAACCCCCTTCACTGAAGTTCCCATTTGTTCCATTGTGTTACTCACTTTATATACCTTCTTCCAAAACATCTTTTTTTATTCTATGTATTTGTTTTGCTTTGTCACTGTCTCCCACATTAGCGAGGTAGTGCATGGAAACAGACAAAAGAATAGCCCAACCCACCCACATACACATGTATATACATACATGTCCACACACGCAGATATACATACCTATACATCTCAACGTATACATATATATACACTCACAGATATATACATATATACACATGTACATAATTCATACTGTCTGCCTTTATTCATTCCCATCGCCACCCCGCCACACATGAAATAACAAACCCCTCTCCCCTCATGTGTGCGAAGTAGTGCTAGGAAAAACAACAAAGGCCACTTTCTCTCTAAAATTTAATGATGCTCTCTCACTCCAACTCTCATTTGCCCTCTTTTTTACCTCTTGCACTTTTCTCTTGATCTCCTACCTGTTTGTTTTATACATCTCCCAGTCATTTGCATTATTTCCCTGCAAAAATCGTCCAAATGCCTCTCTCTTCTCTTTCTCTAATAATCTTACTTGTTCATCCCCCCCACTCACTACCCTTTCTAATCAACCCACCTCACTCGCTTCTCATGCCACAAACATATTTTGCGCAAGCCATCACTGCTTCCCTAAATACATCCCATTCCTCCCCCACTCCCCTTACGTCCTTTGTTCTCCTCTTCTTCCATTCTGTACTCAGTCTCTCCTGGTACTTCCTCACACAAGTCTCCTTCCTAAGCTCACTTACTTTCACCACTCTTTTCACCCCAACATTCTCTCTTCTTTTCTGAAAACCTCTACAAATCTTCACCTTTTGCCTCCACAAGATAATGATCAGACATCCCTCCAGTTTCACCTCTCAGCACATTAACATCCCAAAGTCTCTCTTTCGCACGCCTATCAATTAACACATAATCCAATAACGTTCTCTGGCCATATCTCCTACTTACATACGTATACTTATGTATATCTCTCTTTTTAAAGCAGGTATTCCCAATCACCACTCCTTTTGAGCACATACATCTACAAGCTCTTCACCATTTCCATTTACAACACTGAACACCCCATATACACCAATTATTCCCTGAACTGCAACATTACTCACCTTTGCATTCAAATCACCCATCACTATAACCCGGTCTTGTGCATAAATACTACTAACACACTCACTCAGCTGCACCCAAAACACTTGCCTCTCATGATCTTTCTTCTCATGCCCAGGTGCATATGCACCAATAATCACCCATCTCTCTCCATCCACTTTCAGTTTTACCCATATCAATTTATAGTTTACTTTCTTACACTCTATCACATACTCCCACCACTCTTGTTTCAGGAGTAGTGCTACTCCTTTCCTTACTCTTGTCCTCTCACTAACCCCTGACTTTACTGCCAAGACATTCCGAAACCACTCTTCCCCTTTACCCTTGAGCTTTGTTTCCCTCAGAGCCAAAACATCCAGGTTCCTTTCCTCAAACATACTACCTATCTCTCCTTTTTTCTCATCTTGGTTACATCCACACACATTTAAACACCACTATCTGAGCCTTTGAGGAGGATGAGCACTCCCTGCTTGACTCCTTCTTCTGTTTACCCTTTTAGAAATTTAAGATACAAGGAGGGGATGGTTTCCAGCTCCCCGCTCCCGTCCCCTTTAGTCACCTTTTACAACACGTGAGAAATGCATGGGAAGTATTCTTTCTAAAATTCCTAAAGTTTATCAATACTCTCTCACCCCAACTCTCATTTACCCTCTTTTTCACCTCTTGCACCTTTCTCTTGATCTCCTTCCCCGTTCTTGTATATATCTCCCAGTCATTTGCACTATTTCTCTGAAAAAATCATCCAAATGCCTCTCTTTTCTCCTTCACTAACAATCTTACTTCTTCATCTTTCTAATCTGCCCACCCCCCATTTTCTCATGCCACAGACATCTTTTGCACAAGCCATCACTGCTTCCCATAATACATCCCATTCCTCCCTCCACTCTCCTATGTCATTTGCTCTCACCTTTTTCTGTTCTGCTCTCAATCTCTCCTGGTACTTCCTCACACAAGTCTCCTTTCCTAGCCCACCCCTCTCTTCACCCCAACATTCTCGCTTCTTTTCTGAAAACCTCTAGAAATCTTCATCTTCACCCCCTCAAGATAATGATCAGACATCCAGTAGCCCCTCTCAGCATATTAACATCCAAAAGTCTTTCTTTCATGTGCCTGTCATTATCACATAATCCAATAACGCTCTCTAGCCATCTCTCCTACTTACATATGTATACTTTTGTATATATCTCTTTGTAAGCCAGGTATTCCCAATCACCAGTCCTTTTTCACCACACAAATCTACAAGTTCTTCACTATTTCCATTTACAACACTGAGCATCCCATGTATACCAAGTATTCCTTCAATTGCCATTATTATTTACCTTTGCATTCAAATCACCCATCATTATAACCCGGTCTCGTGCATTAAAGCTGCTAACACACTCACTCAGCTGCTCCCAAAACACTTGCCTCTCATGATCTTTCTTCTCATGACAATGTGCATAGACACCAATAATCACCCATCTCTCTCCATCCAGTTTCAGTTTTACCCATATCAATCTAGAGTTACTATTTATGTATTCATAATACTTAACCGCCGTCTCCCGCGTTAGCGAGGTAGCACAAGGAAACAGACAAGGAATGGCCCAACCCACCTACATACACACATATATATTCTTTCATACTATTCGCCATTTCCCGCATTAGCAAGGTAGCGTTAAGAACAGAGGACTGGGCCTTTGAGGGAATATCCTCACCTGGCCCCCTTCTCTGTTCCTTCTTTTGGAAAAAAAAAAATGAGAGGGGAGGATTTCCAGCCCCCCACTCCTTTCCCTTTTAGTCGCCTTCTACGACATGCAGGGAATACGTGGGAAGTATTCTCTCTCCCCTATCCCCAGGGATAACACATATATTTATTTTATTATTTTGCTTTGTCGCTGTCTCCCGCGTTAGCGAGGTAGCGCAAGGAAACAGACGAAAGAATGGCCCAACCCACCCACATACACATGTATATACATACACGTCCACACACGCAAATATACATATCTATACATCTCAATTTTTTTTTTTTTTTTGCTTTGTCGCTGTCTCCCGCGTTTGCGAGGTAGCGCAAGGAAACAGACGAAAGAAATGGCCCAACCCACCCCCATACACATGTATATACATACGTCCACACACGCAAATATACATACCTACACAGCTTTCCATGGTTTACCCCAGACGCTTCACATGCCGTGATTCAATCCACTGACAGCACGTCAACCCCGGTATACCACATCGATCCAATTCACTCTATTCCTTGCCCTCCTTTCACCCTCCTGCATGTTCAGTCCCCGATCACACAAAATCTTTTTCACTCCATCTTTCCACCTCCAATTTGGTCTCCCACTTTTCCTCGTTCCCTCCACCTCCGACACATATATCCTCTTGGTCAATCTTTCCTCACTCATTCTCTCCATGTGCCCAAACCATTTCAAAACACCCTCTTCTGCTCTCTCAACCACGCTCTTTTTATTTCCACACATCTCTCTTACCCTTACGTTACTTACTCGATCAAACCACCTCACCCCACACATTGTCCTTAAACATCTCATTTCCAGCACATCCACCCTCCTGCACACAACTCTATCCATAGCCCACGCCTCGCAACCATACAACATTGTTGGAACCACTATTCCTTCAAACATACCCATTTTTGCTTTCCGAGATAATGTTCTCGACTTCCAAACATTCTTCAAGGCTTCCAGGATTTTCGCCCCCTACCCCACCCTATGATCCACTTCCGCCTCTATGGTTCCATCCGCTGCCAGATCCACTCCCAGATATCTAAAACACTTTACTTCCTCCAGTTTTTCTCCATTCAAACTTACCTCCCAATTGACTTGACCCTCAACCCTACTGTACCTAATAACCTTGCTCTTATTCACATTTACTCTTAACTTTCTTCTTTCACACACTTTACCAAACTCAGTCACCAGCTTCTGCAGTTTCTCATATGAATCCGCCACCGGCACTGTATCATCAGCGAACAACAACTGACTCACTTCCCAAGCTCTCTCATCCACAACAGACTTCATACTTGCCCCTCTTTCCAAAACTCTTGCATTCACCTCCCTAACAACCCCATCCATAAACAAATTAAACAACCATGGAGACATCACACACCCCTGCCGCAAACCTACATTCACTGAGAACCAATCACTTTCCTCTCTTCCAACACATACACAAGCCTTACATCCTCGATAAAAACTTTTCACTGCTTCTAACAACTTGCCTCCCACACCATATATTCTTAATACCTTCCACAGAGCATCTCTATCAACTCTATCATATGCCTTCTCCAGATCCATAAATGCTACATACAAATCCATTTGCTTTTCAAAGTATTTCTCACATACATTCTTCTAAGCAAACACCTGATCCACACATCCTCTACCACTTCTGAAACCACACTGCTCTTCCCCAATCTGATGCTCTGTACATGCCTTCACCCTCTCAATCAATACCCTCCCATATAATTTACCAGGAATACTCAACAAACTTTTTTTTTTTATACTTTGTCGCTGTCTCCCGCGTTTGCGAGGTAGCGCAAGGAAACATACGAAAGAAATGGCCCAACCCACCCTCATACACATGTATATACATACGTCCACACACGCAAATATACATACCTATACAGCTTTCCATGGTTTACCCCAGACGCTTCACACGTCTTGATTCAATCCACTGACAGCACGTCAACCCCGGTATACCACATCGCTCCAATTCACTCTATTCCTTGCCCTCCTTTCACCCTCCTGCATGTTCAGGCCCCGATCACACAAAATCTTTTTCACTCCATCTTTCCACCTCCAATTTGGTCTCCCTCTTCTCCTTGTTCCCTCCACCTCCGACACATATATCCTCTTGGTCAATCTTTCCTCACTCATTCTCTCCATGTGCCCAAACCACTTCAAAACACCCTCTTCTGCTCTCTCAACCACGCTCTTTTTATTTCCACACATCTCTCTTACCCTTACGTTACTCACTCGATCAAACCACCTCACACCACACATTGTCCTCAAACATCTCATTTCCAGCACATCCATCCTCCTGCGCACAACTCTATCCATAGCCCACGCCTCGCAACCATACAACATTGTTGGAACCACTATTCCTTCAAACATACCCATTTTTGCTTTCCGAGATAATGTTCTCGACTTCCACACATTCTTCAAGGCCCCCAGAATTTTCGCCCCCTCCCCCACCCTATGATCCACTTCCGCTTCCATGGTTCCATCCGCTGCCAGATCCACTCCCAGATATCTAAAACACTTCACTTATACCTCTGTAATTTGAGCACTCACTCTTATCCCCTTTGCCTTTGTACAATGGCACTATGCACGCATTCTGCCAACCCTCAGGCACCTCACCATGAGTCATACATACATTAAATAACCTTACCAACCAGTCAATAATACAGTCACCCCCTTTTTTAATAAATTCCACTGCAATACCATCCAAACCTGCTGCCTTGCCGGCTTTCATCTTCCGCAAAGCTTTTACTACCTCTTCTCTGTTTACCAAATCATTTACCCTAACCCTCTCACTTTGCACACCACCTCGACCAAAACACCCTATATCTGCCACTCTATCATCAAACACATTCAACAAACCTTCAAAATACTCACTCCATCTCCTTCTCACATCACCACTACTTGTTATCACCTCCCCATTTGCACCCTTCACTGAAGTTCCCATTTGTTCCCTTGTCTTATGCACTTTATTTACCTCCTTCCAGAACATCTTTTTATTCTCCCTAAAATTTAATGATACTCTCTCACCCCAACTCTCATTTGCCCTCTTTTTCACCTCTTGCACGTTTCTCTTGACCTCCTGTCTCTTTCTTTTATACATCTCCCACTCAATTGCATTTTTCCCATGCAGAAATCGTCCAAATGCCTCTCTCTTCTCTTTCACTAATAATCTTACTTCTTCATCCCACCACTCACTACCCTTTCTAATCAACCACCTCCCACTCTTCTCGTGCCACAAGCATCTTTTGCACAATCAATCACTGATTCCCTAAATACATCCCATTCCTCCCCCACTCCCCTTACTTCCATTGTTCTCACCTTTTTCCATTCTGTACTCAGTCTTTCCTTGTACTTCCTCACACAAGTCTCCTTCCCAAGCTCACTTACTCTCGCCACCCTCTTCACCCCAACATTCACTCTTCTTTTCTGAAAACCCATACAAATCTTCACCTTAGCCTCCACAAGATAATGATCAGACATCCCTCCAGTTGCACCTCTCAGCACATTAACATCCAAAAGTCTCTCTTTCGCATGCCTGTCAATTAACACGTAATCCAATAACGCTCTCTGGCCATCTCTCCTACTTACATAAGTATACTTATGTATATCTCGCTTTTTAAACCAGGTATTCCCAATCATCAGTCCTTTTTCAGCACATAAATCTACAAGCTCTTCACCATTTCCATTTACAACACTGAACACCCCATGTATACCAATTATTCCCTCAACTGCCACATTACTCACCTTTGCATTCAAATCACCCATCACTATAACCCGGTCTCGTGCATCAAAACCACTAACACACTCATTCAGCTGCTCCCAAAACACTTCCCTCTCATGATCTTTCTTATGCCCAGGTGCATATGCACCAGTAATCACCCATCTCTCTCCATCAACTTTCAGTTTTACCCATATTAATCGAGAATTTACTTTCTTACATTCTATCACATACTCCCACAACTCCTGTTTCAGGAGTACTGCTACTCCTTCCCTTGCTCTTGTCCTCTCACTAACCCCTGACTTCACTCCCAAGACATTCCCAAACCACTCTTCCCCTTTACCCTTGAGCTTCGTTTCACTAAGAGGCAAAACATCCAGGTTCCTTTCCTCAAACATACTACCTATGTCTCCTTTTTTCACATCTTGGTTACATCCACACACATTTAGACACCCCAGTCTGAGCCTTCGAGGAGGATGAGCACTCCCCGCGTGACTCCTTCTTCTGTTTCCCATTTTAGAAAGTTAAAAAATATATATATTATTCATTTATTTATTATACTTTGTCGCTGTCTCCCGCGTTTGCGAGGTAGCGCAAGAAAACAGACGAAAGAAATGGCCCAACCCCCCCCCCCATACACATGTATATACATACGTCCACACACGCAAATATACATACCTACACAGCTTTGAATGGAGAAAAACTGGAGGAAGTGAAGTGTTTTAGATATCTGGGAGTGGATCTGGCAGCGGATGGAACAATGGAAGCGGAAGTGGATCATAGAGTGGGGGAGGGGGCGAAAATTCTGGGAGCCTTGAAGAATGTGTGGAAGTCGAGAACATTATCTCGGAAAGCAAAAATGGGTATGTTTGAAGGAACAGTGGTTCCAACAATGTTGTATGGTTGCGAGGCATGGGCTATGGATAGAGTTGTGCGCAGGAGGATGGATGTGCTGGAAATGAGATGTTTGTGGACAATGTGTGGTGTGAGGTGGTTTCATCAAGTAAGTAACGTAAGGGTAAGAGAGATGTGTGGAAATAAAAAGAGCGTGGTTGAGAGAGCAGAAGAGGGTGTTTTGAAATGGTTTGGGCACATGGAGAGAATGAGTGAGGAAAGATTGACCAAGAGGATATATGTGTCGGAGGTGGAGGGAACAAGGAGAAGTGGGAGACCAAATTGGAGGTGGAAAGATGGAGTGAAAAAGATTTTGTGTGATCGGGGCCTGAACATGCAGGAGGGTGAAAGGCGGGCAAGGAATATAGTGAATTGGATCGATGTGGTATACCGGGGTTGACGTGCTGTCAGTGGATTGAATTGGCATGTGAAGCGTCTGGGGTAAACCATGGAAAGTTGTGCGGGGCTTGGATGTGGAAAGGAAGCTGTGGTTTCGGGTATTATTGCATGACAGCTAGAGACTGAGTGTGAACGAATGGGGCCTTTGTTGTCTTTTCCTAGTGCTACCTCGCACACATGAGGGGGGAGGGGGATGGTATTCCATGTGTGGCGAGGTGGCGATGGGAATGAATGAAGGCAGACAGTGTCAATTGTGTGCATGGGTGTAGATGTATGTGTCTGTGTGTGTATATATATGTATACATTGAGATGTATAGGTATGTATATTTGCTTGTGTGGACGTGTATGTATATACATGTGTATGGGGGTGGGTTGGGCCATTTCTTTCGTCTGTTTCCTTGTGCTACCTCGCAAACGCGGGAGACAGCGACAAAGCAAAATAAATAAATAAATAAATAATTTTTTTTTTTTTGCCGCTGTCTCCCGCGTTTGCGAGGTAGCGCAAGGAAACAGACAAAAGAAATGGCCCAACCCTCCCCCATACACATGTATATACATATGTCCACACAAGCAATTATACATACCTACACAGCTTTCCATGGTTTACCCCAGACGCTTCACATGCCCTGATTCAATTTACTGACAGCACGTCAACCCCGGTATACCACATCGATCCAATTCACTCTATTCCTTGCCCTCCTTTCACCCTCCTGCATGTTCAGGCCCCGATCACACAAAATCTTTTTCACTCCATCTTTCCACCTCCAATTTGGTCTCCCATATATATATATATATATATATATATATATATATATATTCATGTGAGAAACTGCAGAAGCTGGTGACTGAGTTTGGTAAAGTGTGTGGAAGAAGAAAGTTGAGAGTAAATGTGAATAAGAGCAAGGTTATTAGGTACAGTAGGGGTGAGGGTCAAGTCAATTGGGAGGTGAGTTTGAATGGAGAAAAACTGGAGGAAGTGAAGTGTTTTAGATATCTGGGAGTGGATCTGTCAGCGGATGGAACCATGGAAGCGGAAGTGGATCATAGGGTGGGGGAGGGGGCGAAAATTTTGGGAGCCTTGAAAAATGTGTGGAAGTCGAGAACATTATCTCGGAAAGCAAAAATGGGTATGTTTGAGGGAATAGTGGTTCCAACAATGCTGTATGGTTGCGAGGCGTGGGCTATGGATAGAGATGTGCGCAGGAGGATGGATATGCTGGAAATGAGATGTTTGAGGACAATGTGTGGTGTGAGGTGGTTTGATCGAGTAAGTAACGTAAGGGTAAGAGAGATGTGTGGAAATAAAAAGAGCGTGGTTGAGAGAGCAGAAGAGGGTGTTTTGAAATGGTTTGGGCACATGGAGAGAATGAGTGAGGAGAGATTGACCAAGAGGATATATGTGTCGGAGGTGGAGGGAACGAGGAGAAGAGGGAGACCAAATTGGAGGTGGAAAGATGGAGTGAAAAAGATTTTGTGTGATCGGGGCCTGAACATGCAGGAGGGTGAAAGGAGGGCAAGAAATAGAGTGAATTGGAGTCATGTGGTATACAGGGGTTGACGTGCTGTCAGTGGATTGAAGCAAGGCATGTGAAGCGTCTGGGGTAAACCATGGAAAGCTGTGTAGGTATGTATATTTGCGTGTGTGGACGTGTGTATGTACATGTGTATGGGGGGGGGGGTTGGGCCATTTCTTTCGTCTGTTTCCTTGCGCTACCTCGCAAACGCGGGAGACAGCGACAAAGTATAAAAAAAAAAAAAAAAAAAAAAAAAAATATATATATATACAAACTTATACCTCTGTAATTTGAGCACTCACTCTTATTCCCTTTTCCTTTGTACAATGGCACTATGGAAGGATTTCGCCAATCCTCAGGTACCTCACCATGAATCATACATACATTAAATAACCTTACCAACCAGTCAACAGTACAGTCACCCCCTTTTTTAATAAATTCCACTGCAATACCATCCAAACCCGCTGCCTCTCCGGCTTTCATCTTCCGCAGTGCTTTTGCTACCTCTTCTATGTTTACTAAATCATTTTTCCTAACCCTCTCACTTTGCACACCACTTCGACCAAAACACCCTATATCTGCCACTCTGTCATCAGACATATTCAGCAAACCTTCAAAATACTCACTCCATCTCCTTCTCACATCACCACTACTTGTTATCACCTCCCCAGTAGCCCCCTTCACTGAAGTTTCCATTTGTTCCCTTGTCTTACGCACTTTATTTACCTCCTTCCAAAACATCTTTTTATTCTCCCTAAAATTTAATGTTACTCTCTCACCCTATCTCTCATTTGCCCTCTGTTTCACCTCTTGCATCTTTCTCTTGACTTCCTGCCTCTTTCTTTTATAGATCTCCCACTCATTTGTATTATTCCCCTGCAAAAATCATCCAAATGCCTCTCTCTTCTCTTTCACTAATAATCTTACTTCTTCATCCCACCACTCACTACCCCTTCTAATCTACCCACCTCCCACGCCTCTCATGCCCCAAGCATCTTTTGCGCAAGCCATCACTGCTTCCCTAAATACATCCCATTCCTCCCCCACTCCCCTTACCTCCTTTGTTCTCACCTTTTTCCATTCTGTACTCAAGTCTCTCCAGTTACTTCCTCACACAAGTCTCCTTCCCAAGCTCACTTACTCTCACCATTCTCTTCACCCCAACATTCTTCTTTTCTGAAAACCTCTACAAATCTTCACCTTCACCTCCACAAGATAATGATCAGACATCCCTCCAGTTGCACCTCTCGGCACATTAACATCCAAAAGTCTCTCTTTTGCACACCTATCAATTAACACATAATCCAATAACGCTCTCTGGCCATCTCTCCTACTTACATACGTATACTTATGTATATCTCTCTTTTTAAACCAGGTATATATATATATATATGCACACACATAAACGCTCACACAGACACACAATACACACATATACATATCAGTGCATACATACATAGACATATACATATATTTACACTTACATATCCATTTTTGCTGCCTTCATCCATTCCTGTTGCCTCCCCACCACACACGAAATAGCATCCCCCCTCCAGAGAGGAAGCGCTAGGAACAGACAAAAAAGGTCACATTGAATCATGTTTAGTCTCTAGCTGTTATGTGTAATGCACCATAGCCATAGCTCCCCATCCACATCCAGGCCCCACATACCTTTCCATGGTTTCCTCCAGATGCTTCACATGGCCTGATTCAGTCCATTGACAGCACGTCTACCCTGGTATACTGTGTCGTTTTAATTCACTCCATTCATTGCACACCTCTCACCCTCTTGTATGTTCAGGCCCCAATTGCTCAGAGTCTTTTTCACTCCATCCTTCCACCTCCAATTTGGTCTCCTGCTTCTTTTTCAACCCTTGCACCTTCCTCTTGTCCTCCTGCCACTTCTTTTTTATATCTCCCAGTCATTTGCATTCCTTCCTTGTAAGTATCATCCAAAAGCCTCTCTTTTCTCTTTCATTCCCTCCACCTCTGACTCATATATCCTCTTTGTCAACCTTTCCTCACTCATTCTCTCCATTTGTCCAAACCATTTCAATACAGTTTCTTCTGCTCTCTCAGCCACACTCTTTTTATTACCACATATCTCCTCTTACCCTTTCATCACTTACATGATCAAACCACCTCACACCACACATTGTCCTTAAACATTTCATTTCCAACACATCCACCCTCCTCCTTACAACCTTATCTATAGCCCATGCCTCGCATCCATATGATATTGTTGGAACTACTGTTCCCTTGAACATACCCATTTTTTCTCTCTGAGATAATATTCTTTCCTTCCACACATTCTTCATCACTCCCAGAACCTTCACCCACTCCCCTGCCCTGTGACTCACTTCCGCTTCCGTGATTCCATTTGCTGCCAAGTCCACTCCCACATATCTAAAACACTTCACTTCCTCCAACCTTTCTCCATCCAGACTTACATCCCAGTTGACTTGTCTCTCAACCATGCTGAACCTGATAACCTAGCTCTTATTCACATTTACTCTCAACTTTCTCCTTTCACTCACTTTTCCAAACTGAGTCACCAACTTCTGCAGTTTCTCACTTGTATCCACTACCTATGCTTATCATCACTGAACAGCAACTGACTCACCTCCCAGGCCCTCTCATCCCCAACAGATTGCATACTCGCCCCTCTCTACAAAACTCTTGCATTTACCTCTTTAGCCACTCCATCCATAAACAAATCGAACTACCATGGAGACATCACGCATCCCTGATGAAGACTGATCTTCACTGGGAACCAGTCACTCTCCTTTCCTCCTACTTGTTCACATGCCTTACATCCTTGATTAAAACTTTTCACTGCTTCTAACACATTACCTCTCATACCATATACTCTTAAGATCTTCCACAAAGCATCTCTGTCAACCCTATCATATGCCTTCTCCAGATCCATAAATGCCTCATACAAATCCATCTGTTTTTCTAAATATTTTTCACTCACATCTTCAAAGTAAACGCCTGATCCACACATCCTCTACCACTTCTTAAACCACACTGCTCCTCCCCAATATGATGCTCTGTACATGCCTTTACCCTCTCAATCAATACGCTCTCATACAATTTTCCAGTGATACTCAAAAAATTTATGCCTCTGTAGTTTGAACACTCACATTTAACCCCTTTGCCTTTGTACAATGACAATATACATTCATTCCACCAATCCTCAGGCACTTCACCATGATCCATACATACAATGAATATCCTTACCAACCATTCAATAAGACAGTCACCCCCTTTCTTGATAAATTCTATTGCATTACCATCTAAACCTGCTGCCTTGCTGGATTTCATCTTCTGCAAGGTTTTCACCACCTCTTCTCTCTTAACTAGACCATTCTCCTTGACCCCCCTCATTTCGCACATCACCCCAACCAATGACCCTCTCACTTCACACACCAGCCTGACCAAAACACCCTACATCTGCCTCTCTTATCATCAAACACGTTCAGCAAACCTTCAAAATACACTTTCCATCCCCTTCTCACTTCCTCACTACCTGTTATCACTTCCCCCTTGCCCTCCTCACCGATGTTCCCATTTGCTCTCTTGTCTTTCACATGTTATTTACCTCCATCCAAAACATCTTTTTGTTTTTAAACTTTGATAATACTCTCTCACCCCAACTTTTATTTGCCCTCTTTTTCAACCCTTGCACCTTCCTCTTGTCCTCGTGCCACTTCTTTTTTTATATCTCCCAGTCATTTGCATTCCTTCCTTGTATCATCCAAAAGCCTCTCTTTTCTCTTTCACCCCACCACTCACTACCCTTTCTAATCTGCCCACCCCCAACCTTTCTCATGTCACATGCACCTTTTGCACATGCCATCACTGCTTCCCTAAATACGTCCCATTTCTCCCCCACTCCCCTCATGCCTTTTGCTTTCACCTTTTGCCATTCTGCTCTCAATCACTCCTGGTACTTCCTCATACAAGTGTCGTTTCCAGGCTCACTTACTGTCACCACTATTTTCTTCCCAACAGTTTCTCTTTCTTTTTGAAAACCTCTACAAATCTTCACCTTTGCCTCGAAAAGATAGTGATCAGACGTTCCTCCAGCTGTCCCTTTCAGCTCATTAACATCCAAAAGTCTTTCTTTTACATGCCTGTCAATATCAATTAACACGTAGTCCAATAATGCCCTTTGACCATCTCTCCTACTCATATATGTAAACCAGGTATTCCCAGTCACCAGTCTTTTTTCAGCACACCAATGAACAAGCTCTTCACCATTTCCATTCACAACAGTAAGTACCCCATGTACACCAATTATACCCTCCACTGCCGCATTACTCACCTTCGCATTTAAACCATTCATCACTAATACCTGGTCTCGTGCACCAAAGCTGCTGACACACTTACTCAGCTGCTCCCAAAACACTTGCCTTTCATGATCTTTCTTCTCATGACCAGGTGCATACACACCATTAATCACCCATCTCTCTCTCCATCCACTTTCAGTTTTACCCTCATCAATGTAGAATTTACTTTCTTATACTTTAACACACTCCCATAACTCCTGCTTCAGGAGTGGTGCTACTCCTTCCTTAGCTCTTGTCCTCTCACCAACTCCTGACTTTACTCCCAAGACTTTTCCAAACCACTCTTACCCTTTACCCTTGAGCTTTGTTTCACTCATAGCCAGAACATTGAGGTTTCTTTTCTCAAACATACTACCTATCTCTCCTCTCTTCTCATCTTGGTTATATCCACACGCATTCAGACACCCCAGTCCTAGCCTTTGAGGAGAATGAGGTCTCCCTGCTTGACTCCTTCTCTTTCCCCTTTTAGAAATTTGAAATACAAGGAGGGGAGGGTTTCCAGTCCCTGCTTCTGCCCCTTTAGTCGCCTTGTATGACACGTGGGTAATACATGAGAAGAATTCTTGCTTCCCTATCTTATTATTATTATTATTATTATTATTTATTTTTTTTATTTTGCTTTGTCGCTGTCTCCCGCGTTTGCGAGGTAGCGCAAGGAAACAGACGAAAGAAATGGCCCAACCCACCCCCATACACATGTATATACACACACGTCCACACACGCAAATATACATACCTATACATCTCAATGTACACATATATATACACACACAGACACATACATATATACCCATGCACACAATTCACACTGTCTGCCTTTATTCATTCCCATCGCCACCTCACCACACATGGAATACCATCCCCCTCCTTCCTCATTTGTGCGGGGTAGCGCTAGGAAAAGACAACAAAGGCCTCATTCGTTCACACTCAGTCTCTAGCTGTCATGCAATAATGCCTGAAACCACAGCTCCCTTTCCACATACAGGCCCCGCACAACTTTCCATGGTTTACCCCAGATGCTTCACATGCCCTGATTCAATCCACTGACAGCACGTCAACCCCAGTATACCACATCGATCCAATTCACTCTATTCCTTGCCCGCCTTTCACCCTCCTGCATGTTCAGGCCCCGATCACTCAAAATCTTTTTCACCCCATCTTTCCACCTCCAATTTGGTATCCCACTTCTCCTCGTTCCCTCCACCTCCGACACATATATCCTCTTGGTCAATCTTTCCTCACTCATTCTCTCCATGAGCCCAAACCATTTCAAAACACCCTCATTTGCTCTCTCAACCACGCTCTTTTTATTTCCACACATCTCTCTTACCCTTACATTACTTACTCGATCAAACCACCTCACACCACACATTGTCCTCAAACATCTCATTTCCAGCACATCCACCCTCCTGCACACAACTCTATCCATAGCCCACGCCTCGCAACCATACAACATTGTTGGAACCACTATTCCTTCAAACATACCCATTTTTGCTTTCTGAGATAATGTTCTCGACTTCCACACATTCTTCAAGGCTCCCAGGATTTTCGCCCCCCTCCCCCACCCTATGATTCACTTCCGCTTCCATGGTTCCATCCACTGCCAGATCCACTCCCAGATATCTAAAACACTTTACTTCCTCCAGTTTTTCTCCATTCAAACTTACCTCCCAATTGACTTGACCCTCAACCCTACTGTACCTAATAATCTTGCTCTTATTCACATTTACTCTTAACTTTCTTCTTTCACACACTTTACCAAACTCAGTCACCAGCTTCTGCAGTTTCTCACATGAATCAGCCACCAGCGCTGTATCATCAGCGAACAACAACTGACTCACTTCTCAAGCTCTTTCATCCACAACAGACTTCATTCTTGCCCCTCTTTCCAAAACTCTTGCATTCACCTCCCTAACAACCCCATCCATAAACAAATTAAACAACCATTATTATTATTATTATTATTATTATTATTATCATTATTATGTTATTATTTGTTATTATCATTATTGTTATGTGTTGGAAATGAAATGTTTAAGGACAGTTTGTTGTGTGAGGTGGTTTGATCGAGTATGTAATGAAAGGATAATAGAGATGTATGGTAGTAAAAAAGAGTGTGGTTGAGAGAGAAGAGAGTGTGTTGAAATTGTGTGGACATATTGAGAGAATGAGTGCAGGAAGGTTGACAAAGAGGATATATGTGTCAGAGATGGAGGGATCAAGGAGAAGCGGGAGACCAAATTGGAGGTGGAAGGATGGAGTGAAAAAGATTTTGAGTGATCGGGGCCTGAACATGCAGGAGGATGAGAAGCGTGCAAGGAATAGAGTGAACTGGAACAATGTGGTATATAGGGGTCAACGTGTTGTGAGTGGTCTGAACCAGGGCATGTGAAACTTCTGGGATAAACCTTGGAAAGGTCTGTGTGGCCTGGATAAGGATAGGAGTTGTGGTTTTGGTGCATTACACATTGCAGCTTGAGACTGAGTATGAATGAATGTGGCCTTTTTTGTCTGTTTTCCTGGCACTACCTCGCTGATGCAGGGGGTGGTAAAGTGTTTCCTGTTGGGCAGGATGGTGCCAGGAATGGATGAAGGCAAGTGAGTATGAAGGCACATGTGTATGTACATGTGTATATAGTATATATGTGTATATATTTTCTCTCTCCAGTGGTGATTGTGCATATATATGTATATGTCAGTGTACGTGTATGTATATGTGTATATGTTGATATCCATATTTATGTGTATGGGCATGTATGTATATATGTGTGTAGATGAGTGGATGGGTTTTTCTTCATTTGTTTCATGGCATTACCTCTCTGACACAGGAAATGGTGGTCAAGTATGATAAAGAAAATATTGAATGATTATTAGTTATAATTTTTTATATTCTTATTATTATTGTATTGTAGCTGATTGGATAAATTCTAAAGTTTTAGAATAATGCATCTACCTCAGGGAATTGGGCATTCCAAGCCATAGCAAGCCAGCTGGGTTTAAGCCCCCAAACTGAAAAAAAATTCTGGAAAAGATGCCTGCCTCTGTGCATGTGATCCATTCAGTGGAAATGGGAACATGATTAATAATAGTAATTAGATAATAGAAAGGAAATAAAAACACAATTGACAAATAAATTGTGAAGCACATGGTGATATATTCACTGGTGATATAAAACTATTGTTGCATGTGCACTGAAAGCATTTTATGACAAACTAGCAGCCAAGAAATCAGGCATCATATAATTTTCATTAAGATAACAATTTAGTGTTGTTATTGTGCTATTGACAATTTTTATCTCGGTGTGATTCATTCTTGAAAAATTTTATTTACAATTATGATATTTGTTTCCAATTTGAATATTTAGAGATGAAAAACATTATTTTCAACATCTAATGTATTTACACCTTTTCATTTTAGTCTGTGGGGCTTGGATGTGGATAGGTAGTTGTGGTTTTGGTGCATTACACATGACAGCTAGAGACTGAGTGTGAACGAATGTGGCCTTTTTTATCTGTTTTCCTGGCGCTGCTGCACTAAAGCAGGGGGTGGCGATGCTGTTTTCTTTGGGGTGGGTTGGCACCAGGAATGCATGAGGGCGAGCAAATATGAAAATGTACAAGTGTATATATGTCTGTGTATGTATATGTTGATAATGTATATGTACGTGTGTGGGTGTTTGTGTGTATATATATATATATATATGTATATATTTTTTTTTTTTTTGCTGTCTCCCGCGTTTGTGAGGTAGCGCAAGGAAACAGACGAAAGAAATGGCCCAACCCACTTCCATACACATGTATATACATACGTCCACACACGCAACTATACATACCTACACAGCTTTCCATGGTTTACCCCAGACGCTTCACATGCCTTGATTCAATCCACTGACAGCACGTCAACCCCGGTATACCACATCGCTCCAGTTCACTCTATTCCTTGCCCTCCTTTCACCCTCCTGCATGTTTAGGCCCCGATCACACAAAATCTTTTTCACTCCATCTTTCCACCTCCAATTTGGTCTCCCTCTTCTCCTCGTTCCCTCCACCTCCGACACATATATCCTCTTGGTCAATCTTTCCTCACTCATTCTCTCCAAGTGCCCAAACCATTTCAAAACAGCCTCTTCTGCTCTCTCAACCACGCTCTTTTTATTTCCACACATCTCTCTTACCCTTACGTTACTTACTCGATCAAACCACCTCACACCACACATTGTCCTCAAACATCTCATTTCCAGCACATCCATCCTCCTGCGCACAACTCTGTCCATAGCCCACACCTCGCAACCATACAACATTGTTGGAACCACTATTCCTTCAAACATACCCATTTTTGCTTTCCGAGATAATGTTCTCGACTTCCACACATTCTTCAAGGCTCCCAGAATTTTTGCCCCCTCCCCCACCCTATGATCCACTTCCGCTTCCATGGTTCCATCCGCTGCCAGATCCACTCCCAGATATCTAAAACATTTCACTTCCTCCAGTTTTTCTCCATTCAAACTCACCTCCCAATTGACTTGACCCTCAACCCTACTGTACCTAATAACCTTGCTCTTATTCACATTTACTCTTAACTTTCTTCTTTCACACACTTTACCAAACTCAGTCACCAGCTTCTGCAGTTTCTTACATGAATCAGCCACCAGCGCTGTATCATCAGCGAACAACAACTGACTCACTTCCCAAGCTCTCTCCTCCCCAACAGACTTCATACTTGCCCCTCTTTCCAAAAGTCTTGCATTCACCTCCCTAACAACCCCATCCATAAACAAATTAAACAACCATGGAGACATCACACACCCCTGCCGCAAACCTACATTCACTGAGAACCAATCACTTTCCTCTCTTCCTACACGTACACATGCCTTACATCCTCGATAAAAACTTTTCACTGCTTCTAACAACTTGCCTCCCACACCATATATTCTTAATACCTTCCAGAGAGCATCTCTATCAACTCTATCATATGCCTTCTCCAGATCCATAAATGCTACATACAAATCCATTTGCTTTTCTAAGTATTTCTCTCATACATTCTTCAAAGCAAACACCTGATACACACATCCTCTACCACTTCTGAAACCACACTGCTCTTCCCCAATCTGATGCTCTGTACATGCCTTCACCCTCTCAATCAATACCCTCCCATATAATTTACCAGGAATACTCAACAAACTTATACCTCTGTAATTTGAGCACTCACTCTTATCCCCTTTGCCTTTGTACAATGGCACTATGCACGCATTCCGCCAATCCTCAGGCACCTCACCATGAGTCATACATACATTAAATAACCTTACCAACCAGTCAACAATACAGTCACCCCCTTTTTTAATAAATTCCACTGCAATACCATCCAAACCTGCTGCCTTGCCGGCTTTCATCTTCCGCAAAGCCTTTACTACCTCTTCTCTGTTTACCAAATTTTCCCTAACCCTCTCACTTTGCACACCACCTCGACCAAAACACCGTATATCTGCCACTCTATCATCAAACACATTCAACAAACCTTCAAAATACTCACTCCATCTCCTTCTCACATCACCACTACTTGTTATCACCTCCCCATTTGCACCCTTCACTGAAGTTCCCATTTGCTCCCTTGTCTTACGCACTTTATTTACCTCCTTCCAGAACATCTTTTTATTCTCCCTAAAATTTAATGATACTCTCTCACCCCAACTCTCATTTGCCCTTTTTTTCACCTCTTGCATGTTTCTCTTGACCTCCTGTCTCTTTCTTTTATACATCTCCCACTCAATTGCATTTTTTCCCTGCAAAAATCGTCCAAATGCCTCTCTCTTCTCTTTCACTAATACTCTTACTTCTTCATCCCACCACTCACTACCCTTTCTAATCAACCCACCTCCCACTCTTCTCATGCCACAAGCATCTTTTGTGCAATCCATCACTGATTCCCTAAAAACATCCCATTCCTCCCCCACTCCCCTTACTTCCATTGTTCTCACCTTTTTCCATTCTGTACTCAGTCTCTCCTGGTACTCCCTCACACGAGTCTACTTCCCAAGCTCACTTACTCTCACCACCCTCTTCACCCCAACATTCACTCTTCTTTTCTGAAAACCCATACAAATCTTCACCTTAGCCTCCACAAGATAATGATCAGACATCCCTCCAGTTGCACCTCTCAGCACATTAACATCCAAAAGTCTCTCTTTCGCGCGCCTGTCAATTAACACGTAATCCAATAACGCTCTCTGGCCATCTCTCCTACTTACATAAGTATACTTATGTATATCTCGCTTTTTAAACCAGGTATTCCCAATCATCAGTCCTTTTTCAGCACATAAATCTACAAGCTCTTCACCATTTCCATTTACAACACTGAACACCCCATGTATACCAATTATTCCCTGAACTGCCACATTACTCACCTTTGCATTCAAATCACCCATCACTATAACCCGGTCTCGTGCATCAAAACCACTAACACACTCATTCAGCTGCTCCCAAAACACTTCATCCTCCTCGAAGGCTCAGATTGGGGTGCCTAAATGTGTGTGGATGTAACCAACATGTGAAAAAAGGAGAGATAGGTAGTATGTTTGAGGAAAGGAACCTGGATGTTTTGGCTCTGAGTGAAACGAAGCTCAAGGGTAAAGGGGAAGAGTGGTTTGGGAATGTCTTGGGAGTAAAGTCAGGGGTTAGTGAGAGAACAAGAGCAAGGGAAGGAGTAGCAGTACTCCTGAAACAGGAGTTGTGGGAGTATGTGATAGAATGTAAGAAAGTAAATTCTCGATTAATATGGGTAAAACTGAAAGTTGATGGAGAGAGATGGGTGATTATTGGTGCATATGCACCTGGGCATGAGAAGAAAGATCATATATATATGGAATTTATTGAAAAAGGGGGTGACTGTGTTGTTGACTGGTTGGTAAGGTTATTTAATGTATGTATGACTCATGGTGAGGTGCCTGAGGATTGGCGGAATGCGTGCATAGTGCCATTGTACAAAGGCAAAGGGGATAAGAGTGAGTGCTCAAATTACAGAGGTATAAGTTTGTTGAGTATTCCTGGCAAATTATATGGGAGGGTATTGATTGAGAGGGTGAAGGCATGTACAGAGCATCAGATTGGGGAAGAGCAGTGTGGTTTCATAAGTGGTAGAGGATGTGTGGATCAGGTGTTTGCTTTGAAGAATGTATGTGAGAAATACTTAGAAAAGCAAATGGATTTGTATGTAGCATTTATGGATCTGGAGAAGGCATATGATAGAGTTGATAGAGATGCTCTGTGGAAGGTATTAAGAATATATGGTGTGGGAGGCAAGTTGTTAGAAGCAGTGGAAAGTTTTTATCGAGGATGTAAGGCATGTGTACGTGTAGGAAGAGAGGAAAGTGATTGGTTCTCAGTGAATGTTGGTTTGCGGCAGGGGTGTGTGATGTCTCCATGGTTGTTTAATTTGTTTATGGATGGGGTTGTTAGGGAGGTGAATGCAAGAGTTTTGGAAAGAGGGGCAAGTATGAAGTCTGTTGGGGAGGAGAGAGCTTGGGAAGTGAGTCAGTTGTTGTTCGCTGATGATACAGCGCTGGTGGCTGATTCATGTGAGAAACTGCAGAAGCTGGTGACTGAGTTTGGTAAAGTGTGTGAAAGAAGAAAGTTAAGAGTAAATGTGAATAAGAGAAAGGTTATTAGGTACAGTAGGGTTGAGGGTCAATTCAATTGGGAGGTGAGTTTGAATGGAGAAAAACTGGAGGAAGTGAAGTGTTTTAGATATCTGGGAGTGGATCTGGCAGCGGATGGAACCATGGAAGCGGAAGTGGATCATAGGGTGGGGGAGGGGGCGAAAATTCTGGGAGCCTTGAAGAATGTGTGGAAGTCGAGAACATTATCTCGGAAAGCAAAAATGGGTATGTTTGAAGGAATAGTGGTTCCAACAATGTTGTATGGTTGCGAGGCATGGACTATGGATAGAGTTGTGCGCAGGAGGATGGATGTGCTGGAAATGAGATGTTTGAGGACAATGTGTGGTGTGAGGTGGTTTGATCGAGTAAGTAACGTAAGGGTAAGAGAGATGTGTGGAAATAAAAAGAGCGTGGTTGAGAGAGCAGAAGAGGGTGTTTTAAATGGTTTGGTCACATGGAGAGAATGAGTGAGGAAAGATTGACCAAGAGGATATATGTGTCGGAGGTGGAGGGAACGAGGAGAAGAGGGAGACCAAATTGGAGGTGGAAAGATGGAGTGAAAAAGATTTTGTATGATCAGGGCCTGAACATGCAGGAGGGTGAAAGGAGGGCAAAGAATAGAGTGAATTGGAGCGATGTGGTATACCGGGGTTGACGTGCTGTCAGTGGATTGAATCAAGGCATGTGTATGGGGGTGGGTTGGGCCATTTCTTTCGTCTGTTTCCTTGCGCTACCTCGCAAACGCGGGAGACAGCGACAAAGCAAAAAAAAAAAATATATATATATATATATTTTTTTTTTTTTTTTTTTTTTATACTTTGTCGGTGTCTCCCGCGTTTGCGAGGTAGCGCAAGGAAACAGACGAAAGAAATGGCCCAACCCCCCCCCCCATACACATGTACATACACACGTCCACACACGCAAATATACATACCTACACAGCTTTCCATGGTTTACCCCAGACGCTTCACATGCCTTGCTTCAATCCACTGACAGCACGTCAACCCCTGTATACCACATGACTCCAATTCACTCTATTTCTTGCCCTCCTTTCACCCTCCTGCATGTTCAGGCCCCGATCACACAAAATCTTTTTCACTCCATCTTTCCACCTCCAATTTGGTCTCCCTCTTCTCCTCGTTCCCTCCACCTCCGACACATATATCCTCTTGGTCAATCTCTCCTCACTCATTCTCTCCATGTGCCCAAACCATTTCAAAACACCCTCCTCTGCTCTCTCAACCACGCTCTTTTTATTTCCACACATCTCTCTTACCCTTACGTTACTTACTCGATCAAACCACCTCACACCACACATTGTCCTCAAACATCTCATTTCCAGCACATCCATCCTCCTGCGCACATCTCCATCCATAGCCCACGCCTCGCAACCATACAACATTGTTGGAACCACTATTCCCTCAAACATACCCATTTTTGCTTTCCGAGATAGTGTTCTCGACTTCCACACATTTTTCAAGGCTCCCAAAATTTTCGCCCCCTCCCCCACCCTATGATCCACTTCCGCTTCCATGGTTCCATCCGCTGACAGATCCACTCCCAGATATCTAAAACACTTCACTTCCTCCAGTTTTTCTCCATTCAAACTCACCTCCCAATTGACTTGACCCTCACCCATACTGTACCTAATAACCTTGCTCTTATTCACATTTACTCTCAACTTTCTTCTTCCACACACTTTACCAAACTCAGTCACCAGCTTCTGCAGTTTCTCACATGAATCAGCCACCAGCGCTGTATCATCAGCGAACAACAACTGACTCACTTCCCAAGCTCTCTCATCCCCAACAGACTTCATACTTGCCCCTCTTTCCAGGACTCTTGCATTTACCTCCCTTACAACCCCATCCATAAACAAATTAAACAACCATGGAGACATCACACACCCCTGCCGCAAACCTACATTCACTGAGAACCAATCACTTTCCTCTCTTCCTACACGTACACATGCCTTACATCCTCGATAAAAACTTTTCACTGCTTCTAACAACTTGCCTCCCACACCATATATTCTTAATACCCTCCACAGAGCATCTCTATCAACTCTATCATATGCCTTCTCCAGATCCATAAATGCTACATACAAATCCATTTGCTTTTCTAAGTATTTCTCACATACATTCTTCAAAGCAAACACCTGATCCACACATCCTCTACCACTTCTGAAACCGCACTGCTCTTCCCCAATCTGATGCTCTGTACATGCCTTCACCCTCTCAATCAATACCCTCCCATATAATTTACCAGGAATACTCAACAAACTTATACCTCTGTAATTTGAGCACTCACTCTTATCCCCTTTGCCTTTGTACAATGGCACTATGCACGCATTCCGCCAATCCTCAGGCACCTCACCATGAGTCATACATACATTAAATAACCTTACCAACCAGTCAACAATACAGTCACCCCCTTTCTTAATAAATTCCACTGCAATACCATCCAAACCTGCTGCCTTGCCGGCTTTCATCTTCCGCAAAGCTTTTACTACCTCTTCTCTGTTTACCAAATCATTTTCCCTAACCCTCTCACTTTGCACACCACCTCGACCAAAACACCCTATATCTGCCACTCTGTCATCAGACACATTCAACAAACCTTCAAAATACTCATTCCATCTCCTTCTCACATCACCGCTACTTGTTATCACCTCCCCATTTACGCCCTTCACTGAAGTTCCCATTTGCTCCCTTGTCTTACGCACCCTATTTACCTCCTTCCAGAACATCTTTTTATTTTCCCTAAAATTTACTGATAGTCTCTCACCCCAACTCTCATTTGCCCTTTTTTTCACCTCTTGCACCTTTCTCTTGACCTCCTGTCTCTTTCTTTTATACTTCTCCCACTCAATTGCATTTTTTCCCTGCAAAAATCGTCCAAATGCCTCTCTCTTCTCTTTCACTAATACTCTTACTTCTTCATCCCACCACTCACTACCCTTTCTAAACAGCCCACCTCCCACTCTTCTCATGCCACAAGCATCTTTTGCGCAATCCATCACTGATTCCCTAAATACATCCCATTCCTCCCCCACTCCCCTTACTTCCATTGTTCTCACCTTTTTCCATTCTGTACACAGTCTCTCCTGGTACTTCCCCACACAGGTCTCCTTCCCAAGCTCACTTACTCTCACCACCTTCTTCACCCCAACATTCACTCCTCTTTTCTGAAAACCCATACTAATCTTCACCTTAGCCTCCACAAGATAATGATCAGACATCCCTCCAGTTGCACCTCTCAGCACATTAACATCCAAAAGTCTCTCTTTCGCACGCCTGTCAATTAACACGTAATCCAATAACGCTCTCTGGCCATCTCTCCTACTTACATAAGTATACTTATGTATATCTCGCTTTTTAAACCAGGTATTCCCAATCATCAGTCCTTTTTCAGCACATAAATCTACAAGCTCTTCACCATTTCCATTTACAACACTGAACACCCCATGCATACCAATTATTCCCTCAACTGCCACATTACTCACCTTTGCATTCAAATCACCCATCACTATAACCCGGTCTCGTGCATCAAAACCGCTAACACACTCATTTAGCTGCTCCCAAAACACTTGCCTCTCATGATCTTTCTTCTCATGCCCAGGTGCATATGCACCAATAATCACCCACCTCTCTCCATCAACTTTCAATTTTACCCATATCAATCGAGAATTTACTTTCTTACATTCTATCACATACTCCCACAACTCCTGTTTCAGGAGTATTGCTACTCCTTCCCTTGCTCTTGTCCTCTCACTAACCCCTGACTTCACTCCCCAGACATTTCCAAACCACTCTTCCCCTTTACCCTTGAGCTTCGTTTCACTCAGAGCCAAAACATCCAGGTTCCTTTCCTCAAACATACTACCTATCTCTCCTTTTTTCACATCTTGGTTACATCCACACACATTTAGGCACCCCACTCTGAGCCTTCGAGGAGGATGATCACTCCCCGCGTGACTCCTTCTTCTGTTTCCCATTTTAGAAAGTTAATACAAGGAGGGGAGGATTTCCGGCCCCCCGCTCCCGTCCCCTCTAGTCGCCTTCTACGACACGCGAGGAATACGTGGGAAGTATTCTTTCACCCCTATCCCCAGGGATATATATATATATATATATATATATATATATATATATATATATATGATACAGCGCTGGTGGCTGATTCATGTGAGAAACTGCAGAAGCTGGTGACTGAGTTTGGTAAAGTGTGTGGAAGAAGAAAGTTAAGAGTAAATGTGAATAAGAGCAAGGTTATTAGGTACAGTAGGGTTGAGGGTCAAGTCAATTGGGAGGTGAGTTTGAATGGAGAAAAACTGGAGGAAGTGAAGTGTTTTAGATATCTTGGAGTGGATCTGGCAGCGGATGGAACCATGGAAGCGGAAGTGGATCATAGGGTGGGGGAGGGGGCGAAAATTCTGGGGGCCTTGAAGAATGTGTGGAAGTCGAGAACATTATCTCGGAAAGCAAAAATGGGTATGTTTGAAGGAATAGTGGTTCCAACAATGTTGTATGGTTGCGAGGCGTGGGCTATGGATAGAGTTGTGCGCAGGAGGATGGATGTGCTGGAAATGAGATGTTTGAGGACAATGTGTGGTGTGAGGTGGTTTGATCGAGTGAGTAACGTAAGGGTAAGAGAGATGTGTGGAAATAAAAAGAGCGTGGTTGAGAGAGGAGAAGAGGGTGTTTTGAAGTGGTTTGGGCACATGGAGAGGATGAGTGAGGAAAGATTGACCAAGAGGATATATGTGTCGGAGGTGGAGGGAACATGGAGAAGAGGGAGACCAAATTGGAGGTGGAAAGATGGAGTGAAAAAGATTTTGTGTGATCGGGGCCTGAACATGCAGGAGGGTGAAAGGAGGGCAAGGAATAGAGTGAATTGGAGCGATGTGGTATACCGGGGTTGACGTGCTGTCAGTGGATTGAATCAAGGCATGTGAAGCGTCTGGGGTAAGCCATGGAAAGCTGTGTAGGTATGTATATTTGCGTGTGTGGATGTATGCATATACATGTGTATGGGGGGGGTTGGGCTATTTCTTTCGTCTGTTTCCTTGCACTACCTCGCAAACGCGGGAGGCAGCGACAAAGTATAAAAAAAAAAAAGAAAAAAAAAAGAAAAAATATATATATATATATATATATATATATATATATATATATATATATATATATATATATATATATATATATTATCCCTGGGGATAGGGGACAAAGAATACTTCCCACGTATTCCCTGCGTGTCGTAAAAGGCGACTAAAAGGGGAGGGAGCGGGGGGCTGGAAATCCTCCCCTCTCGTTTTTTTTTTTAATTTTCCAAAAGAAGGAACAGAGAATTGGGCCAGGTGAGGGTATTCCCTCAAAGGCCCAGTCGTCTGTTCTTAACGCTACCTCGCTAATGCGGGAAATGGCGAACAGTTTGAAAGAAAAAGAAAGAAAAAGAATATATATATATATATATATATATATATATATATATATATATATATATATATATATATATATATATATATATATACTTCCCACGTATTCCCTGCGTGTCGTAGAAGGCGACTAAAGGGGGAGGGAGCGGGGGGCTGGAAATCCTCCCCTCTCATTATTTTTTTTTTTTTTTTTTTTTTTCCCAAAAGAAGGAATAGAGAAGGGAGCCAGGTGAGGATATTCCCTTAAAGGCGCAGTTCTCTGTTCTTAACGCTACCTCGCTAACGCGGGAAATGGCGAATAGTTTGAAAGAAAGATTATTATTTTCTATTCTCTTGATACTATATAAAACCCCAGGACCCCTTCATGAAGAAGTGGGGTGTGATGGACTGTAATTATATATTTGTAATTAATCACTTGTACTTATGAAGAGGGAGTTTTATATTCATGTGGCCCTTTCCCTTGAACATTCTCTAGTATTGTACAAATTGAATTTATGCATGCTGTCTGCATTTACCATTTCCTGAGTCATTTTATAATGTTCATTCACTTATATTTTGAAAGTACTTCTTTACATCTTTTTGGAAGTTTCTTGCTTAAGTTCATGTTGTGTTCTTTGGTGGATGTATTCTTACATCTTTCAAATAACATTTCTTTGTCCAAATCATTAGCCTGCTTTAAAAACTTGAAGGATGTGATCAAGTCACCCTCACCAATTTGTCAGCTGATGATGATATAACCTCGCCAAAGGTGACTATTTCACTTGCATTGTAAACTACAAGCAAACAAAGTTAGGTCACATCTGGCTGCTACATTGAAATCATATTCATACTACTAATGGGTTTTCAGAAAAGAAGAGTGAATGTTGGGGTGAAGAGGGTGGTGAGAGTAAGTGAGCTTGGGAAGGAGACTTGTGTGAGGAAGTACCAGGAGAGACTGAGTACAGAATGGAAAAAGGTGAGAACAATGGAAGTAAGGGGAGTGGGGGAGGAATGGGATGTAATTAGGGAATCAGTGATGGATTGCGCAAAAGATGCTTGTGGCATGAGAAGCGTGGGAGGTGGGTTGATTAGAAAGGGTAGTGAGTGGTGGGATGAAGTAAGATTATTAGTGAAAGAGAAGAGAGATGCATTTGGACGAATTTTGCAGGGAAAAAATGCAATTGAGTGGGAGATGTATAAAAGAAAGAGACAGGAGGTCAAGAGAAAGGTGCAAGAGGTGAAAAAGAGGGCAAATGAGAGTTGGGGTGAGAGAGTATCATTAAATTTTAGGGAGAATAAAAAGATGTTCTGGAAGGAGGTAAATAAAGTGTGTAAGACAAGGGAGCAAATGGGAACTTCAGTGAAGGGCGCAAATGGGGAGGTGATAACAAGTAGTGGTGATGTGAGGAGATGGAGTGAGTATTTTGAAGGTTTGTTGAATGTGTTTGATGATAGAGTGGCAGATATAGGGTGTCTTGGTCGAGGTGGTGTGCAAAGTGAGAGGGTTGGGGAAAATTATTTGGTAAACATAGAAGAGGTAGTAAAAGCTTTGCAGAAGATGAAAGCTGGCAAGGCAGCAGGTTTGGATGGTATTGCAGTGGAATTTATTAAAAAAGGGGGTGACTGTATTGTTGACTGGTTGGTAAGGTTATTTAATGTATGTATGACTCATGGTGAGGTGCCTGAGGGTTGGCGGAATGCATGCATAGTGCCATTGTACAAAGGCAAAGGGGATAAGAGTGAGTGCTCAAATTACAGAGGTATATGTTTGTTGAGTATTCCTGGTAAATTATATGGGAGGGTATTGATTGAGAGGGTGAAGGCATGTACAGAGCATCAGATTGGGGAAGAGCAGTGTGGTTTCAGAAGTGGTAGAGGATGTGTAGATCAGGTGTTTGCTTTGAAGAATGTGTGTGAGAAATACCTAGAAAAGCAAATGGATTTGTATGTAGCATTTATGGATCTGGAGAAGGCATATGATAGAGTTGATAGAGATGCTCTGTGGAAAGTGTTAAGAATATATGGTGTGTGTTGGCAAGTTGTTAGAAGCAGTGAAAAGTTTTTATCGAGGATGTAAGGCATGTGTACGTGTAGGAAGAGAGGAAAGTGATTGGTTCTCAGTGAATGTAGGTTTGTGGCAGGGGTGTGTGATGTCTCCATGGTTGTTTAATTTGTTTATGGATGGGGTTGTTAGGGAGGTGAATGCAAGAGTTTTGGAAAGAGGGGCAAGAATGAAGTCTGTTGTGGATGAGAGAGCTTGAGAAGTGAGTCAGTTGTTGTTCGCTGATGATACAGCACTGGTGGCTGATTCATGTGAGAAACTGCAGAAGCTGGTGACTAAGTTTGGTAAAGTGTGTGAAAGAAGGAAGTTAAGAGTAATTGTGAATAAGAGCAAGGTTATTAGGTACAGTAGGGTTGAGGGTCAAGTCAATTGGGAGGTAAGTTTGAATGGAGAAAAACTGGAGGAAGTAAAGTGTTTTAGATATCTGGGAGTGGATCTGGCAGCGGATGGAACCATGGAAGCGGAAGTGGATCATAGGGTGGGGGAGGGGGCGAAAATCCTGGGGGCCTTGAAGAATGTGTGGAAGTCGAGAACATTATCTCGGAAAGCAAAAATGGGTATGTTTGAAGGAATAGTGGTTCCAACAATGTTGTATGGTTGCGAGGCGTGGGCTATGGATAGAGTTGTGCGCAGGAGGGTGGATGTGCCGGAAATGAGATGTTTGAGGACAATGTGTGGTGTGAGGTGGTTTGATCGAGTAAGTAATGTAAGGGTAAGAGAGATGTGTGGAAATAAAAAGAGCGTGGTTGAGAGAGGAGAAGAGGGTGTTTTGAAATGGTTTGGGCACATGGAGAGAATGAGTGAGGAAAGATTGACCAAGAGGATATATGTGTCGGAGGTGGAGGGAACGAGAAGTGGGAGACCAAATTGGAGGTGGAAAGATGGAGTGAAAAAGATTTTGTGTGATCGGGGCCTGAACATGCAGGAGGGTGAAAGGCGGGCAAGGAATAGAGTGAATTGGATCGATGTGGTATACTGGGGTTTACGTGCTGTCAGTGGATTAAATCAGGGCATGTGAAGCGTCTGGGGTAAACCATGGAAAGCTGTGTGGGGCCTGGATGTGGAAAGGGAGCTGTGGTTTGGGCATTATTGCATGACAGCTAGAGACTGAGTGTGAACGAATAAGGCCTTTGTTGTCTTTTCCTAGCGCTACCCCGCACACATGAGGGGGGAGGGGGATGGTATTCCATGTGTGGTGAGGTGGCGATGGGAATGAATAAAGGCAGACAGTGTGAATTGTGTGCATGGGTATATATGTAAGTGTCTGTGTGTGTATATATATGTGTACATTGAGATGTATAGGTATGTATATTTGTGTGTGTAGACGTGTGTGTATATACATGTGTATGGGGGTGGGTTGGGCCATGTCTTTCGTCTGTTTCCTTGCGCTGCCTCGCAAACGTGGGAGACAGCGACAAAGCAAAATAAATAAATATAAATAAATACTACTAATGAAGTTTCCATACCTCGGGAACATACCATTTAATCACTTATGATTTTTATGCTTTCTTTTCATTTATACGTTTGTCGTTTTCAGCATTAATGAGGTAATGCCAGTAATAGGTGACTGAGCCTTTGAGGAAAGATCTTGACCTGGCTTCTTTCTTTGTTTTCTTTGAAATGTAGCAATACAAGAGGGATTTCCACGCTCTACTCCTGCCACTCTTAAGTTGTCATTTATATCATGCATGAGATTCATGGATAGTATTTTTTTCTTCCCTATCCCCAGGGATAAGTTTGGACACATTTTATTGTTATTGCTGTCTTTTTGATTATTACACTATGGTACATCATAGAAGTAAAGATGAAGCTAAAAAGTTCTTCACTTTAATACAGAATTATTTCCAAGAGGGAAATGGAAAAAAAGGTTAACAAATTCATGCAGAAGTCTTTACTTAGGAACAGGCAACTGTAGTTAAGAAACTCATGAAGGGTATATTTACAATGGTATCTTAGGTACTAGTGCATCAGCAATGCAGCAGATTGTGAGAAAACAAGGCATGTAGGGCTGATGAAGGTCTTTGCTGTGCTCAGTGTTCCATAGAATAAGAAATGATATAATTAGTATTTACTGCCTATATCCCTGACCCAAGGGGAAAAAGAATACTACCTTCATATCTCCAGTGTGTTATGGAAATGAGATGGGAGTGGGGGCCAGGAAATTCCTTCCTTCTATGCCAATACTCTCCAGAATATGTGAAGAGAAGGAGACAAGCAATGATTTTTCCACTTAGGTTTACTTGTCTCTTCCTAGAGCTACCTTGCTAAACAGAAAACACTGAAGAGGTAGGAGAGAGCAAGAGAGAGAAAGAAAAGATGGCCATGAGGAATCCAGTGCTATTAACATAAAAGGGAATTTAAATTAATAGACCATTGAGTCCTTTTGAGGCTTTTTGTGATAATGGAAGAGATCAGAATCTCCTAGATTAGTGTGGTAAGAGCAGAAAAGCATACTGATCAAAACTGTAAAATTTCATGTATCTAAAGAGGTGCAAATAATGTCGGAGGTGGAATTGAGCTGAAGCATTCATACACTATTCTTAAACGTGTCGATGGTGTTGGTTTCAAGTACACCAGGTGGCTAATTATTCCATGTGCTAACCCATAAAATGTGAAGTGCATCATATGATGGTTTACAATCAACTGCTTCAATCATCATATGAGACAAGATTTCCATGCTGCAGTTTTAAATTATGTGCCAAGTTTAGCTTTTATACACCATGTCATATGTCCAAGTATGCATTCCCACGCCACCTATTCATCACTCAGGCCCTTATGAGCATCTGTCATCGTGGAGGACTCTCCTAGAGTCTCCAAGTAATTTATATTCCCCACAGTACAGATGGTGTGCAAGGGAAGTCTGGTGCATAGAAGAGTGGTAGTGAAGTGTAAGCATTACATTAATTCTTGGATAAACTTGTTTATTCATTTTATTGCAGTCACTCACTTGTTCTCTTATTTGGATATCTTTGCTATGACATACATCAGATGATGTCAGCACATGATCAACTGTAACATATGTGATTTTATTTTCATACTTAGCTGTTTCCTGTATTTAACTAGGTAGCACCAGGAACAGATGAAGAAGGGCTTTATTCACTTACATCCATTCTTTGTGTCAAGTGTAATGCACCAAAACATACTTCACTTGAGACAAAATTTCTTCTTTTTTTTTAAATATTATATGCCAAAGTCATTGTTCCATTTACTCCTGGCTCCTTCTTCCTTCTTCCTCCCTTGTTACGCACGGCTCTGATCCTCTTGTTCCTCCCCACTCCTGTACGACGCACCAAGGTGCTAGCGGGGCATCCCCGTGACGCTCACTTCAGCACTACCATAACAAAACAAAGGTAGATTAAGGATTTGTTTCTCATTATTCAATCTTGTGCATGCATATCATTTGACTTCATAAGAATTTGTTGTATTTTTTCTTTCTCGTGTTTTTGTACATACAGTAGTAGCCAGGTCTTCCTGTAGCCAAAGTTTAAGGGTTATCAATTTTGTTGAAGAAAGAGTGGTTCGCTTTTTCAAATCAAAACTTTTGCCCACAACTTTGTGTTGGTCTGTCACTCTCAGTGAAATCAGATTATCAACATAACTTTTGATATTGAGAATATCCAAACCTTTGATGATTGTAGATACTTGTATTAGATCACCTCTTGACCTTTTCTTTTCTAAGCTGCTCAGTAAATTAGGTCATATTGCCAGCTATCCTAGGATTTCTTGCACCTTTATTGTTTCCATTCTTTTTATGTCTTTTTCCAAGTAGGATGACCAAAACTGAACACAATATTCAAGTTGGGTATATACCAGTCAATTGTAAAGTGTGATGACATTTTTCTGAAACTCAAATTTGAAAGCCATACCTGCAAATTCAAGAATTTTTTGCACCTGTTTCACTGCTTTTTGCACTGCTTATATGGCTTTAGGCCACCAGAGATTACTAGACATAAGTTTTTTCATTGTTTACCCGTTTTCGCTTAATAGAACAGTAGGGTTTAGGGTCAAGTCAGTTGGAAGGTAAGTTTGAATGGAGAAAAACTGGAGGAAGTAAAGTGTTTTAGATATCTGGGAGTGGATCTGGCAGCGGATGGAACCATGGAAGCGGAAGTGAATCATAGGGTGGGGGAGGGGGCGAAAATTCTGGGAGCCTTGAAGAATGTTTGGAAGTCGAGAACATTACCTTGGAAAGCAAAAATGGGTATGTTTGAAGGAATAGTGTTTCCAACAATGTTGTATGAATGCGAGGCATGGGCTATGGATAGAGTTGTGCGCAGGAGGGTGGATGTGCTGGAAATGAGATGTTTGAGGACAATATGTGGTGTGAGGTGGTTTGATCGAGTAAGTAATGTAAGGGTAAGAGAGTTTTGTGGAAATAAAAAGAGTGTGGTTGAGAGAGCAGAAGAGGGTGTTTTGAAATGGTTTGGTCACATGGAGAGAATGAGTGAGGAAAGATTGACCAAGAGGATATATGTGTCAGAGGTGGAGGGAACGAGGAGAAGTGGGAGACCAAATTGGAGGTGGAAAGATGGAGTGAAAAAGATTTTGAGTGATTGGGGCCTGAACATGCAGGAGGGTGAAAGGCGTGCAAGGAATAGAGTGAATTGGAACGATGTGGTATACCAGGTCGATGTGCTGTCAATGGATTGAACCAGGGCATGTGAAGCGTCTGGGGTAAACCATGGAAAGTTCTGTGGGGCCTAGATGTGGAAAGGGAGCTGTGGTTTCAGTGCATTATTACATGACAGCTAGAGACTGAGTGTGAACGAATGGGGCCTTTGTTGTCTTTTCCTAGCACTACCTCGCACACATGAGGGGGGAGGGGGTTGTTATTCCATGTGTGGTGGGGTGGTGATGGGAATAAATAAAGGCAGACAGTATGAATTATGTACATGTGTATATATGTATATGTCTGTGTTTGTATATATATATATATGTGTGTACATTGAGATGTAAAGGTATGTATATTTGCGTGTGTGGACGTGTATGTATATACATGTGTATGGGGATAGGTTGGGCCATTCTTTCATCTGTTTCCTTGCGCTACCTCACTAACGCGGGAAAAGCAAAAGCGACAAAGCAAAATAAATACATAAATAAAGAACTCATATTATTGCTTATCTTCTAATTTTTACTTCTGATATGGAAAACTTCAGTCTAAAGGGTCAGGATGAAAGCTAGAGGACGGATATCATTCTTCTTAAAGAGGGGTTGTAGGGATGTTTAAAGAGTGTAATGAAGAGAACTTCAGACTGAATGTGGGTGAGAGTGAATGTGGATGATATGTGGATCAAAATGAATGTGGATGATGAGAAGTGGGTGATTGTTACAGTTTATGTGGCTTGTAGGTGAGTGGAGTGAGGAAGAGAGGCGAGTGTTTTGAGTGCAGCTGAGTGGATGTGTCAGCAATTTTAATGCAGGGGATCAAGAATTTGTGGTGGGTGATTTAAATGCAAGCATGGTAGAGCTGGCAGTTGAGGGTATAACTAGGGGGCATGGGATACGAAATGGGAATGAAAATGGTGGACAATGTATGGAGTTGCATGCTGAAAAAGGACTGATGAAAATGGGAATACATTTTTCAAGAAAAGGGAGATACAGGGACCTCTCAGTTGCCTGAGGATTGGCAGAATGCATGCGTAGTGCTGTTGTACAAAGGCAAAGGGGATAAAAGTGGGTGTTCAAATTACAGAGGTATAAGTTTGTTGAGTATTCCTGGGAAATTGTATGGGAGGGTATTGATTGAGAGCGTAAAGGCATGTACAGAGCATCAGATTGGGGAAGAGCTGTGTGGTTTCAGAAGTGGTAGAGGATGTGTGGATCAGGTGTTTGCTTTGAAGAATGTATGTGAGAAATACTCAGAAAAAGAAATGGATTTGTATGTAGCATTTATGGATCTGGAGAGGCTTATGATATAGTTGATAAGAGATGCTCTGTGGAAGATATTAAGAGTTTATGGTGTGGGAGGTAAGTTGCTAGAAGTAGTGAAAAGTTTTTATCGAGAATGTAAGGCATGTGCATGAGTAGGAAGAGAGGAAAGTGATTGGTTCCCAGTGAATGTCAGTTTGCGGCAGGGGTGCCTGATGTCTCCATGGTTGTTTGATGTGTTTATGGATGGGGTTGTTAGGGAGGTGAATGCAAAAGTTTGGAGAGAGGGGCAAATATGCAGTCTGTTGTGGATGAGAGGGCTTGGGAAGTGATTTAGTTGTTGTTCACTGATAATACAGCGCTGGTGACTGATTTGGTTGAGGAGCTGCAGAAGCTGGTGACTAAGTTTGGTAAAGTGTGTGAAAGAATAAAGCTGAGAGTGAATGTGAATAAGAGCAAGGTCATTAGGTTCAGTAGTGTGGAGGGACAAGTCAATTGGGAAGTAAGTTTGAATGGAGAAAAATTGGAGGAAGTGAAGTGTTTTAGATATCTGGGAGTGTGCAAAGTGAGAGGGTTAGGGAGAATGGTTTGGTGAACAGAGAAGAAGTAGTGAAAGCCTAGCGGAAGATGAAAGCCGGCAAGGCGGTGGGTTTGAATGGTATTGCATTGGAATTCATCAAAAAGGGGTGACTGTGTTGATTGGTTGGTAAGGATATTCAGTGTATGTATTGATCATGGTCAGGTACCTGAGGATTGGCGGAATGCATGCATAGTGCCATTGTACAAAGGCAAAGGGGATAAAGGTGAGCGTTCCTGGCACTGCCTCGCTGGGGGATGCTATTTCACGTGTGGTGGTGTGTTGACGGGAATGGATGAAGGCAGCAAGTATGGATATGTACATATTTTTATTTTTTATTTATTTTACTTTGTCGCTGTCTCCCGCGTTAGCAAGGTAGCGCAAGGGAACAGACGAAAGAATGGCCCAACCCACCCACATACACATGTATATACATACAAGTCCACACATGCAAATATACATACCTATACAACTCACTGTATACATATATATACACACACAGACATATACATATATACACATGTAAATAATTCATACTGTCTGCCCTTATTCATTCCCATCGCCACCTCACCACACATGGAATAATAACCCCCTCCACCCTCATGTGTGCGAGGTAGCGCTAGGAAAAGACAACAAAGGCCCCATTTGTTCACACTCAGTCTCTAGCTGTCATGTAAAGTCTCTAGCTGTCATGTAATAATGCACCAAAATCACAGCTCCCTTTAAACATCCAGGTCCCACAGAACTTTCCATGGTTTACCCCAGACACTTCACATGCCCTGGTTCAATCCATCGACAGCACGTCAACCCCAGTATACCACATCGTTCCAATTCACTCTATTCCTTGCACGCCTTTCACCCTCCTGCATGTTCAGGCCCCAATCACTCAAAATCTTTTTCACTCCATCTTTCCACCTCCAGTTTGGTCTCCCACTTCTCCTCATTCCCTCCACCTCTGACACATATATCCTCTTGGTCAGTCTTTCCTCACTCATTCTCTCCATGTGACCAAACCATTTCAAAACACCCTCTTCTGCTCTATCAACCACACTCTTTTTATTACCACACATCTCTCTTACCCTATTATTACTTACTCGATCAAGCCACCTCACATCACATATTGTCCTCAAACATCTCATTTCCAGCACATCCACCCTACATCCACCCTCCTCCGCACAACTCAATCCACGGCCCACGCCTCGCAACCATACAGCATTGTTGGAACCACTATTCCTTCAAACATACCCATTTTTGCTTTCCGAGATAATGTTCTCGACTTCCACACATTCTTCAAGGCTCCCAGAATTTTCGCCCCCTCCCCCACCCTATGATTCACTTCCGCTTCCATTGTTCCATCTGCTGCCGAATCCACTCCCAGATATCTAAAACACTTCACTTCCTCCAGTTTTTCTCCATTCAAACTTACCTCCCAATTGACTTGACCCTCAACCCTACTGTACCTAATAACCTTGCTCGTATTCACATTTACTCTCAACTTTCTTCTTTCACATACTTTACCAAACTCAGTCACCAGCTTCTACAGTTTCTCACATGAATCAGCCACCAGCGCTGTATCATCAGCGAACAACAACTGACTCACTTCCCAAGCTCTCTCATCCACAACAGACTGCATACTTGCCCCTCTTTCCAAAACTCTTGCATTCACCTCCCTAACAACCCCATCCATAAACAAATTAAGCAACCATGGAGACATCACACACCCCTGCCGCAAACCTACATTCACTGAGAACCAATTACTTTCCCCTCTTCCTACACGTACACATGCCTTACATCGTGGATAAAAACTTTTCACTGCTTCTAACAACATGCCTCCCACACCATATATCCTTAATACCTTCCACAGAGCATCTCTATCAACTCTGTCATATGCCTTCTCCAGATCCATAAATGCTACTTACAAATCCATTTGCATTTCTAAGTATTTCTCACATACATTCTTCAAAGCAAACACCTGATCCACACATCCTCTACCACTTCTGAAACCACACTGCTCTTCCCCAATCTGATGCTCTGTACATGCCTTCACCCTCTCAATCAATACCCTCCCATATAATTTCCCAGGAATACTCAACAAACTTATACCTCTGTAATTTGAGCACTCACTTTTATCCCCTTTGCCTTTGTACAATGGCACTATGCAAGGATTCTGCCAATCCTCAGGCACCTCACCATGAGACATACATACATTAAATAACCTTACCAACCAGTCAGCAATACAGTCACCCCCTTTTTTAATAAGTTCCACTGCAATACCATCGAAACCCGCTGCCTTGCCGGCTTTCATGTGTATATATATTCCTATGAGTCCACAGGGAAAATGAAACACGATAAGTTCCCAGGTGCACTTTCATGTAATAATCACATCATCGGGGGAGACACAAGAGAGAAATAAAAGTCAGTTGATATACATCAAAGAGATGGAGCTAAGACGCCATTTAGAAAATGTGTGATTGTCCAAAACATGTTTACCAAATGGCGCCCCAGCCCCATCTCTTCGATGTATATCAACTGACCTCCATCTCTCTCGCGCGTCCCCCCTGATGATGTGACCATTACACAAAAGTACACTTAGGAACCCATCGTGTTTCATTTTCCCCACGGACTCATAGGAATATCTTGATCACACAGGAGTGAAATGGAGGTCAGTTGATATACATCGAAGAGACGGGGCTGGGGTGCCATTTGGTAAACATGTTTTGGACAATCACATGTTTACCAAATGGCGTCCTAGCTCCGTCTCTTCGATGTATAATAACTGACTTTGATTTCCCTCTTGTGTCTCCCCTGATGATGTAATTATTACACGAAAGTGCACTTGGGAACTTATCATGTTTCATTTTCCCTATGGACTCATAGGAATATCTTGATCATGCGCAAAATTGTGATCCTTTCCAATGTGTATACATATGTATATGTCTGTGTATGTATATGTATTTTTGCAGGGGAAATAATGCAAATGAGTGGGAGATGTATAAAAGAAAGAGGCAGGAGGTCAAGAGAAAGGTGCAAGAGGTGAAAAAGAGGGCATATGAGAGTTGGGGTGAGAGAGTATCATTAAATTTCAGGGAGAATAAAAAGATGTTTTGGAAGGAGGTATATAAAGTGTGTAAGACAAGGGAACAAATGGAAACTACAGTGAAGGGGGCTAATGGGGAGGTGATAACAAGAGTGGTGATGTGAGAAGGAAATGGAGTGAGTATTTTGAAGGTTTGTTGAATGTGTTTGATGATAGAGTGGCAGATATAGGGTGTTTTGGTCGAGGTGGTTTGCAAAGTGAGAGGGTTAGGGAAAATGATTTAGTAAAGAGAGAAGAGGTAGTAAAAGCTTTGCGGAAGATGAAAGCCGGCAAGGCAGCGGGTTTGGATGGTATTGCAGTGGAATTTATTAAAAAAGGGGGTGACTGTATTGTTGACTGGTTGGTAAGGTTATGGTAATGTATGTATGTCTCATGGTGAGGTGCCTGAGGATTGGCAGAATACATGCATAGTGCCATTGTACAAAGGCAAAGGAGATAAAAATGAGTGCTCAAATTACAGAGGTATACGTTTGTTGAGTATTCCTAGTAAATTATATGGGAGGGTATTGATTGAGAGGGTGAAGGCATGTACAGAGCATCAGATTGGGGAAGAGCAGTGTGGTTTCAGAAGTGGTAGAGAATGTGTGGATCAGGTGTTTGCATTGAAGAATGTATGTGAGAAATACTTAGAAAAGCAAATGGATTTGTATGTAGCATTTATGGATCTGGAGAAGGCATATGATAGAGTTGATAGAGATGCTCTGTGGAAGGTATTAAGAGTATATGGTGTGGGAGGCAAGTTGTTAGAAGCAGTGGAAAGTTTTTTCGAGGGTGTAAGGCATGTTTACGTGTAGGAAGAGAGGAAAGTGATTGGTTCTCAGTGAATGTAAGTTTGCGGCAGGGGTGTGTGATGTCTCCATGATTGTTTAATATGTTTATGGATGGGGTGGTTAGGGAGGTGAATGCAAGAGTTTTGGAAAGCGGGGCAAGTATGCAGTCTGTTGTGGATGATAGAGCTTGGGAAGTGTCAGTTGTTGTTCGCTGATGATACAGTGCTGGTAGCTGATTCGTGTGAGAAACTGCAGAAGTTGGTGACTGAGTTTGGTAAAGTGTGTGAAAGAAGGAAGCTGAGAGTAAATGTGAATAAGAGCAAGGTTATTAGGTACAGTAGGGTTGAGGTTCAAGTCAATTGGGAGGTAAGTTGGAATGGAGAAAAACCGGAGGAAGTGAAGTGTTTTAGATATCTGGGAGTGGATTTGGCAGCGGATGGAACCATGGAAGCGGAAGTGAATCATAGGGTGGGGGAGGGGGCGAAAGTTCTGGGAGCGTTGAAGAATGTGTGGAAGTCGAGAACATTATCTCGAAAAGCAAAAATGGGTATGTTTGAAGGAATAGTGGTTCCAACAATGCTGTATGGTTGTGAGGCATGGGTTATGGATAGAGTTGTGTGGAGGAGGATGGATGTGCTGGAAATGAGATGTTTGAGGACAATATGTGGTGTGAGATGGTTTGATCGAGTAAGTAATAATAGGGCAAGAGAGATGTGTGGTAATAAAAAGAGTGTGGTTGAGAGAACAGAAGAGGGTGTTTTGAAATGGCTTGGTCACATGGAGAGAATGAGTGAGGAAAGATTGACCAAGAGGATATATGTGTCAGAGGTGGAGGGAACGAGAATTGGGAGACCAAACTGGAGGTGGAAAGATGGAGTGAAAAAGATTTTGAGTGATCTGGGCCTGAACATGCAGGATGGTGAAAGGAGTGCAAGGAATAGAGTGAATTGGAATGATGTGGTGTACCGGGGCCAATGTGCTGTCAATGGATTGAACCAGGGCATGTGAAGTGTCTGTGGTAAACCATGGAAAGTTCTGTGGGGTCTAGATGTGGAAAGGGAGCTGTGGTTTCGATGCATTATTACATAACAGCTAGAGACTGATTGTGAACGAATGTGGCCTTTGTTGTCTTTTCCTAGCGCTACCTCATGCACATGAGGGGGAGGGGATTGTTATTTCATGTGTGGCGGAGTGGTGGTAGGAATGAATAAAGGCAGACAGTATGAATTATGTACATGTGTATATTTGTATATGTCTGTGTGGGTATATATATGTATATGTTGAGATGTATAGTTATGTATATTTGCGTGTGTGGACGTGTATGTATATACATGTGTATGTGGGTGGGTTGGGCCATTTTCTTGTGTCTGTTTCCTTGCGCTACCTTGCTAACGTGGGAGACAGCAACAAAGCAAAATGATTTATTTCATTATTTATATTTTGCTTTGTCGCTGTCTCCCGCGTTAGCGAGGTAGCATAAGGAAACAGCCTAATGCATGGCCCACCCCACCCACATACACATGTATATACATACACGTCTACACACGCAAAATAAATAAATAAATGAATGAATATATTTATGTATGCATTGAATTTTTTTTTTTTCTTTTTTTATACTTTGTCGCTGTCTCCCGCGTTTGCGAGGTAGCGCAAGGAAACAGACGAAAGAAATGGCCCAACCCCCCCCATACACATGTATATACATACGTCCACACACGCAAATATACATACCTACACAACTTTCCATGGTTTACCCCAGATGCTTCACATGCCTTGATTCAATCCACTGACAGCACGTCAACCCCGGTATACCACATCGCTCCAATTCACTCTATTCCTTGCCCTCCTTTCACCCTCCTGCATGTTCAGGCCCCGATCACACAAAATCTTTTTCACTCCATCTTTCCACCTCCAATTTGGTCTCCCTCTTCTCCTTGTTCCCTCCACCTCCGACACATATATCCTCTTGGTCAATCTTTCCTCACTCATTCTCTCCATGTGCCCAAACCACTTCAAAACACCCTCTTCTGCTCTCTCAACCACGCTCTTTTTATTTCCACACATCTCTCTTACCCTTACGTTACTCACTCGATCAAACCACCTCACACCACACATTGTCCTCAAACATCTCATTTCCAGCACATCCATCCTCCTGCGCACAACTCTATCCATAGCCCACGCCTCGCAACCATACAACATTGTTGGAACCACTATTCCTTCAAACATACCCATTTTTGCTTTCCGAGATAATGTTCTCGACTTCCACACATTCTTCAAGGCTCCCAGAATTTTCGCCCCCTCCCCCACCCTATGATCCACTCCCGCTTCCATGGTTCCATCCGCTGCCAGATCCACTCCCAGATATCTAAAACACTTGACTTCCTCCAGTTTTTCTCCATTCAAACTCACCTCCCAATTGACTTGACCCTCAACCCTACTGTACCTAATAACCTTGCTCTTATTCACATTTACTCTTAACTTTCTTCTTCCACACACTTTACCAAACTCAGTCACCAGCTTCTGCAGTTTCTCACATGAATCAGCCACCAGCGCTGTATCATCAGCGAACAACAACTGACTCACTTTATTGCTTTAACGTTTTGACTTCCAGGGTCTTTTTCATAATGGTAACATCCAGCTACACAGCGTGGCCTTAAATATAGGCATGTGTGGGTCACTTCGCAGCTGCCCAAGAATTCTGCTCCCTGATTGGCTGTTGTGCCCCCTACTCTGTACTTCGCTTATAAGCAACGAGCTTGCTACTTTTGCTATACACACAAAACCTTCCCTTTGGTTTATGTTATTATTTACATTGATGTATGTAGCTTCAGCTGTTTTTCTCATTCTCTTTGTTGAATCTTTATTTGATATTTGAATGTGAAGCATGTGAAGCGTCTGGGGTAAACCATGGAAAGTTTTGTGGGGCCTGGATGTGGAAAGGGAGCTGTGGTTTCGGTGCATTATACATGACAGCTAGAGACTGGGTGTGAACGAATGTGGCCTTTGTCGTCTTTTCCTAGCGCTACCTTGCGCACATGCGGGGGAGGGGGTTGTCATTTCATGTGTGGCAGGGTGGCGATAGGAATGAATAAGGGCAGACTATGAATTATGTACAATTGTATATATGTATATGTCTGTGTGTGTATATATATGTATACGTTGAGATGTATAGGTATGTATATGTGCTGTGTGTGGACGTGTATGTATATACATGTGTATGTGGGTGGTTTGGGCCATTCTTTCGTCTGTTTCCTTGTTCTACCTTGCTAACGCAGGAGACAGCAACAAAGTATAAAGTAAAGTAAAGTAAGTAAAGTAGCATTCCAGTTAGGGACGTGTCCATACCTGTCAGTATGAACCACAATAGAATTGGATGCCCAATGAGCTCTAACATCCAATTCTATAGATTTTAATGGATTATCAAATGTGTTTCATGGTAGGGTGGCAGATTGAGGTGCTTTGGTTGGGGTGGTATGTTAAGTGAGAGACTCATGGAAAATGGTTTGGTCAAGAAAGGAGAGGTGGTGAAAGCCTTGCAGAAGATGAATGGTAGCAAGGTGGCTGGAGTTGAAGGTATTGCAGTTGAATTTATATAAAAGGGGTGGCTGTGTTATTTATTGGTTGGTAAGGATTTTCAGTGTAATTATGGATCATGGTGAGGTGGCTGAGAATTGGTGGAATGCATGTATAGTGCCAGTGTATAAAAGCAAGGGGGAAAAAGGTGCATGTTTCATCCACAGAGGTATAAGTTTTTAGAGTGTATCTGGTAAGTTGTATAGAAGGTATTGATTAAAACAGTAATGGCATGTACAGAGCATCAGATTGGGGAGGAGCAGTGTGGTTGCAGATATGGTAGAGAATGAGTGGATCAGGTGTTTGCTTTAAAGAATTTGTGTGAGAAATACTTATAAAAAAGTTGGATTTGGATGTGACATTTATGGATCTGGAGAAGGCATATGATAGGGATGAAAGAGATGTTTTGTGGAAGGTCTTAAGAATATTTTGTGTGGGAGGAAAGCTGCTAAAAGCGAGTGAGAAGGTTGTAAGAGAGGAGAGTAAATGGTTCCCAATGAAGGTCAGTCTGTGGCAGGGGTGTATGATGTCACCATGGTTGTTCATTTTGTTCATAGATGGGGTTGTAAGGGAGATAAATGAAAGAGTCTTGGAGAGAGGGGTGTGCATGCATTCTGTAGGGTATAACAGAGTCTGGGAAGTAAGTCAGTTATTGTTTGCTTATGATACAGCACTGGTGGCAGATTCAAGAGAGAAACTGCAGAAATTAGTGACTGAGTTTCGAAGTGTGTGTGAAAGGATAGAGTTGAGAGTAAATATGAATAAAAACACGGTTTTTAGGTTCAGCAGGGTTGAGGGACAGGTTGGTTCGGGTGTGATAATTGGAAAAATATTGGAGGAAATAAAGTGTTTTAAATATCTGGGAGTGGACATGGCAGTGATTGGAACTATGGAAGTAAGTCATAGGGTGGGGAAGGGAGCAAAGGTTCCAGGAGCACTGAAGAGTGTGTGCAAAGAGAGAACATTATCTGGGAGGACAAAAATGGGTATATTTGTATGGAATAGTAGTCCCAACAGTATTATATGGATGTGAGGCATGGGCTGTAGATGGGGCTATGTGGAGGAGGGTTGATATGTTGGAAATGAAATGAAATGTTTTGGACAATATGTGGTGTGAGTTGGTTTGATCGAGTATGAGGTGAAAGGGTAAGAGATATATGTGGTAATAAAAAAAGTGTGGTTGATTGTGAGATCAGAAGAGGGTGTACTGAAATGGTTTGGATGTATGGAGAGAATGAGTGTGGGAACAAGGAGAATGGGAGATCAAATCGGAGATGGAGGGATGGAGTGAAAAAATCTTGATCAGTGCCTGAACATGCAGGAAGGTGAAAGGAATGAATGGGATAGAGTGATTTGGAATGATGTGGTATACTGGGGTCGACGTGCAGTCAGTGGACTGAACAAGGGCATGAGAAGTACGCTGGGTAAACCATGGAAAGGTCTGTGGGGCTTGGTTGTGGATAGGTAGCTGTGGTTTTGGTACATTACATATGACTGCTAGAGAATGGATGAGCAGATGTAGCCTTTCTTTGTCTGTTTCTGACATTGTTCCTGACATTACGTTGCTAACATGGGAAACGGCAATCAAGTATGAAAAAAAATCTATGTATGGTAGAAATGGATGGAGCATGGGGAGGGGGTAAATGAGAAAGAGATGCAATGATGGAGTAGGAGATAATTTGATTTATCAGGGGTCTGAACATGCAGGAGCATGAGAAGTGTGGATGGAATAGAGTAAATTGGATCAATGTGGCATACAGGGGAAGATGTACATTCAGTAGGTTGAACCAGGGCATATGAAGCAGTCAGGAGAAATGATGGTAAGATCTGTTGGGCTTGGCCGTGTATAGGGGGCTATGGTATTGGTGCATTGTATGTAACAGCTGGAGACTGAATGTGAGTAATTGGGGCTATTCTTTTTTTGTTCCTTGTGCTATCTTCTCATGCAGAAATTGGAAAAAAAATATAAAAAGTAAAACTATGATATGTAGAAACTTATTTTGTTGTCTTAAAAAATTTTCAGCGCTTTGCTTTCCACATAGACTTCCCTTTTCCATGTGCTTGACTTTTTCTGAAATAATTGGTCTTTAAACTTCTGTTTATCCCACTTTTGATATCTTTATTGCATTCCTTTTGTTCATACACACCAACTTTTTTTATTTAGGATTTAACATTGTACAGTTCCTCTCAGTTTATGCAGTTTTAATTCATGCCATTTGTAGTATAAAATGCATTGTCCATTTTTACATCTTTTTTTGATTTATGTTAGCTTGAGTTTGGAGTAATGCAAGCATCATTGGGCTAGCAATAGGTGGTGTGGCATTGCCAGCACTGTCTGAAAAACACGAGCATGCATAGCATAGATACAGTCTATAGGCATGGAATGCTACAGTATTTTATGCTGCAGTGTACTGTATATTGCACGTGTTTTGCCCCTTGCTTTGTGCCACTTAAGCATCTTTTAAGTTTTCCTGGTACCAGTGATGCTAAGAAGCATAAGGTCATCACCATTGAGGTTAAGATGGGTGTGATCAAAAGTTATGAGAGAGGTGAATAATAAACAGTAGATATTTAGCATGCCCTTGGACTTATTGAATCTACTTTATGGACTATTCATGATAGTACAGAGAAGATCAAGGAGAGTACCAAGAGTGGAACATTATTCAGTGTATCTAACACCTCATGTTCTTGAAGTTTGATTATAAAGTGAATGGAACAATGTTGAGCACATGGATTGAATGCCAGACTCATGAAAATGTCCCCATAAGCATGCTTGTGATACAAGCAAAGGTCCATATTATATGTGATGACTTGGCAGTGGAAGAAGGAGCAGTGAAAACATTTCAAGCACACCGTGGCTGTTTTATGAATTTTAGGAAAGGCTACTGAAAATATCCTGGAAACCCACAAGACCAGTGTCGAGGAAGGTGGTTATTCTCCGAAGCAGATTTCTAATGTGGACAAGACTGGATTATTCTGGAAGCGAGTGCCATGAGATGGTACATTTTTCATGAAGAGAAGTTTGTACAGTGTGTACTATGATTCAAAGTATGTTATTTTCTGTTTTTATGAATAGAGTTCTTAGTACAGTTTATATATTATAGTATTTATATTTCCTAATGCATGTATGTTTTAGTTTTTCACTGGTTTAATACTAGGTACTGTCTTATTGATAATGAAACCCTCTAATGTTCTTTACTTACATTATTGATTCATATGTTTTTGATTTACGGGAACACTTTCAAGAATGTAACTCAGTTAAATAGAGGTCCTTGCCGACTCTATGTCATCATCCATCCATCACTGTTGTATGGAAAATTTAGCTTCTGAGAATTTCTTCCTTCTTAACATATGCTTGTGCTTTTACATAAATGCATAGTTTTTCAATCTATAAGTACATTGGGCATGGAGTTAATTATTTTTGTTAGCTTTACTTTGATGAAAATTTAGTTTTGGTGAAAATGCAGTTTTTCAGCTGGAATATGGGATACAACTTTCCATACATTTTCACACAGGAAAACATTATGTTAGTTTTGCCATGCAGAGGGTGACATCCTGTACTTTCTTGGACTTGAATATTCTACCTTATTTTCTGAGTTGGTTAAATACTTTCCCAGGTCTAAAAATTACGAACTTCGACCTGCAATGTACAGTGTGAAGAATGAGTCATCTCAATCCCTAGCTGCTACAGCAGGGGGGGAGACAGTGGAACGCCCTGAACATCCTCCAGACCTTCCGCCAAGAATCCCTGGATCTACCTCCCCAAGCACACAACAGGTCAGAGGTCTGAAGGTTCTTGTATCCCAAGGCAGAAAAAAAGTTTGTTAAAAGTATGAGTCATTGTGCTTTGTTTTGGATCATTAGAATTACAATAGCCCCAAAGATATGTCATTTTGGGACTTGGCTAAGTTCTGTTTTAGTTTTTCAGAACAGTACTTAATACTGTTCACAATGCTGTTTTTTCTGTGATCTTATGAAGAATGGAATACTATATGTTGCATTATTCATCCTCTTGCTTATTGCATTCACAGTGTTCAGTACCTTGTGTTTCACTATTCTTACTGAAATGCTTTTCAGTATTCTTATTCTCCCCACTGTCTGAGCCTGACCAAGAGCTTATCAAAATGTTGTCCTGTTACCATTTTAGAATATAGTTTATACAGGAAGCCCTCTCTGAAAATTGGGATAATGCCAATTTCTCTGCAAGAAGTTATCTACCAGGTAGGTAAACAAAGATCTTTAACGTTGTCAAAGTTCACCAGTGAATGGCTACACCTTTTACTCTGTTTCTACCATGTCTATTATTTCTTTTCGATTCTCACTTATGCTCTAGTTCAAGCAGTGGTAGAGAGGAAAGGGGTTGTATTCTGTTTCTACAGAATCTAGCTTGATTGTCATGCTATGTTAATTTCATCATTTTCTTAATGTTTATTCTTTTGTTATTGTTATGAATTTTAAAGGTAAATTTAAGAGATTGTGAAGCACATTGGTGTGAATCATCTTTTTTTGTTAACCTATACAGTGCTCTGTGCTTCAAATGAAGAATTGTTATGTGCTGCTTTTGTTCCTCATCTGACATTTTATGGTTCCTGCTATATATGAATTCCCATTTGATGTATGGTTCCATTTCATATCCGTAGATATCATTAGCAATTTAACAATGCAATTGGAAAATTATATCATATATCAGCGAAACGAAGCTAAAGGGTAAAGGGGAAGAGTGGTTTGGGAATGTCTTGGCAGTAAAGTCAGGGGTTAGTGAAAGGACAAGAGCAAGGGAAGGAGTAGCACTACTCCTGAAACAGGAGTGGTGGGAGTACGTGATAGAGTGTAAGAAAGTAAACTCTAGATTAATATGGGTGAAACTGAAAGTTGATGGAGAGAGATGGGTGATTATTGGTGCATATGCACATGGGCATGAGAAGAAAGATCATGAGAGGCAAGTGTTTTGGGAGCAGCTAAATGAGTGTGTTTGTGGTTTTGATGCACGAGACCGGGTTTTAGTGATGGGTGATTTGAATGCAAAGGTGAGTAATGTGGCAGTTGAAGGAATAATTGGTATACATGGGGTGTTCAGTGTTGTAAATGGAAATGGTGAAGAGCTTGTAGATTTCTGTGCTGAAAAAGGACTGGTGATTGGAAATACCTGGTTTAAAAAGAGAGATATACATAAGTATACCTGTGTAAGTAGGAGAGATGGTTCCTAATGTGCATTTGGAAATAACATTCGACTGGGTATGACAGGCATGGGAAACATTGTGAAATACTCCCTCTGAAATACAAAGATGCCATATGCATAAAAAGAGAGAACATCATATACATCCAGGGCCTGAAACTCTTCAACACCTTGCCATATGCCTTCAGAAACAGCATGGGATGCATGGTTAAGGAGTTAAGAGTGCATTGGACAAGTACCTACAAAGTGTATGAGACTAAGCTGGCTGTGGGGCTATGTGGGCTTGAGGGATTTGGCTTCCAAAATCTTGGTCAACCAACAACCCCATCCTGCAGCCTGGGCCTTCCATGGGCTGTTTAAGGGAAGATCTCCGAAGACTCCAACAAGCATCCACGAGGAATGTTCCTGACAAGGGCTTTGAGTTCTGATAACCTTTACAGAATAAAGGTTTGGGTGTCATCATCAACCTAGACAAGTCGCTCTTGGGTCTGAGCCAGTTTTATACATGGCTAGGAATAGATTGTAACATTCAGAATAGCACTTTTTGTCATCCTGGAGACAAGCTCGGAACTGCAATTGCTGCACGAATTATGGTCTCAGAACTTAAGTGTCTTGACATCAGTAAAAACAACTTATGGGAAAGCTCATTTCTTGTATAATGACTTCTCATGGTTGCAGGCCAAAAGGATACCTTCTTGATAAACTAATTCCTTCCTGCAGGAAGCATTACCTCCAAGAGCACTACCATGGGAACTTGTTGATTCTTTAGCTTGGTTGTCAGACATAGAAAGCTTTCAAAAACTCTGCCTGAGAACTTCCAGTAACTGTTCTGGTGGTTTGGATTTCTTACCAACAAGGAGCAGTTGGTCCTTTGGTTTTATCTTCTTCCAGAACATCCTGGGTTCAGTGTAGAATTTCATTTCAGATGGATAATACTGTGCCTGTCCACTGGTTTATAAGCAAAGCTCTTGCAGCTTCCTGATTTCCTAAGGTTGCAACCTCTTTTTCCACACATTTATCAGTGCTCCCAGAATCTTCTCTACCTCATCCACCCTATGGCTCATCTCTGCTTCCAATGTTCCATTCATTGTTTTATCCACTCACAGTTATCTAAATTGCCCTTATTCCCCCAAATTTTCTCAGTTTAAAGTTGCTCCTCGTCTGACCTGTTTCTGCACTGCTAAACCTAATAACCTTACTTTTATGTACATTTACTCTCAATTTCCCCCTTTCACAGTCAACCAAATGCAGACACCAACTCCTGCACTCTTGCACCTGAATCTGCCACCAGTGCCATGTCATCAGCTGACAGTATCTGACTCTTCCCAAACCCCCTCAGCCTATACAGACTGCATACTTACATCTCTCTCTAAGACTCTTGCATTTACCTTCTCACCAACCCATCCATTGCCAATCAAACATCCATAGTGACATCACACACCCCAACTGAAGACCCCACCTTCACTTGTAACCACAAAGTCTCTTCCTACCTACTCGCACGTTACTTTCTTGATAGAAGCTTTTAACTGCTTGTGATAGCTTTTTTCAACATCACGTTTGTAAGACTTTCCACAAAGCATCTCTATCAAACTTATGCTCTTTCCTTATCCATAAATGCCACATATAAGGCCTTGTGTTACTCTAAATATTTCTCACAGACATCCTTCATAGGAGTGACCTGATCCACACATCCTCTACCACTCCTAAAACCACATTATTCCTCCCCAGTCTGATGTCCTATGCATGCCACCATGCTCTCAATCATTACTTATTAAACCAACTTGCCAGGTACACTCAACAAACTTATACATCTGTGGTTCGAATACTCACCTTTTTCTCCCTTGCCGTTATACTGTGGGCCTATACATGCATTTTTCCAATCCTCAGGCACTTCACCAGGATTCATACATACATTAACATCCTAACTAACCAATCAGCATAATAGACACTTTCTTTCACAAGAAATTCAGCTGCAATTCCATCCACTCAAGCTATCTTGTCACATTTCATCTTACACAAGGCTTTCACCACCTCCCCTTTCTTCACCAAACCACTTTCTATGACTCTCACTTCTCATGGACCCAAATCCCTACATATGCTGCCCACTTACCAAACATTCAAAACTCCTTCGGAATACACGTTCCATCTCTTCATCTCATTACAGCCCATTACCACATGCATTTTTCCAATCCTCAGGCACTTCACCAGGATTCATACATACATTAACATCCTAACTAACCAATCAGCATAATAGACACTTTCTTTCACAAGAAATTCAGCTGCAATTCCATCCACTCAAGCTATCTTGTCACATTTCATCTTACACAAGGCTTTCACCACCTCCCCTTTCTTCACCAAACCACTTTCTATGACTCTCACTTCTCATGGACCCAAATCCCTACATATGCTGCCCACTTACCAAACATTCAAAACTCCTTCGGAATACACGTTCCATCTCTTCATCTCATTACAGCCCATTACCACTTGTCCATTTGCCCTCTTCAATGATGTTTCCACTTCTTCTCTTGTCTGTCATAGTGTTTCCCTCCCTCAAAAACATCTTATTCTCCCTGATTACTCTCACCTTGCCTTCTCTTACAGTCCATGAATCTATCTCTTGTCCTCCTACCACTTTGTCCTGTGTATCTTCTAATCACATGCTTCATCCGTGTAAGTACTGCCCATAAATCTCTTCTTCTCTTTCACTAGCAACTTTACTGTCATCCCACCACTCATGACCCTTTCTGAATGATATTAGCTAACATTAAGATGGTCCAGCCAAATATTTTGTTGAATAAGTTTTTAGGGATGGATGTAAACTGTAACTTACTGAAATGGATCTTCAGCTTTTTAACACAGAGGCCCCAGTATACCAAGATAGATAACGCTAAATCCAGCATAATTTTTACCAATACAGGTGCACCCCAGGGATGCGTTATGCCCTCCACTTTGTTCAGTTTGTATACAGATGACTGTAGAAGTGTTTTTAGCAACTTCACTATTTTGAAATATGCTCATGATACAGTAATAAGAAAAATTGTAAATGATAATTGTAGTGATTATATCGTACAGGTTAGTTGCTTTGTTGACTGGTGTTAAACAAATTATCTGCACTTGAATGTAAAGAAAACTAGAGAGATAATAATAGATTTTAGGACCAAAAAACTACATATACCACACTTAATTACAAATGAAGATGAAAATGTAAAAAGAGTGAGTCAGTACAAGTATCTAGGCCTTATCGTAGATGACCAGTTAAAAGGTGGTTCAGATACTGATATGGTGTATAAGAAATATAAACAAAGATTGCAAAGGAAGTAAGACAATAAGTGAAAACCGGCTGAATATTCAATACTTTCAGGCAGATGTTTAGAGTATACCAAACAAAAGGCCACCTGATTACATTCATTTGTCTGCTCAAAACATACTTCTTGTCCGGAAAGTTTTTAGTTGTTCCTTGAAAAACCTGATTTTCAGACATGAGAAAGCTTTTTGGTGAATTTCTTCTCTAGCACTTTTTTTGTCACTAGAATAGGGCTAGTAACACCGTGTCTCTTTTCAAACTTTACTACAAAATAATTTTTACTGGATTATATTTGCTTTGTCGCTGTCTCCCGCATTTGCGAGGTAGCGCAAGGAAACAGACGAAAGAAATGGCCCAACCCATCCCCATACACATGTATATACACACGTCCACACACGCAAAATGTACATACCTATACATCTCAATGTACACATATATATACACACACAGACACATACATATATACCCATGCACACAGTTCACACTGTCTGCCTTTATTCATTCCCATCGCCACCTCGCCACACATGGAATACCATCCCCCTCCCCCCTCATGTGTGCGGGGTAGTGCTAGGAAAAGACAACAAAGGCCTCATTCGTTCACACTCAGTCTCTAGCTGTCATGCAATAATGCCCGAAACCACAGCTCCCTTTCCACATCCAGGCCCCACACAGCTTTCCATGGTTTACCCCAGACACTTCACATGCCCTGATTCAATCCACTGACAGCATGTCAACCCCGGTATAACACATCGATCCAATTCACTCTATTCCTTGCCCGCCTTTCACCCTCCTGCATGTTCAGGCCCCGATCACTCAAAATATTTTTCACCCCATCTTTCCACCTCCAATTTGGTCTCCCACTTCTCCTCGTTCCCTCCACCTCTGACACATATATCCTCATGGTCAATCTTTCCTCACTCATTCTCTCCATGTGCCCAAACCATTTCAAAACACCCTCTTCTGCTCTCTCAACCACGCTCTTTTTATTTCCACACATCTCTCTTACCCTTACATTACTTACTCGATCAAACCACCTCACACCACACATCGTCCTCAAACATCTCATTTCCAGCACATCCACCCTCCTGCGCACAACTCTATCCATAGCCCACGCCTCGCAACCATACAACATTGTTGGAACCACTATTCCTTCAAACATACCCATTTTTGCTTTCCGAGATAATGTTCTCGACTTCCACATATTCTTCAAGGCTCCCAGGATTTTCGCCCCCTCCCCCACCCTATGATTCACTTCCGCTTCCATGATTCCATCCGCTGCCAGATCCACTCCCAGATATCTAAAACACTTTACTTCCTCCAGTTTTTCTCCATTCAAACTTACCTCCCAATCGACTTGACCCTCAACCCTTCTGTACCTAATATCCTTGCTCTTATTCACATTTACTCTTAACTTTCTTCTTTCACACACTTTACCAAACTCAGTCACCAGCTTCTGCAGTTTCTCACATGAATCAGCCACCAGCGCTGTATCATCAGCAAACAACAACTGACTCACTTCCCAAGCTCTCTCATCCACAACAGACTTCATACTTGCCCCTCTTTCCAAAACTCTTGCATTCACCTCCCTAACAACCCCATCCATAAACAAATTAAACAACCATGGAGACATCACACACCCCTGCCGCAAACTTACATTCACTGAGAACCAATCACTTTCCTCTCTTCCTACATGTACACATGCCTTACATCCTCGATAAAAACTTTTCACTGCTTCTAACAACTTACCACCCACACCATATATTCTTAATACCTTCCACAGAGCATCTCTATCAACTCTATCATATGCCTTCTCCAGATCCATAAATGCTACATACAAATCCATTTGCTTTTCTAAGTATTTCTCACATACATTCTTCAAAGCAAACACCTGATCCACACATCCTCCACCACTTCTGAAACCACACTGCTCTTCCCCAATCTGATGCTCTGTACATGCCTTCACCCTCTCAATCAATACCCTCCCATATAATTTACCAGGAATACTCAACAAACTTATACCTCTGTAATTTGAGCACTCACTTTTATCTCCTTTGTCTTTGTACAATGGCACTATGCACGCATTCCACCAATCCTCAGGCACCTCACCATGAGTCATTCTTTTTTTTTTCATACTATTCGCTATTTCCCGCGATAGCGAGGTAGCGTTAAGAACAGAGGACTGGGCCTTTGAGGGAATATCCTCACCTGGACCTCTTCTCTGTTCCTTCTTTTGGAAAGTTAAAAAAAAAAAAAGAGAGGGGAGGATTTCCAGCCCCCCGCTCCCTTCCCTTTTAGTCGCCTTCTATGACACGCAGGGAATACGTGGGAAGTATTCTTTCTCCCCTATCCCCAGGGAATATATATATATATACATACATATACACATATATATATATATATATATATATATATATATATATATATATATATATATATATATATATATGGGATGTATTTAGGGAATCAGTGATGGATTGCGCAAAAGATGCTTGTGGCATGAGAAGAGTGGGAGGTGGGTTGATTAGAAAGGGTAGTGAGTGGTGGGATGAAGAAGTAAGTTATTAGTGAAAGAGAAGAGAGAGGCATTTGGATGATTTTTGCAGGGAAAAAATTCAATTGAGTGGGAGATGTATAAAAGAAAGAGACAGGAGGTCAAGAGAAACGGTGCAAGAGGTGAAAAAGAGGGCAAATGAGAGTTGGGGTGAGAGAGTATCATTAAATTTTAGGGAGAATAAAAAGATGTTCTGGAAGGAGGTAAATAAAGTGCGTAAGACAAGGGAGCACTTGGGAACTTCAGTGAAGGGCGCAAATTGGGAGGTGATAACAAGTAGTGGTGATGTGAGAAGGAGATGGAGTGAGTATTTTGAAGGTTTGTTGAAATTGTTTGATGATAGAATGGCAGATATAGGGTGTTTTGGTCGAGGTGGTGTGCAAAGTGAGAGGGTTAGGGAAAATGATTTGGTAAACAGAGAAGAGGTAGTAAAAGCTTTGCGGAAGATGAAAGCTGGCAAGGCAGCAGGTTTGGATGGTATTGCAGTGGAATTTATTAAAAAAGGGGGTGACTGTATTACTGACTGGTTGGTAAGGTTATTTAATGTATGTATGACTCATGGTGATGTGCCTGAGGATTGGCGGAATGCGTGCATAGTGCCATTGTACAAAGGCAAAGGGGATAAGAGTGAGTGCTCAAATTACAGAGGTATAAGTTTGTTGAGTATTCCTGGTAAATTATATGGGAGGGTATTGATTGAGAGGGTGAAGGCATGTACAGAGCATCAGATTGGGGAAGAGCAGTGTGGTTTCAGAAGTGGTAGAGGATGTGTGGATCAGGTGTTTGCTTTGAAGAATGTATGTGAGAAATACTTAGAAAAGCAAATGGATTTGTATGTAGCATTTATGGATCTGGAGAAGGCATATGACAGAGTTGATAGAGATGCTCTGTGTAAGGTATTAAGAATATATGGTGTGGGAGGCAAGTTGTTAGAAGCAGTGAAAAGTTTTTATCGAGGATGTAAGGCATGTGTACGTGTAGGAAGAGAGGAAAGTGATTGGTTCTCAGTGAATGTAGGTTTGCGGCAGGGGTGTGTGATGTCTCCATGGTTGTTTAATTTGTTTATGGATGGGGTTGTTAGGGAGGTGAATGCAAGAGTTCTGGAAAGAGGGGCAAGTATGAAGTCTGTTGTGGATGAGAGAGCTTGGGAAGTGAATCAGCTGTTGTTCGCTGATGATACAGCGCTGGTGGCTGATTCATGTGAGAAACTGCAGAAGCTGGTGACTGAGTTTGGTAAAGTGTGTGAAAGAAGAAAGTTAAGAGTAAATGTGAATGAGAGCAAGGTTATTAGGTACAGTAGGGTTGAGTCATACATACATTAAATAACCTTACCAACCAGTCAACAATACAGTCACCCCCTTTTTCAGTAAATTCCACTGCAATACCATCCAAACCTGCTACCTTGCCGGCTTTCATCTTCCGCAAAGCTTTTACTACCTCTTCTCTGTTTACCAAATCATTTTCCCCAACCCTCTCACTTTGCACACCACCTCAACCAAGACACCCTATATCTGCCACTCTATCATCAAACACATTCAACAAACCTTCAAAATACTCACTCCATCTCCTTCTCACATCACCACTACTTGTTATCACCTCCCCATTTGCGCCCTTCACTGAAGCTCCCATTTGCTCCCTTGTCTTACGCACTTTATTTACCTCCTTCCAGAACATCTTTTTATTCTCCCTAAAATTTAATGATACTCTCTCACCCCAACTCTCATTTGCCCTCTTTTTCACCTCTTGCACCTTTCTCTTGACCTCCTGTCTCTTTCTTTTATACATCTCCCACTCAATTGCATTTTTTCCCTGCAAAAATAGTCCAAATGCCTCTCTCTTCTCTTTCACTAATAATCTTACTTCTTCATCCCACCACTCACTACCCTTTCTAATCAACCCACCTCCCACTCTTCTCATGCCACAAGCATCTTTTGCGCAATCCATCACTGATTCCCTAAATACATCCCATTCCTCCCCCACTCCCCTTACTTCCATTGTTCTCACCTTTTTCCATTTTGTACTCAGTCTCTCTTGGTACTTCCTCACACAAGTCTCCTTCCCAAGCTCACTTACTCTCACCACCCTCTTCACCCCAACATTCACTCTTCTTTTCTGAAAACCCATACAAATCTTCACCTCAGCCTCCACAAGATAATGATCAGACATCCCTCCAGTTGCACCTCTCAGCACATTTACATCCAAAAGTCTCTCTTTCGCGCGCCTGTCAATTAACACGTAATCCAATAACGGCTCTCTGGCCATCTCTCCTACTTACATAAGTATACTTATGTATATCTCGCTTTTTAAACCAGGTGTTCCCAATCACCAGTCCTTTTTCAGCACATAAATCTACAAGCTCTTCACCATTTCCATTTACTGGAACTTTGTATTAATCTTTTCCTAGTAGGGCCTTTTAAGATTATTACATTTTACTGGCTAAAAGTTTCTGTTGCATTTAGCCCTTCAGTGCCTCCGTATGAAATTGATTTCCCTGAAACTTTGAGCTCTGTTAAAAGTTAGTGAAAGACACACACCGGCCACACAAGAATTTTTTTTCTCATAATGTATGGCTAAGATAAGATCAGACCATACTTTCTTGGTTAAACATGAAAGTATATAAACTGCACTTCCATCGTTACATCTTTGAACACTTTTCAGGACATTAGCAATTTTTGATTTGTAAACTCTCAGTGGTAAAAATGGTCTCTGCAGAAGAACATTGATGATGATAAACCAAGCCCTAGACTCTTAAGTCTGAAACTCTCTAATATATAAACAGTCCTTTTGTCATCAATTCTTAGGTATCTTCAAGAGATTAGCCTCTTTACGTAGTACAGGTTGAGCATCCTAAGTCTGAAAACCCAAACCCCGAAATGCTCTAAAATCTGAAAATCTGTGAGTGGCGACATGACGTTACAAGTAGAAAATTCCACACCTGACCACTCTTGCCCATGCTGGGCTCCAATGCTCTGTTGGCACCAGTTTGTTACAAACCATCGTTTCTGTCAGACCTACATGCTTTTCTGTGTGTTTTATGCTTATTCTCTGCTCTGTGGTACAGATATTGTTGAAAATGTCAAAAAGTAAGCTGGAAGAAGGGGATATCAAAGAAGTTTTTAACATCAATTATTAGGCTTCAGTTGTTCATTCACTTACCAATAGTGAAATAGCTGAAATTGTTCTGAATCAAGGTGTCCATGATAATACAGACAAAGATGACTTTATTAACATTGCAGAAAAAGTGCTTATATATGACATGGTAAAAATGTGTGATGGACTTATTGAAGGACTACAGCAGCATGCTTTCCTGACAGAACAAGAAATCACATCAGTTTATAAAATCAAAGAGACTTCTAAGACAAAAACCATTGTTAATGAGGCAGATGGCTAAGGAGGAAACATTTAAAAAAGTCATCCAACAGAATGCCTCCTCATCCCTAGAGGACCCACTTCCAGATCCCTCACCTTTTTCAGATGTCCCTTCTCATGATGATGTCAACAGTGATGTACATATTATACCTCTTAAATCCGGCAACCTTGGTACCTGGCCATTGCCGGATGACACAAAATGCCAGAAAACAGAAATTGATCCCTAAGTCATGCTCAGTTGACGATTCGATCTCAGAGTACTCACAGTCTTTGCAAAAGATCCCTTATCTAATTTTTTTCAGTAACTCCACCTTTTTAAGCATAAGTAATGATTTATGCTTATGCTTATTAGCACTAGCACCATCATCTACACCTTGGTCTTTTGGATGACATCCTGAAGGACTAAGATACAGTTGAATATAAGAAATTAACAGGAATATTGATTAGCTCGGCTGCAGTGTAAACAGATTTTGGCGCCTAAGTGCTGCTAATAGCACTGCCCTGGTGGCAGATCCACACAATGATAACTAATTGCGACATATTCAAAACATGCTAGACCACAGAGCGCCGGATTAGAGCAGTACAACCTTGACCCTCTCCCTCAAGTTTCTCAGGCCATGTATAGTTCTAGTATTTGCTGCTGCATTTATCTTCTTTTGTAAGCAGAGATGATTTTTTTTTTTTGTTGGTAAGTGCAAAACATTATTTTTATGTGAAATCTGAATTTTTTCACCTAAAATGCCATGTTTGAGCAAAAGATGACCAGTAGCATTATTGCGTTAAAATTTTTCTTAGTTTTCATTACATTTACAGCTATGTGTAATCATCGTACATTAAATGCTTATTTGTTTTTATATTTCAAATAAAACCTAAGAAATAGAATGCAGTGTACTGTACCTTTTAATCAAACACAGCATCCTAGGTTGAAACTGAAAACCTGCAGTTGTTTGTTGTTATTGTTTAACAGCTGTTACAGGTATTCTGCTGATGCTACTATGATGCTTAGTTACCCTAAACATTATTTTTTCATTGTATTAATGGTATCTTATATTTTTTTACTGTTAAGTACTTCTTTCTTTCCTTTCATACTATTCGCCATTTCCCACGTCAGCGAGGTAGCGTTAAGAACAGAGGACTGGGCCTCTGAGGAAACATCCTCACCCGGTACCCTTCTCTGTTCTTTCCTTTGGAAAAAAAAGAAAAAAAAAAAAAGTACTTATGTGGAAATAAGTGTAAGAAAATGATTGCTTATTAGTAGTACAGGTATACCACCGATTTTCCGGCAACTGATGGTTTGGTACCTCCTTTAGTCCGGACAGAATTATGTGAGGAACTTGAAATTTCCACAGCCACCAGACTAGTTTGCTGGGTGGCCACAGATGGCATTATGTGTAGGGCGCACTTATTTACATTCTTTACAGTGCACTTGTTAGTGGTGATACCGCAATTCTGTGAGATTCTTAGCTTATGCTTAAATGTAACCCTAGCTATGGCTTCTAAGACATATGAGAGTGTCGGTCGTGGTGTCAGACGTAACCACCAGTCCATATCGATCCAAGATAAAGTAGAATTGTAAAAAGGAATGGATTGTAGTGTTTCGTTGCATAAACTGTGTGACATCTACAGTATTGGTTCATCAACTGTTTATGATATAAAGAAGCAAAGGAAGAAAATATTGAAATTCTGTGCAGACAGCGATGCCAAGAAGCAAATGATGATTAGAAATACTATGGAAGATGGTAAGAGTACTGAGCACGATCAAGTGATGATGGAGTGGTTTTGACAGCATTGGAGTGGAGTGGACTTGTCGGGTAGCATGATAATGGACCAGGCTAAGTTGTTATGTAAGGAACTTAAATTACAACATGAGCATGACTATAGTGAAGGATGGATTCGAAGATTCAAGAAGTGTCATGGAATTTCCATGAATAAAGTGTGCGGAGAAAAGTGGCCTGCAAACCATGAAGGAGCTGCTGAGTATGTGGACGAATTTGCAAAACTTGTAGCTGATGAGCACCTCAGTCCTGAGCAGGTGTATAATGTATTTCATTATATTTGATACTTGTTTAAATTTCTAGCAGCCCATGGTATACATTAGACACTTAGGAGATGTATAATTAGTGGGTGAGAGTTGTGTTGATGAATTATTATTACGTGACCATGGTTTGTCCGGCAAAATGGTTAATTCAGCAAGGCTTTGGAACCAAGAGTGCCGGAAAGTTGGTGGTGTACCTGTATATGAATTCAGTCAGAAATGAAGGTGATGCCAAACAACCACAGATTGTCCTCATGGGTGACAGCTTTCTGATGGTTCAGTTTCATACAAACTTTGTTTCATTTGCAAAATTATTAAGATTATTGTGTAAATTACCTTCAGGCTATGTGTATAAGGTTATATGAAACATTAGTGGATTTTGTGTTTAGACTTGGTCCCATCATTATGTATATGCAGATATTCCAAAATCCAAAAAACTAAGAAATCCGAAACACTTATGGCCCCAGGCATTTTGGATAAAGGATACTCAGCCTGTATAATATTTTACTCTCTTGGAAATATTTGGATGGTATCATTTATAAATCAGCCTTGTTACTCTTTTGGAAATCTTTGGATGGTATCATTTATTGATCAGTGTAGGACTTTCAGAAACTCCTTTTAGCAAGGGACATCTCAAATTTGGTTGATTTTTGATTGAGGAATTTGTCACAGGAACTCAGCCTGGTTTTTATACCATGACATATGAATGATGGAAGGGATTGATCTTCCATTTATCCTTTCTTAGAAACCTTATGTTGGAAGTAACCAACTGAACAGGTGTTTTGTATTCATCTAACACCTATGTCAAGATTTTTTTTCATAGTCTAGGACATTGTGGATCTACTTTGATTGGTACTGGATTCATCCTTTAGAAGGGATTTGTTTCCCTTTTTTGGGTGATGTCTTCTCACATAAAAGTTTTTCCTAACCTCTCATTGCTTGCTGGTCAAACCAGCTGTGGAAAGAAATATAAGTTTTAAAGTTTGAAAGATCTTTTCTCTTCCATGAACAGTTTTCCAGTTTTCATATGCTGCCATATCATCCACTCTCTCTTTTTGAGAAAGCTTGTCCTTTACCAATGGTGATTTGCTTTTGGGTTGATGCACCTGATGTGCAAGCTGGTAGATGAATCAATACCTTGGATTGAGTCAGTTGGTGATGTCATTACTGAAACTGGGTGTCAGGGTGGGCCAAGAACCAGCGAGATGCTGAAACCACAAGTTAATGGGTAGCAATGGATAGGGAAAGCTTGTGCTGTCCCACTTGTTAGATGGGATGTTAGAAGGTTCAAACCCCCTATGTTTTATCTACGAGATATATCATTACTCATGGGACTGCCACGGAAAGAAAAAGTTTTCAAACTTCAGAACTTAGATATTGTGGTTGTAGGCAACATGGAATTCAGTAGTTTATTACTGTGCTGCATTAGTGGCAGAGTTGAATATTGGCTTTTTTCTCATGATTTCTTGTTTCTTTTTACCTCTAGGAGTTTTGAACATTTTTGTTTGGGTTTTTCTGGATTCATGAAGGTAGCTATTTTGTTGGTTACTGAACTAGTCAAGCATGTATTAGGAAGTCACCATTATCAAAACTTATTAGCTGAGATTTTACAGTACAACCTATGGCTGTATTCCTGTGTATCTTAAGATTTTACACTGTGATTCTAAGGCCCTGTTACCTTCGGTAGTCTTATGGAATGTAGATAATGTATAGTTCATATGTGTACATCTTGGAAACTTTGGATGATATTTGTTTTATAGGTTAAGGCATTTCTCACTTTTTTTTTTGCATCTGTAAAATTTATGAATGGATATGTTCAGTGAACACATTTATGATTGTATTTAACTGCCTCAGTTGCTCCATAGGAACATTGGTGATCAGATTTCCTTACAATGTGCTGAGGGATGGTCACACTTGGCCTTTGATATCTACACTAAATAACCTGTTCTTTCTCTGGTAGAAGTTACTTTCATTACTGTGGAGTGTCATAAACTAAATGCTACTTTCCAGATTAGGAAACAGCATGAATTGGATGTTAGGCAATAGATTGAAAATTTTTGTTTTTTAGGTTGTCATATGAAGTTTCTTTTTTTTTTTTTTGCAGGCATCTATTGTAGCTGCAAGACAGAGTAACCTTTCAGTGCATTCAAGATCACAAAATGGACTAGGAGATTACTCCAATGAAGATGCTGGTAAGCTAACATATCATGAGAGAGAAAGAAGTAAAGGTACCAGTGGTTCATTAACATTTTATGTTGAAAAGTGGAAAATTGATAAGGAATACAAAGACTGTAGGTATGATTTTTTTTTTTTTAAGATTTGTTACCTACAGAAGATGAGTTAAAGAAGCACTTCCATCTAGGACTAAAGAGAAAGGCACTTTGCAACTGTCTCAAGAAGATGGATATGTGAAATGATTTGAATGTTTCCTGTCTATTCCTTCTGTAATCATTACTTCCATTCCCATTCTGTGGGATGGGTCAGATATGTGTTGTTCCAGGAATTGCTCCTGTACATCCTTATCCTATACCAGTGTGTTAAAGATAAGCTTGGACTTCTCACATATAAAAGTGGCTTTTGATTTCTGCAGTTTGGTGTTTAAGAGAAAAGAAAAAAAAAAGCATTCACTTGGCAAATGGATTAAGAAGATTTGTTCATTCCACCTCAGTATACAAAATGATTATAGAGAACAACAACTCTCTTCCTACCACCTCAGTACATAATGTGCTTGCATTGCATCTGATTCAAAATCTTACTTCTGCTGTATTCATATGTCCCAAGCCCTTGTCAGTTATGTAATTCCATCTGTCCATCTCTTCCATTGTCACTCCTTCTTTCATGTCTTGACTATGCTGCTATGTATCTTCACATGACTTACTCTCTGCATGGTTGTACCATCATAAAAGTCTCATCTGTGTGCCTTTTCAAGTGATTTTTTGATTTCATGGCCTTCTCACGGACTTCTCACATCTTTATTCTTCACTATGTCCACCAAATTCTAGTTATGCTGTGCAGGTTCAGATGTTTTTCCTTGCATGACTTTCCTCAAACCTTTTAGCTTCCCATTATCATGCATGCTAAACTTTACTCCCAAATGTCTAAGCTTGTCTAGAACTTGTTATTTGTTATGTGTGTTTATGTTACACTGTGATCTCCCATCATTTTCTAAAATTAATCTTGTTTTTAATTGTATTCACTCACCATTGTTCTCCCACATATATCACTGAAGCAGCCATCATTTATATCCAGGTCTTTCTCTGATTGGGCTTACAACATGGTGTCATCTGCATACAGAAACTTTCTCAGTGGTTAGGTACTACTACTTCATCATCCCACCTCACTTTCATCTTGTGTACTTCCCATCCATTAAAACATTAAATAAACATGGTGATATCACTTGACCTTGATGCTCACTCACATTTATTTCAACTCTTACTCATACCACTATTTGCTTTCATATGTGTACCACTTCCATTGTAAAGAACTGTAACACCATTCAGAAGTGTTCCTTGCATATCATATAGTCAGAACTTATAGAGAGCTCTAATGTTCACTTCCTCATATACTTTTTGTAAATCCATAAATGCTGTGTACACTTTTTTATTTTCTACCCAGTTTTCACCTGTAATTTTCTAAGTACAAGAATCTGAGCTTCTTAGCTTATATGTTTTACCAGGGGGTTCACTAATCCTTTTGAGATTAACAGTCAGTATCATATCATATACCTTGTCACTGAGGCTAAGGAAGCTTATTCCTTTGTAGTTCTTATAGGTTGTAGGTGGGCACTTATCAGAGAGGTACTGCCTAGGTTTTGGGAGTATTGAAAGCAGCACATTGAGCCAACTCATTAGTGGCTGTCATGCTACTCTCCCTAGACCAGGTTGCTTTTTTTTTTTCTGCCTCATCTGCATTGGGTTGCTAGAACTCAATCCACAAAGAAAATCAATTTGTTTCACACATGATACTTGACAAGATGTGATTCACAATTCTTTGTCCTAATTTGCAAATTTTCTTTTATCCTTAGGGGTTCAGAAACATTCAAAAGAAAGCTAAACTCTTGGTTGAAACAAAAACCTAGAATAGGCAGTTACTCCAGTGTAGTAGCCACCAAGAAAATAGCTTTATGCTAAATAAGTAAGATATGAGATGAGTAAGTAGGATGGTGGTTGAGAGAAACATAATAGTACAAAAAAAACGTGCATTGCAGTGAATGCCTTGCCCCCATGGGAGAAATTTTATCATAAGTAATGATAGGTAAAGTGGAGCAAAAAAGGAACCCATGTATTTTCTTCATAGTATATGAAGTGACTAATGAGGTTGGGAGCAGTATCACAGAACTCCTTCCTTCTTGTATTTTAACTTTCCAAAGACTGGAAAAACAGGAGGAATTAGGCAAGTACTTGTCTTTTATTGCTTAGGCTCGGCTACTTGGATGTTTGTGATTATAACCGGTGAGAAAATATGGGAGACATAAGTACGGTGTCTGTTTAAAGAAACCTGGATGTTGTGGCTCTGAATGAAGCATGGTTGAAGGGGGAGGAGAGGAATTGTTTAGGAATGTCGATCACTAGAGAGAAGACAAGAGCGAAAGGAAGAGTGGCACCTCTGATAAAGAAAAGGTTGTTAGAATGTGTGAAAGAGTGTTAGAAAGAGAGTTCAAGTTTGTTGTGGGTTAGAATAAGATAATGCACCTGAAAGTGAGAGTAGTGTATATAAATGGAGTGTTTATTGGGAGGAACTGAGTGGGTGTTTTAGCTAATTTGATGCATAAGGCTAAATCCTGGTGTTAGGGTATCTGAATGCAAGAGTGGATGATGTGGCAGTTGAAGGTGTGATTAAGGAACATGGGTTCCTCAGCATAAGTGAGAATGGGGAAGTACTTTTCAGTTTGTGTATTGAGAAAGCAGTGGTTATGATTTTTTTTTATTTTAGTGTGCAGATGCTTCTCTAGTCTGAGTGAGATAGGGTTAGGAATAAATGAACAGTAGCCTCATTTGCTAACATCCACTCTCTAGCTGCCATGTATAATGCCCTGTAAACAGAACTAACCATCGACATTCATTTCCCCCAAACTATTCCAGGGTTTAACTTGACTATTTCATAAGTCTCAGTTCAACCTATTAACATCTCATCATCCTTTGTATACCACATTGGTCCATTTCATTCTATCCTTTTTAAGTCTCTTACCCTCTTGAAGGTTCCGACTTTGATGTTGTGAAGCCCTTCTACACTTCATTTCTCCTAGGTATTTATGGATTTGAAGGTGGCATATGATAGGGTTGATATAAATGCCTTCTGGAAGGTCTTATGAATAAATGGTTTGTGAGGAAAGCTAGTAGAAGCAATGAAAATTTTTTATCAAAAGTGTAAGGCATGTGTACTGCAGGAAGAGAGGAGACTGAGTAGTTACAGGTGAAGGTTGGTCTGCAGCAGGGGATGTGTGATATTATTGATGTTGATTTTTCTTTGGAGATATTGGAGGTAAATGCAGAGATCTTGGAGAGAAAGGCAAGTATGTTGTCAATATGGGGTGAAAGGGGTTTGGGAAATGAGTCACTTGTTTTCTGATAACACAGCACCTACTCGATGAAAGGGTAAGAGAGTAATAGAAAGAGTGTGGTTGAGAGAGCAGAAGAGGGTGTGTTGGAATGGTTTGGACATATGGAGTGTATCAGTGAGGAAAGGTTGACAAAGACGATATTTGTGTCAGAGGTGGAGGGAACAAAAAGTGGGAGACCAAATTGGAGGTGGAAGGATGGAGTGAAAAAGATTTTGAGCAATATACTAGATCATTCACACCACTGTGACCTCATGCTTTATATATAAAGTTGTTAGTGAAAGAGAAAAGAGAGGTGTTTGGATGATATTTAAAAGGAAGAAGTGCAAATGACTGGGGGATGTATAAAGGAAAGTGGCAGGAGGCCAAGAGGAAGATGCAAGGGTCGAAATAGAAGGCAAATGAGAGTTGGGGTAAGAGAGTATCATTGTCTTTAGGGAGAATAAAAGGATGTTTTGGACGGAGGTAAGTAACGTGTAAGACAAGAGAAAAAATGGGAACATTGGTGAAGGGGACAAGGGGGAAAGTAATAACAGGTTGTGATGAAGTGAGGAGATGGAGTGAGTATTTTGAAGGTTTGTTGAATCTGTTTGATGATAGAATGGCAGATGTAGGGTGTTTTGGTTGGGGTGGTGTGCAAAGTGAGAGGGTCATGGAGAATGGAATGGTTTGGTTTAGAGAAAAGAGGTGGTGAAAGCTTTGTGGAAGATGATATCCAGCAAGGTGGCGGGTTTGGATGGTATTACGGTAGAATTTATGAAGAAACCAGGTGACTGTATTGTATAGTGGTTGGTAAGGATATTCAGTGTATGTATGGATCATGATGAAGTGCCTAAGGATTGGCAGCATGCATGCATAATGTCATTGTACAAGGGAAAAGGGATAAAGGTGAGTGTTCAAACTACAGAGGCATAAGTTTTTTGAGTATTCCTGGGAAATTGTATGGGAGGGTATTGATTGAGATGGTGGAGGCATGCACAGAGCATCAGATTGTGGAGGAGCAGTGTGATTTCAGAAGTGGTAGAGGATGTGTGGATCAGGTGTTTGCTTTGAAGAATGTATGAGAAATACATAGAAAAACAGATAGATTTGTTTGTAGCATTTATATATCTGGAGAAGGCATATGATAGGGTTGACAGAGATGCTTTGTGGAAGGTCATAAGAGTATATGGTGTGGGAGGTAAGTTTCTAGAAGCAGTGGAAAGTTTTTACAAAGGATGTAAGGCATGTGTACAAGTAGGAAGAGAGGAGAGTGATTTGTTCTTAGTGAATGTCGGTTTGCAGCAGGGATGTTTGATGTCTCCATGGTTGTTTAACTTGTTTATGGATGGGGTGGTTAGGGAGGTAAATGCAAGAGTTTTGGAGAGAGGGGCGAATATGTAGTCTGTTGGGGATGAGAGGGCCTGGAAAGTGATTCAGTTGCTGTTTGCCAATGATATAGCTCTAGTGGCTGATTCAAGTGAGAAACTGCAAAAGTTAGTGACTGAGTTTGGAAAAGTGTGTGAAAGGAGAAAGTTGAGAGTAAATGTGAATAAGAGCATGGCTGTTAGGTTCAGTAGGGTTGAAGGACAAGTTAATTGGGATGTAAGTTTGAATGGAGAAAAACTGGAGGAAGTGAAGTGTTTTAGATACCTGGGAGTGGACTTAGCAGCAAAAGGAACCACAGAAGTGAAAGTGTCACAGGGTGGGGAAGGAGGCAAAGGTTTTGGGAGGAATGAAGAATGTATGGAAGGGGAGAATGTTATCTCAGAGAGTACAAATGGGTATGTTTGAAAGAATAGTAGTTCCAACAATATTATATGGTTGCGAGTCATGGGCTATAGATAGGGTTGTACGTAGGAGGGCGGATTTGTAGGAAATTTATTTATTTTTTTTTTTATTATACTTTGTCGCTGTCTCCCGCGTTTGCGAGGTAGCGCAAGGAAACAGACAAAAGAAATGCCCCCCCCCCATACACATGTATATACATACGTCCACACACGCAAATATACATACCTACACAGCTCTCCATGGTTTACCCCAGACGCTTCACATGCCTTGATTCAATCCACTGACAGCACGTCGACCCCGGTATACCACATCGCTCCAATTCACTCTATTCCTTGCCCTCCTTTCACCCTCCTGCATTTTCAGGCCCCGATCACACAAAATCTTTTTCACTCCATCTTTCCACCTCCAATTTGGTCTCCCTCTTCTCCTCGTTCCCTCCACCTCCGACACATATGTCCTCTTGGTCAATCTTTCCTCAGTCATTCTCTCCATGTGCCCAAACCACTTCAAAACACCCTCTTCTGCTCTCTCAACCACGCTCTTTTTATTTCCACACATCTCTCTTACCCTTACGTTACTCACTCGATCAAACCACCTCACACCACACATTGTCCTCAAACATCTCATTTCCAGCACATCCATCCTCCTGCGCACAACTCTATCCATAGCCCACGCCTCGCAACCATACAACATTGTTGGAACCACTATTCCTTCAAACATACCCATTTTTGCTTTCCGAGATAATGTTCTCGACTTCCACACATTCTTCAAGGCCCCCAGAATTTTCGCCCCCTCCCCCACCCTATGATCCACTTCCGCTTCCATGGTTCCATCCGCTGCCAGATCCACTCCCAGATATCTAAAACACTTCACTTCCTCCAGTTTTTCTCCATTCAAACTCACCTCCCAATTGACTTGACCCTCAACCTTACTGTACCTAATAACCTTGCTCTTATTCACATTTACTCTTAACTTTCTTCTTCCACACACTTTACCAAACTCAGTCACCAGCTTCTGCAGTTTCTCACATGAATCAGCCACCAGCGCTGTATCATCAGCGAACAACAACTGACTCACTTCCCAAGCTCTCTCATCCCCAACAGACTTCATACTTGCCCCTCTTTCCAAAACTCTTGCATTTACCTCCCTAACAACCCCATCCATAAACAAATTAAACAACCATGGAGACATCACACACCCCTGCCGCAAACCTACATTCACTGAGAACCAATCACTTTCCTCTCTTCCTACACGTACACATGCCTTACATCCTCGATAAAAACTTTTCACTGCTTCTAACAACTTTCCTCCCACACCATATATTCTTAATACCTTCCACAGAGCATCTCTATCAACCCTATCATATGCCTTCTCCAGATCCATAAATGCTACATACAAATCCATTTGCTTTTCTAAGTATTTCTCACATACATTCTTCAAAGCAAACACCTGATCCACACATCCTCTACCACTTCTGAAACCACACTGCTCTTCCCCAATCTGATGCTCTGTACATGCCTTCACCCTCTCAATCAATACCCTCCCATATAATTTACCAGGAATACTCAACAAACTTATACCTCTGTAATTTGAGCACTCACTCTTATCCCCTTTGCCTTTGTACAATGGCACTATGCATGCATTCCGCCAATCCTCAGGCACCTCACCATGAGTCATACATACATTAAATAACCTTACCAACCAGTCAACAATACAGTCACCCCCTTTTTTAATAAATTCCACTGCAATACCATCCAAACCTGCTGCCTTGCCGGCTTTCATCTTCCGCAAAGCTTTCACTACCTCTTCTCTGTTTACCAAATCATTTTCCCTAACCCTCTCACTTTGCACACCACCTCGACCAAAACACCCTATATCTGCCACTCTATCATCAAACACATTCAACAAACCTTCAAAATACTCACTCCATCTTCTTCTCACATCACCACTACTTGTTATCACCTCCCCATTTGCGCCCTTCACTGAAGTTCCCATTTGCTCCCTTGTCTTACGCACTTTATTTACCTCCTTCCAGAACATCTTTTTATTCTCTCTAAAATTTAATGATACTCTCTCACCCCAACTCTCATTTGCCCTTTTTTTCACCTCTTGCACCTTTCTCTTGACCTCCTGTCTCTTTCTTTTATACATCTCCCACTCAATTGCATTTTTTCCCTGCAAAAATCGTCCAAATGCCTCTCTCTTCTCTTTCACTAATACTCTTACTTCTTCATCCCACCACTCACTACCCTTTCTAATCAACCCACCTCCCACTCTTCTCATGCCACAAGCATCTTTTGTGCAATCCATCACTGATTCCCTAAATACATCCCATTCCTCCCCCACTCCCCTTACTTCCATTGTTCTCACCTTTTTCCATTCTGTACTCAGTCTCTCCTGGTACTTCCTCACACAGGTCTCCTTCCCAAGCTCACTTACTCTCACCACCCTCTTCACCCCAACATTCACTCTTCTTTTCTGAAAACCCATACAAATCTTCACCTTAGACTCCACAAGATAATGATCAGACATCCCTCCAGTTGCACCTCTCAGCACATTAACATCCAAAAGTCTCTCTTTCGCGCGCCTGTCAATTAACACGTAATCCAATAACGCTCTCTGGCCATCTCTCCTACTTACATAAGTATACTTATGTATATCTCGCTTTTTAAACCAGGTATTCCCAATCATCAGTCCTTTTTCAGCACATAAATCTACAAGCTCTTCACCATTTCCATTTACAACACTGAACACCCCATGTATACCAATTATTCCCTCAACTGCCACATTAATTTAATGTTTGAGGATAATATGTGGTGTAGGTGGTTTGATTAATGAAAGGGTAAGAGAGATGTGTGGAAATGCATATAGTGTGGTTGAGAGAGCAGGTGTGTTGAGATGGTTTCAACATATGGAGAGAATGAGTGAGGAAAGATTGACAAAGAGGATGTATGTGTCAGAGGTTGAGGGAACAAGGAGGAGTGGGAGACCAAATTAGAGTTGGAAGGATGGAGTGAAAATGATATGCTTTCAGTGGAATGGACCAAGGTATATGAAGGGTCTGGGGTAAACCATGGAAAGGTCTGGAGGGCCTGGATATGGATAGGGAGCTGTGGTTTTGGTGCATTATACATGACAGCTAGAAACTGAGTGTGAACGAAGAGAGCTGTGGTTTGGTGCATTGCACATAACAGCTAGAGCCTGAGTGTGAAAGAATGTGACCTTTTTTTGTCTGTTTTCCAGGCACTGAAGCAGGAGCTAGAGCCAGGAATGGATAAAGGCAAGCAAGTATGAATATGTTCATGTGTATATATGTATATGTCTTTGTATAGTGAGGATTTCAATGTATGTATGTATGTATGGTTCATGGTGAAATGCCTGAGAATTGGCGGAATGCATGCATAGTGCCTCTGTACGAAAGCAAAGGGGATAAAGATGAGTGTTCAAATTACAGATGTATAAGTTTGTTGAGTCTTCCTGTGAAATTATATGGGAGGGTATTGATCGAGAGGGTGAAGGCATGTACAGAGCATCAGGTTGGGGAAAAGCAGTGTGGTTTCAGAATTGATAGAGGACGTGTGGATCAGGTGTTTGCTTTGAAGAATGTATGTAAGAAATACTTAGAAAAACAATTGGATTTGTATGTAGCATTTATGGATCTGGAGAAGGCATAAGACAGAGTCGATAGAGATGCTCTTTGTAAGGTATTAAGAACATATGGTGTGGGAGGTAAGTTGCTAGAAGCATTGAAAAGTGTTTATTGAGGATGTAAGGCATGTGTGTGGGTAGGAAGAGAGGAACGTGATTGGTTCCCTGTGAATGTTTGTTTGTAACGGGTGTGTGATGTCTCCTTGGTTGTTAGATTTTTTATGGATGGGGTTGTTAGGTAGGTGAATGCAAGAGTTTTGGAGAGAGGGGCAAGTATGCAGTCAGTTGTGGATGAGAGAGCTTGGGAAGTGAGCCAGTTGTTGTTCACTGATGATACAGCACTGGTGGCTGATTCAGGTGAGAAACTACAGAAGTTGGTTACTGAGTTTGATAAAGGGTGTAAAAGAAGAAAGCTAAGAGTAAATGTGAATAAGAGCAAGGTTATTAGGTTCAGTAGGGTTGAGGGACAAGGAAATTGGGAGTTAAGTTTGAATGGAGAAAAACTGGAGGAAGTGAAGTGTTTTAGATATCTGGGAGTGGATTTGGCAGTGGATGGAACCATGGAAACAGAAGTGAGTCACGGGGCTGGGGAGGGTGTGAAGGTTCTGGGAGTGTTGAAGAATGTGTGGAATGTGAGAACGTTATCTTAGAGAGCAAAAATGGGCAAGTTTGAAGGAATAGTGGTTCCAACAATGTTATACGGTTGTGAGGCATAGGTTGTAGATAGAGTTGTGTGGAGGAGGGTGGATGTGTTGGAGATGAGATGTTTGAGGACAATATGTGGTGTGAGGTGGTTTGATCAAGTAAGTAATGAAGGGGTAAGAGAGATGTGTGGTAATAAAAAGAGTGTGGTTGAAAGAACAGAAGAGGGTGTATTGAAATGGTTTGGTCACATGGAGAGAATGAGTGAGGAAAGATTAACAAAGAGGATATATGTGTCAGAAGTGGAGAGAACAAGGAGAAGTGGGAGACGTGTCAGAGGTGGAGAGAACAAGGAGAAGTGGGAGACCATAGGGGAGGGGGAAGGATGGAGTGAAAAAGATTTTGAGCGATCGGGGCCTGAACATACAGGAGGGTGAAAGGCGTGCAAGAAACAGAGTGAATTGGAACGATGTGGTATACTGGGGTTGACGTGCTGTCAGTGGATTGAACCAGGGCATGTGAAGCATCAGGGGTAGGCCATGAAAGTTTTGTGGAGCTGTGGTTTCGGTGCATTACATGTGACAGCTAGAGACTGAGTGTGAACAAATGTGGCCTTTATTGTCTTTTCCTAGCGCTACCTCACACACATGTGGGGGTAGGGGATGCCATTTCATGTGTGGCGGAGTTGCGATGGGAATTGATGAAGGCAGCATGTATGAATATGTACATGTGTATATATGTATATGTCTAAGTATGTATATGTTGAAATATATAGGTATGTATATGTGTGTGTATGGGTGTTTATGTACATGCATGTGTATGTGGGTGGGTTGGGCCATTCTTTCGTCTGTTTCCTTACGCAACCTCTCTGATGCGGGAGACAGCGACAAAATATAATAAATGAATAGATGTATATGTTGATATGTATTTATATATATATATATGTGCATATATGGGCATTTATGTATATATAAATGTGTGTATATGCCTTACATCTTTAATAAAAACTTCACTGCCTCTAGCAGCTTATCTACCACACCAAATACTCTTAAAACCTTCCACAAAGCATCTCTGTCACCCCTTTTTTGTATTTTTCCTGGCACTCCCTCACTGAAAGGGGGGGTAGCAGTGCTGTTTCCTGTGGGGTGGGGTAGCACCAGGAATGGATGAAGGCAAGCAAGTATGAATAGGCACATGGGTATATATTTATGTCTGTGTATGTTATATGTATGTGTATGTTGATATGTATATGTATGTATATGGGCGTGTATGGGCGTTTATATATATGTGTGTGTATATGAGTGGATGGGTCATTCTTTGTCTGTTCCCTGGCACCACCTCACTGACACGGGAAACAGCGATTAAATATAATAAGTGCGCATAAGATGCATGTGGTTTAAGAAAGGAGGGAGATGGGCAGATTAGAAAGGGTAATGAGTGATGGGATGAAAAAGAAAGGTTGTTAGTGAAAGAGAAAAGAGAGGTATTTAGATGATACTTGCAAGGAAGTAGTGCAGATGACCAGGAGATTTATAAAAGAAAGCAGCAGGACCTCAAGAGAAAGGTGCATGGGTTGAAAAAGAGTTGGGGTGAGAGAGTTATTAAATTTTAGGTAGAATAAAAAGATGTTTTGGAAGGAGGTACATAACGTGTGCAAGACAAGAGAACAAGTGGGAACATTGGTGAAGGGGGCAAGTGGGGAGGTAATAACAGGTTGTGATGCAGTGAGAAGGAGATGGAGTGAGTATTTTGAAGGTTTGTTGAATGTGTTTGATGATAGAGCGGCAGATATAGGGTGTTTTGGTCGGGATGGTGTGTGAAGTGAGGGGGGGGTCAGGGAGAATGGTTTGGTATAGAGAGAAGAGATTGTGAAAGCTTTGCGGAAGATAAGATCCAACAAGGTGTCGGGTTTGGATGGTCTTGCACCTGAATTTATTAAGAAAGTGGGTGACTGTGTTGTTGATTGGTTGTTAAGGATATTGAATGTATGTATGGACCACGGTGAAGTGCCTGAGCATTGGCGGAATGCACGCATAGTGCCATTGCACAAAAGCAAAGGGGATAAAGGTGAGTGTTCGAACTACACTGGCATATGTTTGTTAGGTATTCCTGGGAAATTATATGGAAGGGTATTGATTGAGAGGATGGAGGCATGAACAGAGCATCAGATTGGGGAAGAGCAGTTTGGTTTCAGAAGTGGTAGAGAAAATGTGGATCTGGAGTTTGCTTTCAAGAATGTATGTGAGAAATACTTAGAAAAAGAGATGGATTTGTATGTAGCATTTATAGATCTGGAGAAGGCATATGACAGGGTTGATAGAGATGCTTTGTGGAAGGTTTTAAGAGGTATGTTGTTAGAAGCAGTGGAAAGTTTTTACAAAGGATGTAAGGCATGTGTACAAGTAGGAAGAGAGGAGAGTGATTCATTCCTAGTGAATGTTGGTTTGTAGCAGGGATGTTTGATGTCTCCATGGTTGTTTGATTTGTTTATGGATGGGGGTGGTTAGGGAGATAAATGCAAGAGTTTTGGAGAGAGGGGTGAGTATGCAGTCTATTGGGGATGAGAGGGCCTTGGACATAAGTCCATTGTTCTTCACCAGTGATACAGGTTTGTTGGCTGATTCATGTGAGAAACTGCAGAGCTTGGTGGCTGACTTTGGAAAAGTGTATGAAAGGAGAAAGTTTAGAGTAAATGTGAATAAGAGCAAGGTTATTAGGTTCAGTAGGGTAGAGGAACAAGTTAATTGGGCTGTAAGTTTGAATGGAGAAAAATTGGAGGAAGTGAAGTGTTTTAGATATCTGTGAGTGGACTTAGCCTTGGATGGAACCATGAAAGTGGAAGTAAGTCACAGGGTGGGGAAGGGGGCGAAGGGTCGGTGGGAGCGATGAAAATTGTGTGGAATGAGAGACCATTATCTTGGAGAGCAAAAATGGGTATGTTTGAAGGAATAGTCATTCCAACAATGTTGTATGGGCTATAGATAGGGTTATGCGGAGGAGAGTGGATGTGTTGGAAATGAAATGTTTGAGGACAATATGTTGTGTGAGGTGGTTTGTTTGAGTAAGTAATGAAAGGGTAAGAGAGGGGTGTGGAAATAAAGAGTGTGGTTGAGAAAGCAGACAAGGATGTTGAAATGGTTTGGACATATGGAGAGAATGAGGTAAGGAAGATTGACAAAGAGGGTATATGTGTCAGAGGTGGAGGTTACAAGGAGAAGGCATGTGAGAGATAGAGTGAATTGAAATGATGTGGTGTACCGGCGTCAATGTGCTGTCAGTGGACTGAACCAAGGCATAGGAAACATCTTTAGTAAACCATGGAAAGGTCTGTGGTGTCTGGATGTGGATAGGGAGCTGTGGTTTTGGTGCATTACACATGATAGCTAGAGACTGAGTGTGAATGAATGTGTCCTTTTTTTGTCCGTTTTCATGGCACTACTTCACTGACATGAGAAATGGCGATCAAGTATAATAGATGATATGTCTGATCATTATCTTGTGGAGGCTAAGGTGAAGATTTGTATGGGTTTTCAGAAAAGAAGAGTGAATGTTTGGGTGAAGAGGGTGGTGAGAGTAAGTGAGCTTGGGAAGGAGACTTGTGTGAGGAAGTACCAGGAGAGACTGAGTACAGAATGGAAAAAGGTGAGAACAATGGAAGTAAGGGGAGTAGGGAAGGAATGGGATGTATTTAGGGAATCAGTGATGCATTGCGCAAAAGATGCTTGTGGCATGAGAAGAGTGGGAGGTGGGTTGATTAGAAAGGGTAGTGAGTGGTGGGATAAAGAAGTAAGATTATTAGCGAAAGAGAAGAGAGAAGCATTTGGACAATTTTTGCAGGGAAAAAATGCAATTGAGTGGGAGATGTATAAAAGAAAGAGACAGGAGGTCAAGAGAAAGGTGCAAGAGGTGAAAAAGAGGGCAAATGAGAGTTGGGGTGAGAGAGTATCATTAAATTTTAGGGAGAATAAAAAGATGTTCTGGAAGGAGGTAAATAAAGTGCATAAGACAAGGGAGCAAATGGGAACTTCAGTGAAGGGCGCAAATGGGGAGGTGATAACAAGTAGTGGTGATGTGAGAAGGAGATGGAGTGAGTATTTTGAAAGTTTGTTGAATGTGTTTGATGATAGAGTGGCAGATATAGGGTGTTTTGGTCGAGGTGGTGTGCAAAGTGAGAGGGTTAGGGAAAATGATTTGGTAAACAGAGAAGAGGTAGTAAAAGCTTTGCGGAAGATAAAAGCCGGCAAGGCAGCAGGTTTGGATGGTATTGCAGAGGAATTTATTAAAAAAGGGGGTGACTGTATTATTGACTGGTTGGTAAGGTTATTTAATGTACGTATGACTCATGGTGAGGTGCCTGAGGATTGGCAGAATGCGTGCATAGTGCCATTGTACAAAGGCAAAGGGGATAAGAGTGAGTGCTCAAATTACAGAGGTATAAGTTTGTTGAGTATTCCTGGTAAATTATATTGGAGGGTATTGATTGAGAGGGTGAAGGCATGTACAGAGCATCAGATTGGGGAAGAGCAGTGTGGTTTCAGAAGTGGTAGAGGATGTGTGGATCAGGTGTTTACTTTGAAGAATGTATGTGAGAAATACTTAGAAAAGCAAATGGATTTGTATGTAGCATTTATGGATCTGGAGAAGGCATATGATAGAGTTGATAGAGGTGCTCTGTGGAAGGTATTAAGGATATATGGTGTGGGAGGCAAGTTGTTAGAAGCAGTGAAAAGTTTTTATCGAGGATGTAAGGCATGTGTATGTGTAGGAAGAGAGGAAAGTGATTGGTTCTCAGTGAATGTAGGTTTGCGGCAGGGGTGTGTGATGTCTCCATGGTTGTTTAATTTGTTTATGGATGGGGTTGTTAGGGAGGTAAATGCAAGAGTTTTGGAAAGAGGGGCAAGTATGAAGTCTGTTGGGGATGAGAGAGCTTGGGAAGTGAGTCAGTTGTTGTTCGCTGATGATACAGCGCTGGTGGCTGATTCATGTGAGAAACTGCAGAAGCTGGTGACTGAGTTTGGTAAAGTGTGTGAAAGAAGAAAGTCAAGAGTAAATGTGAATAAGAGCAAGGTTATTAGGTACAGTAGGGTTGAGGGTCAAGTCAATTGGGAGGTAAGTTTGAATGGAGAAAAACTGGAGGAAGTAAAGTGTTTTAGATATCTGGGAGTGGATCTGGCAGCGGATGGAACCATGGAAGCGGAAGTGAATCATAGGGTGGGGGAGGGGGCGAAAATCCTGGGAGCCTTGAAGAATGTGTGGAAGTCGAGAACATTATCTCGGAAAGCAAAAATGGGTATGTTTGAAGGAATAGTGGTTCCAACAATGTTGTATGGTTGCGAGGCATGGGCTATGGATAGAGTTGTGTGCAGGAGGATGGATGTGCTGGAAATGAGATGTTTGAGGACAATGTGTGGTGTGAGATGGTTTGATCGAGTAAGTAACGTAAGGGTAAGAGAGATGTGTGGAAATACAAAGAGCGTGGTTGAGAGAACAGAAGAGGGTGTTTTGAAATGGTTTGGGCACATGGAGAGAATGAGTGAGGAAAGATTGACCAAGAGGATATATATGTCGGAGGTGGAAGGAATGAGGAGAAGTGGAAGACCAAATTGGAGGTGGAAAGATGGAGTGAAAAAGATTTTGTGTGATCGGGGCCTGAACATGCAGGAGGGTGAAAGGCGGGCAAGGAATAGAGTGAATTGGATCGATGTGGTATACTGGGGTTGATGTGCTGTCAGTGGATTGAATCAGGGCATGTAAAGCGTCTGGGGTAAACCATGGAAAGCTGTGTAGGTATGTATATTTGCGTGTGTGGACATATGTATATACATGTGTATGGGGGTGGGTTGGGCCATTTCTTTCGTCTGTTTCCTTGCGCTACCTCGCAAACGCGGGAGACAGCGACAAAGCAAAAAAAAAAAAAAAAATGAATATTTGTGTATGCTTGTATGTGCACATATGTATGTAAGTAGGTATGTCTTTCTCCATCTGTTTCTTGGTGCTATATCGCTAATGTAGGAAACAGCAATCAAGTATAAAAGAAATTATGATAATCCCAGGACTAATCTCTGTGAAAGGGTCCTAGTGTTACCCATGACCTTTTTAAAGGCTCTTGCAGCCAAAGGCTGCTCTACTTTTAGTAGCAAGGAAATGTAGACTCTTTTGAAGTGGTAAGTTTTTTGATGTGACTTTAATTCCAATGATACAGCTTTGTGAAAGGTGACTTTTCATACATGGGGTAGCCTCATGCAGGTAGGGCCTAGCGACATACTCCATCCCTCAGTTGGGACAGATATATGTCATTGGTGCTTGTAAGCTGCTAGAAATCAACTGTTGACCTGAACTAATCCCCTTCCCCAACTGAAAAATTGGATTATGCTTGTTTTGACTTTGTGCAGTGGCATTACCATAACCAATGAAGTTTGGTGGTGCTGCAGGTAGAGCCTAGCGACATACTCCATCCCTCTGTTGGGACAGATATGTGTCATTGGTGCTCGTAAGCTGCAAGAATTCAACTGTTGACCTGAACTAATCCCTGCCCTCAACTGGAAAATTGGATTATGCCTATTTTGACTTTGTGCAGTGGCATTATCATAACCAATGAAGTTTGGTGGTGCTACTACCATGGGACAGAGTTCAGCAATTGAGAAAAGCTGAATTTCAATGCCTCAAGGAAATGCTCTAGTTTTCTGGAGCATCCAAGTCTCATCCAGCCTTCTTTTGGTGACCTTGTAAGTACACCCTCAGGGATGGAACTGAAGAGGGAGGTGTTGCTCATCTTCAAAAGGGCAATAGTTTATAAAGCAGACAAACATTTAAGATGTACTGAAACTAGTTTTTTTTGGACAATCTGAGAGCCTCACTGCATTTGGGTAACACTGCATTGGAGTTGCCCTCTTCCAGTGGCCTGTTTAGGGTGAGGCACTAAAGGCTAAGTGGCACAGGAGGCCATCAATTGTGCTGGGTAGTAAAAGGGATGAATAATAAAGGGTGATAGCTCTAAATGTTAATGGGATAACTGGTGAGAGATAAAGGAGGGAGTTTGTAAAGAAATTTAACAGTTATAGTATGGATGTGCTGGGAATTGGATAAGTTCATATCCCTGGGCTGGGTGTATGAAGTGAAAATGAAAATGATGAGTGTAAGTTGTCGGAGGGCATGGGTGGAGAAGTGGTATGGATTGGAATGAATGAAAATTATTGGAGAAGAGGGAAAGAGGATACTTAGCTTTATTATTACAGAAAGTATTGGAGGGTGTTACAGAGCATGGATGGAATGGATGAAAAACAGTGTGGGTGAAAGGACATTGGAATTGTGAATTATGCATGGGTGTGTGTATATGCTACTTTGTGTATGTAGACTGTGCAAGGTAAAGATAAAAAGAAACTTTTCTGGAAAAATTTAAATAACTATATAAATGGATTTGAGAAGAGAAAGATGGTTGTGATTGGTGATTTGAATGCAAAGGTGGGATGTGATGAAATTTGCAAGATAGTTGGTGAATGGGGAGTGCCTGGAATGAATGAGAATGGAAGCTGTCTTGTGGATGTCTGTTCTGTGAGGGGGTTTATTCTTTGCAAACCCCCTTTTTTCAGCACAAGATGATCCTCAAATATATGCAGTTGAGAAATAATGGAAGAGAAAAGTAAAAGTATTTGATTGATGCTACAGTAGTGTATGAAATATTGAGAAAGGTTTTGCTGGATACTTGAGAGGATTCTTTGGAGATTCTGATCATTTAGCAATTATTGTGGAGGTTAGGATCAGGGAGAAGTGAAGGTATGATGAAATGAAAAATGGATAGGTAAAGTGTTAATAAGTGAGAAGATGAATCTGAGAGAATGCAAGAAAGAGTATGAGAGAAGGGTGACAGAAAGTTTAGATGAAAGTACAGCAATTGTAGGGATGTAGTGAAGTATGAATGAGGTGCTTAGAATGTTTAAAGAATAATTGTTAAAAGATGTAAGATTAGTAGTTTGATAAGGAATACTGTGGAAGAAAAGAAAAAGGCATATGGTGGATTGTTCGAAAGTAATGTACCAAAGGAGGAGGAAAGAATATGAGATGTGTAAGTGGAATGTTCAGAAGCTGGTAGAGAAAAGCAAAGAAAGATTAGATGAAAATTGTGAAAGAAAGTTTAGGAAAACAAGAAATTGCTCTGGAATGAGGTGAAAAAGGAAAGAGGTGGATACAGGAGTGGAAATGTAGATATGAGAAGCAAGGAAGAGGAATTGCTGAATTAAAAGGAAGAAGTGAAAGGAAGATGGAAAGAGTATTTTGAAGAACTGATGAATATACAAGGTGAGACAGCAATTGCTATATGTATGGGTGTGGAGGATGAAAGGAAAAGGATACAAGTGCATGGGCCTATAGCAAAAAGGGAGTTAGAAAGGACAATAATGAGGCTGCAGGTATGAAAGGCACCTGATATGGATGGAATTATGGCTAAGATATAAAAGTATGGAGGAGAAAGTATGATATGTAATTTAACATGGAAGCTAAAGGTTGTGCTTGAGGATTAGGTGAAAGATATTATTATAACTTCATTTAGGAGAAAAGATGGGAAGGATGTATTGTAGGGGAATAGTTTGTTAAGTATTTGCTATTGTTTTATTTCATTATACTTATCACCGTTTCCCACATTAGCGAGATAGTGCCAGGAAACAGACAAAGAATGGCCCATCCACTCATATACACATTTATATACATAAACATCCATACTGGCTCATATACATACATATACGTTTTTTTTTATTATACTTTGTTGTTGTCTCCCGTGTTAGCAAGGTAGCACAAGGAAACAGACGAAAGAATGGCCCAACCCACCCACACACACATGTATATACATACACGTCCACACATGCACATATACATACCTATACATCTCAACGTATACATATATATACACACAAACGTATACATATATACACATGTACATAATTCATACTGCCTGTCCTTATTCATTCCCATTGCCACTCCACCACACATGAAATGAAAACCCCCTCCCCCCACACGTGCGCGAAGTAGCGCTAGGAAAAGACAACAAAGGCCACATTTGTTCACACTCAGTCTCTAGCTGTCATGTATAATACACCAAAACCACAGCTCCCTTTCCACATCCAGGCCCCACAAAACTTTCCATGGTTTACCCCAGATGCTTCACATGCCCTGGTACAATTCATTGACAGCATGATCTACCCCAGTATACCACATCGTTCCAATTCACTATTCCTTGCACGCCTTTCACCCTCCTGCATGTTCAGGCCCCAATCACTCAAAATCTTTTTTGCTCCATCTTTCCACCGCCAATTTGGTCTCCCACTTCTCCTCGTTCCCTCCACCTCTGACACATATATCCTCTTGGTCAATCTTTCCTCACTCATTCTCTCCATGTGACCAAACCATTTCAAAACACCCTCTTCTGCTCTCTCAACCACACTCTTTTTATTACCACACATCTTTCATTACTTACTCGATCAAACCACCTCACACCACATATTGTCCTCAAACATCTCATTTCCAGCACATCCACCCTCCTCCGCACAACTCTATTTATAGCCTACGCTTCTCAACCATATAACTTTGTTGGAACCACTGTTCCTTCAAACATACCCATTTTTGCTCTCCAAGATAACGTTCTCTACTTCCACATATTCCAACGCTCCCAGAACTTTTGTCCCCTCCCCTACCCTATGATTCACTTCCGCTTCCATGGTTCCATCCACTGCCAAATCCACTCCCAGATATCTAAAACACTTCACTTCCTCCAGTTTTTCTCCATTCAAACTTACCTCCCAATTGACTTGACCCTCAACCCTACTGTACCTAATAACCTTGCTCTTATTCACATTTACTCTCAACTTTCTTCTTTTACACACTTTACCAAACTCAGTCACCAGCTTCTGCAGTTTCTCACCGGAATCAGCCACCAGCAGTGTATCATCAGCGAACAACAACTGACTCACTTTCCAAGCACTCTCATCCACAACAGACTGCATACTTGCCCCTCTTTCCAAAACTCTTGCATTCACCTCCCTAACAACCCTATCCATAAACAAATTAAACAACCATGGAGACATCACGCACCCCTGCTGCAAACCAACATTCACTGAGAACCAATCACTTTCCTCTCTTCCTACACGTACACATGCCTTACATCCTTGATGAAAACTTTTCACTGCTTCTAACAACTTACCTACCACACCATATATTCTTAATACCTTCCATAGAGCATCTTTATCAACTCTATCATATGCCTTCTTCAGATCCATAGATGCTACATACAAATCCATTTGCTTTTCTACATATACATATCAACATATACGTATCAACATATACTTACATATACACAGGCATATACATATATACACCTGTACATATTCATACTTGCTTGCCTTCATCCATTCCTGGCACTATCCTGCCCCACAGGAAACAGCAACACTATCCCCTTCTTCAGCAAGGTAGCGCCAAGAAAACCGACAAAAAGGCCACATTTGTTCACACTCAGTCTCTAGCTGTCATGTATAATGCAACGAAACTACAGCTCCCCATCCACATCCAGGCGCCACAGACCTTTCCATGGTTTACCCCAGGCATTTCACATGCCCTAGTTCAGTCCATTGATACCACGTCAAACACTGTATACTACATCATTCCAATTCACTCTATTCCTTGCCCGCCTCTCACCCTCCTGTATGCTCAGGCCCCAACCGATCAAAATCTTTTTCACTCCATCCTTCCACCTCCAATTTGGTCTTCCACTTCTCCTTGTTCCCTCAACCTCTGGCACATATACCCTCTTTTCATTTGCGCCTCACTCATTCTCTCCATATGTCCAAACCAGTTCAACACACCCTCTTCTGCTCTCTCAACCACACTTTTTTTTATTTCCACATACCTCTCTTACCCTTTCATTACTTACTCGATCAAACCACCTCACACAACATATTGTCCTCAAACATATCATTTTCAACACATCCCATCCAACCTCCTCTGTACAACCCTATCTGTAGCCCATGCCTTGCAACCATATAGAATTGTTGGAACTACTGTTCCTTCAAACATACCCATTTTTGCTCTTTGAGATAATGTTCTATCCTTCCACACATTCTTCATCGCTCCCAGAACCTTTGCCCCTCCCCTGCCCTGTGACTCACTTCTGCTTCTTTGGTTCCATTCACTGCTAAGTCTACTCCCAGATATCTAAAACACTTCACTTCCTCCAATTTATCTCCATTTAAACTTACATCCCAATTAACTTTTCCCTTATTCACATTTACTTTCAACTCTCTCCTTTCACACATTTTTCCAAACTCAGTTACCCACCTCTGCAGTTTCTCACTCGAATCAGCCACCAGAGCTGTATCATTGGTGAACAACAACTGACTCACTACCCAGGGCCCCTCTCTCCAAAACTCTAGAGCGCTTACCTCCCTAACCACCCCATCCACAAACAAAGTAAACAACCATTGGGATATCACACACACCCCTCCCGCAGACCAACCTTCACTGGGAACCATTCACTCCCCTCTCTTCCCACTCATACATATGACTTACATCCTTGATAAAAACTTTTCTCTGCTTTTAGCAACTTTGCTCCCTCACCATATACTCTTAAGACCTTCCACAAAGCATCTCTATCAACCCTGTCATATGCCTTCTCCAGATCCATAATGCTACATACAAATCATCTGTTTTTCTAAGTATTTCTCACACACATTCTTCAAGGTAAACACCTGATGCACACATCTTCTACCACTTCCGAAACCACAGTGCTCCTTCCCTGTCCGAAACTCTGTACATACCTTCACCCTCTCTGTCAGAACCCTCCCATACATTTTCCCAGGAATACTCAACAAACTTATGCCTCTGTAGTTTGAACACTCACCTTTATCCCCTGTGCCTTTGTACTATGGCACTATGCATGCATTCCACCAATCCCCAGGCACATCACCCTGATCCATACGTACATTGAATAACCTTACCAACCAATCAACAACAAAGTCAACCCCTTTCGTAATTGATTCTACTGCAGTACCATCCAAAGCTGCTGCCCTGCCAGTTTTCATCTTCCTCAAAACTTTCACTACCACTTCTCTCTTAACCAAACCATTCTTCCTGACTCTCTCACGTCACACACCACCCTGACCAAAACATCCTACATCTGCCACTTTGTCATCAGACATTCAACAAACCCTCAAAATACTCACTTCATCTCCTCACTTCATCACTACCTGCTATTACTTCCCCCTATTCTTATTCTCCCTAAGATAAGAATAATGATACTCTCTCACCCCAACTCTCATTTGCCCTCTTTTGCAACCCTTGCACCTTCCTCATGACCTCCTGCTGCTTTCTTTTATACATCTTTCAGTTATTTGCAGTTATTCCTTGTAAGTGTCATCCAAACGCCTCTCTTTTCTTTTTCACTAACAACTTTACCTCTTCATCCCACCACTCGCTACCCTTTCTAATCTGCCTGCCTCCCACCTTTCTCATGCCACATGCATCTTTTGCACATGCCATCATTGCTTCCCTAAATTCATCCCATTCCTCACCCACTCCCCTCACATCATTTGCTCTCACCTTTTGCCATTCTACACTCAATCTCTCTTGGTACTTCCTCACATGTGTCCTTTCCAAGCTCATTTACTCTCACCTCTCTCTTCTCCCCAACATTCTCTCTTCATTTTTGAAAACAGCTACAACTCTTCACCGTTGCCTCCACAAGTTAGTGGTCTGACTTCCCTTCAGCTGTCCCTCTCAGCACATTGACATCCAAAAGTCTCTCTTTTACACGCCTATCAATTAACATGTAATCCAATAATGCCCTTTGACCTTCTCTCTTACTGACATACGTATACTTATGTATATCTCTCTTTTTAAACCAGGTATTTCCAGTCACCAGTTTGTTAAGCATATTAGGAAAAATGTATAGAAGAGTATTGATTGATAGAGTGATGGAAGTGACTGAATGTAGAATAAGTGAGAAGCAAGGGGATTTTAGTAAAGGTATGGCATGCATGGATAGAATTTTGACTGTAGAAAAGTATCTTCCGAAGGTTAAGAAGCTGTATGCATCTTTTACAAATCAACAGAAAGTGTATGAGAGAGTCAATTGGAGTACTTTATAGGATGTGTTAGGGATACATGGTTTAGGGGGATAACTGCTGGATGGTGTGAAGCCTTCTTTAGAGGAGCAAATGCTTGTGTAAGAGTGGATGGAGAGCTGAGCAAAACTTTTGGGTTGCATGTGAGTAGAGGCAGGGCTGTGTGATGCTACCCTAGCTTTTTAACATATGAATAGATGGAGCGATAAGAGATGCAAGCAAAACAAGGGAAGGGGGATGGAGAGTTGAAGTGTGATGGTAAGTTTTGGTGGCTAGTGATGATAGTAGCTAGGGATGAGCCTGTTTGGAAATGGCACTGAGTTGTTTGCAGAGAGTGAAGAGGAGGTGCAGAAGGTTGTAAGTGTGGTTTATGATGTATGTAAGCATAGACAATTGAAAGTATGTGAGATTGAAAATAAAGTAATGGTGTTTAAAAGGAAACAGAATGAAAGTATAGATTTTGCAATACCCTATAGGATGAGAGAAGAAAGTGTACTGAACTGTGTTATAGATATGGGGGAGAAAGACTGGAAGAGGTGAGAAAATTTAAGTATTTGGGAATTATCGAGGGTAAGTTTAGTGATATGGAAGGGGAGATAAGGGAGAGAGCAGTATAGGGTAGAAAAGTCATTGGGTCCCTTAACAGAATGATGAATTCAGGGTAGAGGTGTAAGTATGGAAGTGAAGAAAGGATTAAAGGACAACATAATCCTGACCCTGACCTCTGCAGTCAAAACACGGACATGGAATGAGTCATGGAAGTCAAGATTTAAGGCTATGGAAATGAGCTATTTGAGAGGAGCATGTGGTATGACAAGAAGGAATGAAGAAAGAAATGAAAGGGTGTATGAGAGATTTTGTATGGCAGTGAATGCAAAGGAAATGAATTTTTGAGTGGTAGAGTGGATGAAACATAATACTTTGAGGTAGTTTGGACCTATGGAAAGACTGCAAAATGGGAATTACAAGGAGAGTATATGATATTATGATTAAGGGGGTTGATGTAAGAAGACCACCTGTGACATGGGAAAATAATGTGGAAGAGTACTCGAGGGAGAAAAATGGTGAAAGGGTGCATAGAATGGTGTATGCATGGGAGGCATATAAGGACAGGGATAAGTGAAGACTTTTTCCATGGTCACTCCCTTGATGGGAGCTCCCAGAGGGAATGGGCTTGAGAGATATAGATAGAAAGATGGACAAATCTTAAAGGAGCAAGTCTTTCAGCCTAACCCACCACTTCCTAAGGAACAGGCTTGCACCTAATTCAGTAGTACCTGAAAAACATAGTGCTCAACACAGTGCCATGTGAATTCAGTATAGGCTATGGTTTGACATTGCTATTTTTATATTATGCTTATGTATGAATAGAAGCAGTAGGTGATTATTCAGAATTAATTATTTGATAGGAACTTTGCATTTTCATCATACATAGTGGAAATGTGATAGTTTGCATTGAATCCTTTTAAATCATCATGTACGGAGGTAGAGTGAATGGAGACACTACTAGTTCCACATAAAAAGATTCAACCTGCTGTGCACTTGATACAAGTGGAAATCCATGTCTCTCTTTGCCTCAATGGGCATTGATTAAGGATTTGCTCAAGTGATATCAGAGGTTGTATTTACTTAATCCACCCCATGGAATTAGGAATGAAGTTATGATAATAGATGGAAAGTTGGTACTGTTCTATAAAGCTGCTGGAAACTCTACTGTGCTAGATTCAGTCGTATATCTGTAGTGAATCTCCTTCTGGAATAGTGTGTTATGTTATGTCTTTTATCTTCTACAGTCAACTTACGAATACCTTCAGATGTGGACTTCTACTCCAGCTTGCGGGACTACCCTTGGTTTCATGGTACATTATCAAGATGTGATGCTGCTTCTGCTGTCCTTCAGGAGGCTGTGGCAGGGCATGGAGTCTTCCTTGTTAGACAGAGTGAAACTCGAAAGGGAGAATATGTACTTACATTTAACTACCAAGGAAGAGCCAAGGTAGGCTGCTGAAATTATATATGTATATGAGCATTTTTTAGAAATTGTAGTTGTTAGGAACCTGGAGGGAGTGGAAGGTTTTAGATACCCATGAGTGGGCATATCAGTAGATGGAACCATAGATACTGAAGTGACTCACAAGGTTGGGGAGGGGGCTACTGTCCATCGTTTCTCAAGGTGTGGGTGGAAGGAGATGCCCATGACTGTTAAAGCAGAGGTGGGTATGCAGTGGTACAGCAATCCTACCAGTTGTATGGATGCAAGTAGTAGGCCTTAGTTCAGAAGAAAAAACAATGGACACATTGGAAATGATTTAGTGATGGCAGCATGTGGTGTGAGGTTGGGTTGATCATGTGAGGAATGATGATGCGCCAGCCTGCACATAAGTCCCTAAAATGATTTTGCAAGAATGGCAGGACTTGTGTTATCTCCCACTTCATGTCTTGCTCAATGAATGATAATGTTTCTTTCTGCCCCATACAATTGTATTTAATTATTGGTCCATGTTTCATCAGGAACTGATTTCAACCATTATTTTATTATACTTTGTCACTGTCTCCTGTGTTAGCGAGGTAGCTCAGGGAAACAGATGAAAGAATGGCCCAACCCACCCACATACACATGTATATACATGCACGTCCACACATGCACATATACATACCTATACATCTCAAAGCATACATATATATATACACACACAGACATATACCAATATACACATGTACATAATTCATATTTGCTGCATTTATTCATTTCTGTCACCACCTCGCTACACATGAAATGAAAACCCCATCCCCCTGCATGTGCGCAAGGTAGCGCTAGGAAGAGACAACAAAGGTCACATTCGTTCACACTCAGTCTCTAGCTGTCATGTATAATGCACCGAAACCACAGCTCCCTTTCCACATCCAGGCCCCACAAAACTTTCCATGGTTTACCCCAGACGCTTCACATGCCCTGTGTAATCCATTGACGGCACATCGACCCCAGTATACCACATTGTTCCAATTCACTCTATTCCTTGTACGCCTTTCACCCTCCTGCATGTTCAGGCCCCGATCACTCAAAATCTTTTTCACTCCATCTTTCCACCTCCAATTTGGTCTCCCACTCCTCCTCATTCCCTCCACCTCTGACACATATATCCTCTTTGTCAATCTTTCCTCACTCATTCTCTCCATGTGACCAAACCATTTCAAAACACCCACTTCTCCTCTCTCAACCACACTCTTTTTATTACCACACATCTCTCTTACCCTTTCATTACTTACTTGATCAAACCACCTCACACCACATATTGTCCTCAAACATCTCATTTCCAGCACATCCACCCTCCTCCGCACAGCTCTATCTATAGCTCACGCCTCGCAACCATATAACATTTTTGGAACCACTATTCCTTCAAACATAGCCATTTTTGCTTTCGGAGATAACGTTCTCGACTTCCACACATTCTTCAAGGCTCCCAGAACTTTTGCCCCCTCCCTCACCCTATGATTCACTTCTGCTTCCATGGTTCCATCTGATGCCAAATCCACTCCCAGATATCTAAAACACTTCACTTCCTCCAGTTTTTCTCCATTCAAACTTACCTCCCAGTTGAGTTGTCCCTCAACCCTACTGTACCTAATAACCTTGCCCTTATTCACATTTACTCTCAGCTTTCTTCTTTCACACACTTTACCAAACTCAGTCACCAGGTTCTACAGTTTCTCACTTGAATCAGCCACCAGTGCTGTACCATCAGCGAACAACAACTGACTCACTTCCCAAGCTCTCTCATCCACAACAGACTGCATACTAGCCCCTCTTTCCAAAGCTCTTGCATTCACCTTCCTAACAACCCCATCCATAAAGAAATTAAACAACCATTGGGATATCACACACCCCCTCCCGCAACCAACCTTCACTGGGAACCATTCACTCCCCTCTTTTCCCCACTCATACCTATGAAAATTTTTCATCCTTGATAAAAACTTTTCTTTTGCTTTTAGCAACTTTGCTCCCTCACCATATACTCTTAAGACCTTCCACAAAGCATCTCTATCAACCCGTCATATCCTTCTCCAATCCTTTAAAGCTAAAAAACAAATCAAACTGTTTTTCTAAAATATTTCTAAAACACATTCTTCAAGGTAAACACCTGATGCACACATCTTCTACCACTTCCGAAACCCCAGTGCTCCTTCCCTGTCCGGAAAATCCCGTACATAAACCCTTTACCCTCTCTGTCAAAACCCCCCCATACATTTTCCCCGGAAAAACTCAACAAAATTAAAGCCCCCTGTAGTTTGAACCTCACCTTTATCCCCCGTGCCTTTTTACTATGGCACTATGCATGCATTTCCACCAATCCCCAGGCACATCACCCTATCCATACGTACATTGAATAAACCCAAACCCAAAAAAAACAACAACAAAATCAACCCCTTTGTAAATTTATTCTACTGCGACCATCCCAAAGGGTGCTGCCCTGCCGGGGTTTTTTATCTTCCTCAAAACTTTCACCCACCCCTTTTTCTCTTTTAAACCCAAAACCCTTCTTCCCGACTCTTTTCCCTCAAACACCACCCGACCAAAACATCCCCCACATCTGCCCTTTTTCATCAGACATTCAACAAAACCCCCCAAAAAACTCACTTCAAACTCCTCAAATTCATCACTACCTGCTATTACTTCCCCCTATTTTTATTCCCCTAAGATAAGAATAATGATACTCTCTCAACCCCCAAACCCCATTTGCCCTCTTTTCAACCCTTGCACCTTCCTCATGAAACCCCCTGCTGCTTTTTTTAAAACATCTTTTAGTTATTTGCAGTTATTCCTTGTAAGTGTCACCAAACGCCTCTCTTTTCTTTTTTTACTAACAACTTTACCCCTTCATCCCACCACTCGCTACCCTTTCCCAATCTCCTGCCTCCCACCTTTTTTCCCTGCCACATGGGATCTTTTGCACAGCCAAAACATTGCTTTCCCCAAATTTTATCCCAATTTCCCCACCCCCCCCCCTCACATCATTTGCTCTCACCTTTTGCCATTCTACACTCAATCTCTCTTGGGACTTCCTCACATGGTCCTTTCCCCAAACCCCTTTACTCTCAAACCCCCTCTTCTCCCCAACATTCTCTCTTCCCTTTTTGGGAAAAAAGCTACAACTCTTTACCGTTGCCTCCACAAGTTAGTGGTCGACTTCCCTTCACTGTCCCTCCACACATTGACATCCAAAAGGCCCCCTCTTTTCACGCCTATCAATTTAAAAGGGAATCCAATAAAGCCCTTTGACCCTTTTCTCTTACTGACATACGTATCCCTTATGTATACTCTTTTTTTAAACCAGGTTTTTTCCAGTCACCATTTTGTTAAGCATAAAAAGGAAAAATGTTAAAAAGAGTATTGATTGATAGAGTGAGGGAAGTGACTAAAATTTTAGAATAATGAGAAGCAAGGGGATTTTAGAAAAGGGTTTATGGCATGAAATTGGATAGAATTTTGACTGTAGAAAAGTACTTCCAAAGGGTTTTAAGAAGCTGTATGCATCTTTTACAAATCAACAGAAATTTGTATGAGAGAGTAAATTTGGGAATACTTTATAGGATTTTGTTAGGGATACTTTTTTTTAAAGGGGGATAACTGCGGAGGGGTTAAGCCTTCTTTAGGGGAGCAAAGCTTGTGTAAGAGTGGATGGAGAGCTGAGAAAAAATTTTTGGGTTTTGCATGTGGGGTAGGGGCAGGGCGGGTTTTATGCTACCCAAACTTTTTAACATATGAAAAAGATGGAGCGATAAAGATGCAAGCAAAACAAGGGAAGGGGGATGGAGAGTTGAAGTGTATGGTAATTTTTGGTTTGGCAGTGATGATAGAGCAAGGGATGACCTTTTTGGAAAATGGCACTGAGTTTTTGCAGAAAAGTTAAGAGGAGGTGCAGAAGGTTTAATGTGGTTTATGTTTGATGAAAGCATAGAAAATTTTGAAAGAAAGTGAGATTAAAAAATAAAGAAATGGTTTTTAAAAGGGAAACAAAATGAAAGTATAAAATTTTGCAATACCCTATGGGAATGAAGAAGAAAGTGTACTGAACTGTGTTATAGATATGGGGGAAAAGACGGAAGAGGTAAAAAATTTTAAAGTATTTGGGAATTATCGGGGGTAATTTGTGATAGGGAAAGGGGGAGATAAGGGAGAAGCAGAAATGGGGTAGAAAATCATTGGGCCCCTTTAACAGAATGATGAATTCAGGGTAGGGGTTTAAAAAATGGAAGGGGAAAAAAGGGATTAAAGGACAACATAATCCTGACCCTGACCTCTGCAGTCAAAACACGGACTTTGGAAGGGATCATGGAAGTCAAGTTTTAAAGGGCAAAGGGAAATGAGCTATTTGAGAGGACATGGGGTTTATGAAAAGAAGGAATGAAAAAAGGGAAAAAAAGGGGTGAAATGAAGTTTTGTATGGCAGTGAATGCAAAGGGAAAAGAATTTTTGAGTGGTTTGAGTGGGTGAAACCTAATACTTTTAGGGAGTTTGGACCTATGGGGAAAAACTGCAAAATGGGAATTACAAGGAGATATATGAATTATATTTAAGGGGGGTTATGAAGAATACCACCGTGACATGGGAAAATAATGTGGAAAGTACTCGAGGGAGAAAAATGGTGAAAGGGGCATAAAAATGGTGTATCATGGGAGGCATATAAGGACCCCGGGATAAGTGAAGACTTTTTTTCCCGGTCCCCTCCCTTGAAGGGGCTCCCAGAGGGAATGGGCTTGAGAGATATAGATGAAAGATGGACAAATCTTAAAGGAGCAAGTTTTCAGCCTAACCCACCACTTTCCAAAAGGGAAAAGGCTTGCACCCAATTCGTAGTACCTAAAAACCTAGTGCCAAAAAACAGTGCCATGGAATTCAGTATAGGCTAGGTTTTTTACATTTCAAATTTTTTTATTATGCTTATGTATGGGAAAGAAAACAGTAGGTGAATTTTTCAGAATTAATTATTTGATAGGGAAATTTTCATTTTTTATCATACATAGTGGAAATGTGATAGTTTCATTGAATCCTTTTTAAAACATCATGTACGGAGGTAGAGTGAATTTGGGGACACTACTAGTTCCACATAAAAAGATTTAAACCCGCTGTGCACTTGTACAAGTGGAAATTTCCCGGGCTTCTCTTTTCCTCAATGGGCATTGATTAAGGATTTGCTCAAATGATATCAAGGTTGTATTTTCTTTAAACCACCCCCTGGAATTAGGGAAAGAAGTTTGATAAAAGATGGAAAGTTTGGGACTGTTCTAAAAAGCTGCTGGAAACTCTGCTGTGCTAGATTCAGTCTATATCTGTGTGAATCTCCTTCTGGGAAAAGTGTGTTTTTGTTAAAGTCCTTTTTTCTTCTACAGCAACTTACAATACCTTCAGATGTGGCCCTTTTACTTCCCCCTTGCGGGAAATAACCCCCGGGTTTTATGTACATTATCAAGATGTGATGCTGCTTTCTGTCCTTCAGGGGGCTGTGGCAGGGCATGGAGTCCTTTCCCTTTTTAACAGAGTGAAACCGAAAGGGAGAATATGTACTTACATTTAACTACCAAGGAAAGCCCAAAGGGAGGGGTGCTGAAATTATATATGAAAATGAGCATTTTTTAGAAATTGTAGTTGTTAGGAACCTGGAGGGAGTGGAAGGTTTTAGATACCCATGAGTGGGCATATCAGTAGATGGAACCATAGATACTGAAGTGACTCACAAGGTTGGGGAGGGGGCTACTGTCCATCGTTTCTCAAGGTGTGGGTGGAAGGAGATGCCCATGACTGTTAAAGCAAAGTGTATGCAGTGGTACAAGCAATCCTACCAGTTGTATGGATGCAAGTAGTAGGCCTTAGTTCAGAAGAAAAAACAATGGACACATTGGAAATGATTTAGTGATGGCAGCATGTGGTGTGAGGTTGGGTTGATCATGTGAGGAATGATGATGCGCCAGCCTGCACATAAGTCCCTAAAATGATTTTGCAAGAATGGCAGGACTTGTGTTATCTCCCACTTCATGTCTTGCTCAATGAATGATAATGTTTCTTTCTGCCCATACAATTGTATTTAATTATTGGTCCATGTTTCATCAGGAACTGATTTCAACCATTATTTTATTATACTTTGTCACTGTCTCCTGTGTTAGCGAGGTAGCTCAGGGAAAACAGATGAAAGAATGGCCCAACCCACCCACATACACATGTATATACATGCACGTCCACACATGCACATATACATACCTATACATCTCAACGTATACATATATATACACACACAGACATATACCAATATACACATGTACATAATTCATATTTGCTGCATTTATTCATTTCTGTCACCACCTCGCTACACATGAAATGAAAACCCCATCCCCCTGCATGTGCGCAAGGTAGCGCAAGGAAGAGACAACAAAGGTCACATTCGTTCACACTCAGTCTCTAGCTGTCATGTATAATGCACCGAAACCACAGCTCCCTTTCCACATCCAGGCCCCACAAAACTTTCCATGGTTTACCCCAGACGCTTCACATGCCCTGTGTAATCCATTGACGGCACATCGACCCCAGTATACCACATTGTTCCAATTCACTCTATTCCTTGTACGCCTTTCACCCTCCTGCATGTTCAGGCCCTGATCACTCAAAATCTTTTTCACTCCATCTTTCCACCTCCAATTTGGTCTCCCACTTCTCCTCGTTCCCTCCACCTCTGACACATATATCCTCTTGGTCAATCTTTCCTCACTCATTCTCTCCATGTGACCAAACCATTTCAAAACACCCACTTCTCCTCTCTCAACCACACTCTTTTTATTACCACACATCTCTCTTACCCTTTCATTACTTACTCGATCAAACCACCTCACACCACATATTGTCCTCAAACATCTCATTTCCAGCACATCCACCTCCTCCGCACAGCTCTATCTATAGCTCACGCCTCGCAACCATATAACATTTTTGGAACCACTATTCCTTCAAACATAGCCATTTTTGCTTTCGGAGATAATGTTCTCGACTTCCACACATTCTTCAAGGCTCCCAGAACTTTTGCCCCCTCCCTCACCCTATATTCACTTCTGCTTCCATGGTTCCATCTGATGCCAAATCCACTCCCAGATATCTAAAACACTTCACTTCCTCAGTTTTTCTCCATTCAAACTTACCTCCCAATTGACTTGACCCTCAACCCTACTGTACCTAATAACCTTGCCCTTATTCACATTTACTCTCAGCTTTCTTCTTTCACACACTTTACCAAACTCAGTCACCAGCTTCTGCAGTTTCTCACTCGAATCAGCCACCAGTGCTGTACCATCAGCGAACAACAACTGACTCACTTTCCAAGCACTCTCATCCACAACAGACTGCATACTTGCCCCTCTTTCCAAAACTCTTGCATTCACCTCCCTAACAACCCTATCCATAAACAAATTAAACAACCATGGAGACATCACGCACCCCTGCTGCAAACCAACATTCACTGAGAACCAATCACTTTCCTCTCTTCCTACACGTACACATGCCTTACATCCTTGATGAAAACTTTTCACTGCTTCTAACAACTTACCTACCACACCATATATTCTTAATACCTTCCATAGAGCATCTTTATCAACTCTATCATATGCTTCTTCAGATCCATAGATGCTACATACAAATCCATTTGCTTTTCTACATATACATATCAACATATACGTATCAACATATACTTACATATACACAGGCATATACATATATACACCTGTACATATCATACTTGCTTGCCTTCATCCATTCCTGCACTATCCTGCCCCACAGGAAACAGCAACACTATCCCCTTCTTCAGCAAGGTAGCGCCAAGAAAACCGACAAAAAGGCCACATTTGTTCACACTCAGTCTCTAGCTGTCATGTATAATGCAACGAAACTACAGCTCCCCATCCACATCCAGGCGCCACAGACCTTTCCATGTTTTTTTTTTTGTTTTTTTTGTTTACCCAGCATTTTCACATGCCCTAGTTCAGTCCATTGATACCACGTCAAACACTGTATACTACATCATTCCAATTCACTCTATTCCTTGTACGCCTTTCACCCTCCTGCATGTTCAGGCCCCAATCACTCAAAATCTTTTTCACTCCATCCTTCCACCTCCAATTTGGTCTTCCACTTCTCCTTGTTCCCTCAACCTCTGGCACATATACCCTCTTTTCATTTGCGCCTCACTCATTCTCTCCATATGTCCAAACCAGTTCAACACACCCTCTTCTGCTCTCTCAACCACACTTTTTTTTATTTCCACATACCTCTCTTACCCTTTCATTACTTACTCGATCAAACCACCTCACACAACATATTGTCCTCAAACATATCATTTTCAACACATCCCATCCAACCTCCTCTGTACAACCCTATCTGTAGCCCATGCCTTGCAACCATATAGAATTGTTGGAACTACTGTTCCTTCAAACATACCCATTTTTGCTCTTTGAGATAATGTTCTATCCTTCCACACATTCTTCATCGCTCCCAGAACCTTTGCCCCTCCCCTGCCCTGTGACTCACTTCTGCTTCTTTGGTTCCATTCACTGCTAAGTCTACTCCCAGATATCTAAAACACTTCACTTCCTCCAATTTATCTCCATTTAAACTTACATCCCAATTAACTTTTCCCTTATTCACATTTACTTTCAACTCTCTCCTTTCACACATTTTTCCAAACTCAGTTACCCACCTCTGCAGTTTCTCACTCGAATCAGCCACCAGAGCTGTATCATTGGTGAACAACAACTGACTCACTACCCAGGGCCCCTCTCTCCAAAACTCTAGAGCGCTTACCTCCCTAACCACCCCATCCACAAACAAAGTAAACAACCATTGGGATATCACACACCCCCTCCCGCAGACCAACCTTCACTGGGAACCATTCACTCCCCTCTCTTCCCACTCATAGCATATGACTTACATCCTTGATAAAAACTTTTCTCTGCTTTTAGCAACTTTGCTCCCTCACCATATACTCTTAAGACCTTCCACAAAGCATCTCTATCAACCCTGTCATATGCCTTCTCCAGATCCATAATGCTACATACAAATCATCTGTTTTTCTAAGTATTTCTCACACACATTCTTCAAGGTAAACACCTGATGCACACATCTTCTACCACTTCCGAAACCACAGTGCTCCTTCCCTGTCCGAAACTCTGTACATACCTTCACCCTCTCTGTCAGAACCCTCCCATACATTTTTCCCAGGAATACTCAACAAACTTATGCCTCTGTAGTTTGAACACTCACCTTTATCCCCTGTGCCTTTGTACTATGGCACTATGCATGCATTCCACCAATCCCCAGGCACATCACCCTGATCCATACGTACATTGAATAACCTTACCAACCAATCAACAACAAAGTCAACCCCTTTCGTAATTGATTCTACTGCAGTACCATCCAAAGCTGCTGCCCCGGCAGTTTTTCATCTTCCTCAAAACTTTCACTACCACTTCTCTCTTAACCAATCCATTCTTCCTGACTCTCTCACGTCACACACCACCCTGACCAAAACATCCTACATCTGCCACTTTGTCATCAGACATTCAACAAACCCTCAAAATACTCACTTCATCTCCTCACTTCATCACTACCTGCTATTACTTCCCCCTATTCTTATTCTCCCTAAGATAAGAATAATGATACTCTCTCACCCCAACTCTCATTTGCCCTCTTTTGCAACCCTTGCACCTTCCTCATGACCTCCTGCTGCTTTCTTTATACATCTTTCAGTTATTTGCAGTTATTCCTTGTAAGTGTCATCCAAACGCCTCTCTTTTCTTTTTTCACTAACAACTTTACCTCTTCATCCCACCACTCGCTACCCTTTCTAATCTGCCTGCCTCCCACCTTTCTCATGCCACATGCATCTTTTGCACATGCCATCATTGCTTCCCTAAATTCATCCCATTCCTCACCCACTCCCCTCACATCATTTGCTCTCACCTTTTGCCATTCTACACTCAATCTCTCTTGGTACTTCCTCACATGTGTCCTTTCCAAGCTCATTTACTCTCACCTCTCTCTTCTCCCCAACATTCTCTCTTCATTTTTGAAAACAGCTACAACTCTTCACCGTTGCCTCCACAAGTTAGTGGTCTGACTTCCCTTCAGCTGTCCCTCTCAGCACATTGACATCCAAAAGTCTCTCTTTTACACGCCTAAAATCAATTAACTAGTAATTAACCCCCCCCCCCCCCCCTCTCTCCCCCGCAATAAAAGCCCTTTGACCTACTCTTTACTGACATACGTATACTTATGTATATCTCTCTTTTTAAACCAGGTATTTCCAGTCACCAGTTTGTTAAGCATATTAGGAAAAATGTATAGAAGAGTATTGATTGATAGAGTGATGGAAGTGACTGAATGTAGAATAAGTGAGAAGCAAGGGGATTTTAGTAAAGGTATGGCATGCATGGATAGAATTTTGACTGTAGAAAAGTATCTTCCGAAGGTTAAGAAGCTGTATGCATCTTTTACAAATCAACAGAAAGTGTATGAGAGAGTCAATTGGAGTACTTTATAGGATGTGTTAGGGATACATGGTTTAGGGGGATAACTGCTGGATGGTGTGAAGCCTTCTTTAGAGGAGCAAATGCTTGTGTAAGAGTGGATGGAGAGCTGAGCAAAACTTTTGGGTTGCATGTGAGTAGAGGCAGGGCTGTGTGATGCTACCCTAGCTTTTTAACATATGAATAGATGGAGCGATAAGAGATGCAAGCAAAACAAGGGAAGGGGGATGGAGAGTTGAAGTGTGATGGTAAGTTTTGGTGGCTAGTGATGATAGTAGCTAGGGATGAGCCTGTTTGGAAATGGCACTGAGTTGTTTGCAGAGAGTGAAGAGGAGGTGCAGAAGGTTGTAAGTGTGGTTTATGATGTATGTAAGCATAGACAATTGAAAGTATGTGAGATTGAAAATAAAGTAATGGTGTTTAAAAGGAAACAGAATGAAAGTATAGATTTTGCAATACCCTATAGGATGAGAGAAGAAAGTGTACTGAACTGTGTTATAGATATGGGGGAGAAAGACTGGAAGAGGTGAGAAAATTTAAGTATTTGGGAATTATCGAGGGTAAGTTTAGTGATATGGAAGGGGAGATAAGGGAGAGAGCAGTATAGGTAGAAAAGTCATTGGGTCCCTTAACAGAATGATGAATTCAGGGTAAGTGTGAAGTATGGAAGTGAAGAAAGGATTAAAGGACAACATAATCCTGACCCTGACCTCTGCAGTCAAAACACGGACATGGAATGAGTCATGGAAGTCAAGATTTAAGGCTATGGAAATGAGCTATTTGAGAGGAGCATGTGGTATGACAAGAAGGAATGAAGAAAGAAATGAAAGGGTGTATGAGAGATTTTGTATGGCAGTGAATGCAAAGGAAATGAATTTTTGAGTGGTAGAGTGGATGAAACATAATACTTTGAGGTAGTTTGGACCTATGGAAAGACTGCAAAATGGGAATTACAAGGAGAGTATATGATATTATGATTAAGGGGGTTGATGTAAGAAGACCACCTGTGACATGGGAAAATAATGTGGAAGAGTACTCGAGGGAGAAAAATGGTGAAAGGGTGCATAGAATGGTGTATGCATGGGAGGCATATAAGGACAGGGATAAGTGAAGACTTTTTCCATGGTCACTCCCTTGATGGGAGCTCCCAGAGGGAATGGGCTTGAGAGATATAGATAGAAAGATGGACAAATCTTAAAGGAGCAAGTCTTTCAGCCTAACCCACCACTTCCTAAGGAACAGGCTTGCACCTAATTCAGTAGTACCTGAAAAACATAGTGCTCAACACAGTGCCATGTGAATTCAGTATAGGCTATGGTTTGACATTGCTATTTTTATATTATGCTTATGTATGAATAGAAGCAGTAGGTGATTATTCAGAATTAATTATTTGATAGGAACTTTGCATTTTTCATCATACATAGTGGAAATGTGATAGTTTGCATTGAATCCTTTTAAATCATCATGTACGGAGGTAGAGTGAATGGAGACACTACTAGTTCCACATAAAAAGATTCAACCTGCTGTGCACTTGATACAAGTGGAAATCCATGTCTCTCTTTGCCTCAATGGGCATTGATTAAGGATTTGCTCAAGTGATATCAGAGGTTGTATTTACTTAATCCACCCCATGGAATTAGGAATGAAGTTATGATAATAGATGGAAAGTTGGTACTGTTCTATAAAGCTGCTGGAAACTCTGCTGTGCTAGATTCAGTCGTATATCTGTAGTGAATCTCCTTCTGGAATAGTGTGTTATGTTATGTCTTTTATCTTCTACAGTCAACTTACGAATACCTCAGCTGTGGACTTCTACCACCAGCTATCGGGACTACCCTTGGTTTCATGGTACATTATCAAGATGTGATGCTGCTTCTGCTGTCCTTCAGGAGGCTGTGGCAGGGCATGGAGTCTTCCTTGTTAGACAGAGTGAAACTCGAAAGGGAGAATATGTACTTACATTTAACTACCAAGGAAGAGCCAAGGTAGGCTGCTGAAATTATATATGTAATGAGCATTGTTTAGAAATTGTAGTTGTTAGGAACCTGGAGGGAGTGGAAGGTTTTAGATACCCATGAGTGGGCATATCAGTAGATGGAACCATAGATACTGAAGTGACTCACAAGGTTGGGGAGGGGGCTACTGTCCATCGTTTCTCAAGGTGTGGGTGGAAGGAGATGCCCATGACTGTTAAAGCAGAGGTGGGTATGCAGTGTACAGCATCCTACCAGTTGTATGGATGCAAGTAGTAGGCCTTAGTTCAGAAGAAAAAACAATGGACACATTGGAAATGATTTAGTGATGGCAGCATGTGGTGTGAGGTTGGGTTGATCATGTGAGGAATGATGATGCGCCAGCCTGCACATAAGTCCCTAAAATGATTTTGCAAGAATGGCAGGACTTGTGTTATCTCCCACTTCATGTCTTGCTCAATGAATGATAATGTTTCTTTCTGCCCATACAATTGTATTTAATTATTGGTCCATGTTTCATCAGGAACTGATTTCAACCATTATTTTATTATACTTTGTTGTTGTCTCCCGTGTTAGCAAGGTAGCACAAGGAAAACAGACAAAGAATGGCCCATCCACTCATATACACATTTATATACATAAACATCCATACTGGCTCATATACATACATATACGTTTTTTTTTATTATACTTTGTCACTGTCTCCTGTGTTAGCGAGGTAGCTCAGGAAACAGATGAAAGAATGGCCCAACCCACCCACATACACATGTATATACATGCACGTCCACACATGCACATATACATACCTATACATCTCAACGTATACATATATATACACACACAGACATATACCAATATACACATGTACATAATTCATATTTGCTGCATTTATTCATTTCTGTCACCACCTCGCTACACATGAAATGAAAACCCCATCCCCCTGCATGTGCGCAAGGTAGCGCAGGAAGAGACAACAAAGGTCACATTTGTTCACACTCAGTCTCTAGCTGTCATGTATAATACACCAAAACCACAGCTCCCTTTCCACATCCAGGCCCCACAAAACTTTCCATGGTTTACCCCAGATGCTTCACATGCCCTGGTACAATTCATTGACAGCATGATCTACCCCAGTATACCACATCGTTCCAATTCACTATTCCTTGCACGCCTTTCACCCTCCTGCATGTTCAGGCCCCAATCACTCAAAATCTTTTTTGCTCCATCTTTCCACCGCCAATTTGGTCTCCCACTTCTCCTCGTTCCCTCCACCTCTGACACATATATCCTCTTGGTCAATCTTTCCTCACTCATTCTCTCCATGTGACCAAACCATTTCAAAACACCCTCTTCTGCTCTCTCAACCACACTCTTTTTATTACCACACATCTTTCATTACTTACTCGATCAAACCACCTCACACCACATATTGTCCTCAAACATCTCATTTCCAGCACATCCACCCTCCTCCGCACAACTCTATTTATAGCCTACGCTTCTCAACCATATAACTTTGTTGGAACCACTGTTCCTTCAAACATACCCATTTTTGCTCTCCAAGATAACGTTCTCTACTTCCACATATTCCAACGCTCCCAGAACTTTTGTCCCCTCCCCTACCCTATGATTCACTTCCGCTTCCATGGTTCCATCCACTGCCAAATCCACTCCCAGATATCTAAAACACTTCACTTCCTCCAGTTTTTCTCCATTCAAACTTACCTCCCAATTGACTTGACCCTCAACCCTACTGTACCTAATAACCTTGCTCTTATTCACATTTACTCTCAACTTTCTTCTTTTACACACTTTACCAAACTCAGTCACCAGCTTCTGCAGTTTCTCACCGGAATCAGCCACCAGCAGTGTATCATCAGCGAACAACAACTGACTCACTTTCCAAGCACTCTCATCCACAACAGACTGCATACTTGCCCCTCTTTCCAAAACTCTTGCATTCACCTCCCTAACAACCCTATCCATAAACAAATTAAACAACCATGGAGACATCACGCACCCCTGCTGCAAACCAACATTCACTGAGAACCAATCACTTTCCTCTCTTCCTACACGTACACATGCCTTACATCCTTGATGAAAACTTTTCACTGCTTCTAACAACTTACCTACCACACCATATATTCTTAATACCTTCCATAGAGCATCTTTATCAACTCTATCATATGCCTTCTTCAGATCCATAGATGCTACATACAAATCCATTTGCTTTTCTACATATACATATCAACATATACGTATCAACATATACTTACATATACACAGGCATATACATATATACACCTGTACATATTCATACTTGCTTGCCTTCATCCATTCCTGGCACTATCCTGCCCCACAGGAAACAGCAACACTATCCCCTTCTTCAGCAAGGTAGCGCCAAGAAAACCGACAAAAAGGCCACATTTGTTCACACTCAGTCTCTAGCTGTCATGTATAATGCAACGAAACTACAGCTCCCCATCCACATCCAGGCGCCACAGACCTTTCCATGGTTTACCCCAGGCATTTCACATGCCCTAGTTCAGTCCATTGATACCACGTCAAACACTGTATACTACATCATTCCAATTCACTCTATTCCTTGCCCGCCTCTCACCCTCCTGTATGCTCAGGCCCCAACCGATCAAAATCTTTTTCACTCCATCCTTCCACCTCCAATTTGGTCTTCCACTTCTCCTTGTTCCCTCAACCTCTGGCACATATACCCTCTTTTCATTTGCGCCTCACTCATTCTCTCCATATGTCCAAACCAGTTCAACACACCCTCTTCTGCTCTCTCAACCACACTTTTTTTTATTTCCACATACCTCTCTTACCCTTTCATTACTTACTCGATCAAACCACCTCACACAACATATTGTCCTCAAACATATCATTTTCAACACATCCCATCCAACCTCCTCTGTACAACCCTATCTGTAGCCCATGCCTTGCAACCATATAGAATTGTTGGAACTACTGTTCCTTCAAACATACCCATTTTTGCTCTTTGAGATAATGTTCTATCCTTCCACACATTCTTCATCGCTCCCAGAACCTTTGCCCCTCCCCTGCCCTGTGACTCACTTCTGCTTCTTTGGTTCCATTCACTGCTAAGTCTACTCCCAGATATCTAAAACACTTCACTTCCTCCAATTTATCTCCATTTAAACTTACATCCCAATTAACTTTTCCCTTATTCACATTTACTTTCAACTCTCTCCTTTCACACATTTTTCCAAACTCAGTTACCCACCTCTGCAGTTTCTCACTCGAATCAGCCACCAGAGCTGTATCATTGGTGAACAACAACTGACTCACTACCCAGGGCCCCTCTCTCCAAAACTCTAGAGCGCTTACCTCCCTAACCACCCCATCCACAAACAAAGTAAACAACCATTGGGATATCACACACACCCCTCCCGCAGACCAACCTTCACTGGGAACCATTCACTCCCCTCTCTTCCCACTCATACATATGACTTACATCCTTGATAAAAACTTTTCTCTGCTTTTAGCAACTTTGCTCCCTCACCATATACTCTTAAGACCTTCCACAAAGCATCTCTATCAACCCTGTCATATGCCTTCTCCAGATCCATAATGCTACATACAAATCATCTGTTTTTCTAAGTATTTCTCACACACATTCTTCAAGGTAAACACCTGATGCACACATCTTCTACCACTTCCGAAACCACAGTGCTCCTTCCCTGTCCGAAACTCTGTACATACCTTCACCCTCTCTGTCAGAACCCTCCCATACATTTTCCCAGGAATACTCAACAAACTTATGCCTCTGTAGTTTGAACGCTCACCTTTATCCCCTGTGCCTTTGTACTATGGCACTATGCATGCATTCCACCAATCCCCAGGCACATCACCCTGATCCATACGTACATTGAATAACCTTACCAACCAATCAACAACAAAGTCAACCCCTTTCGTAATTGATTCTACTGCAGTACCATCCAAAGCTGCTGCCCTGCCGGTTTTCATCTTCCTCAAAACTTTCACTACCACTTCTCTCTTAACCAAACCATTCTTCCTGACTCTCTCACGTCACACACCACCCTGACCAAAACATCCTACATCTGCCACTTTGTCATCAGACATTCAACAAACCCTCAAAATACTCACTTCATCTCCTCACTTCATCACTACCTGCTATTACTTCCCCCTATTCTTATTCTCCCTAAGATAAGAATAATGATACTCTCTCACCCCAACTCTCATTTGCCCTCTTTTGCAACCCTTGCACCTTCCTCATGACCTCCTGCTGCTTTCTTTTATACATCTTTCAGTTATTTGCAGTTATTCCTTGTAAGTGTCATCCAAACGCCTCTCTTTTCTTTTTCACTAACAACTTTACCTCTTCATCCCACCACTCGCTACCCTTTCTAATCTGCCTGCCTCCCACCTTTCTCATGCCACATGCATCTTTTGCACATGCCATCATTGCTTCCCTAAATTCATCCCATTCCTCACCCACTCCCCTCACATCATTTGCTCTCACCTTTTGCCATTCTACACTCAATCTCTCTTGGTACTTCCTCACATGTGTCCTTTCCAAGCTCATTTACTCTCACCTCTCTCTTCTCCCCAACATTCTCTCTTCATTTTTGAAAACAGCTACAACTCTTCACCGTTGCCTCCACAAGTTAGTGGTCTGACTTCCCTTCAGCTGTCCCTCTCAGCACATTGACATCCAAAAGTCTCTCTTTTACACGCCTATCAATTAACATGTAATCCAATAATGCCCTTTGACCTTCTCTCTTACTGACATACGTATACTTATGTATATCTCTCTTTTTAAACCAGGTATTTCCAGTCACCAGTTTGTTAAGCATATTAGGAAAAATGTATAGAAGAGTATTGATTGATAGAGTGATGGAAGTGACTGAATGTAGAATAAGTGAGAAGCAAGGGGATTTTAGTAAAGGTATGGCATGCATGGATAGAATTTTGACTGTAGAAAAGTATCTTCCGAAGGTTAAGAAGCTGTATGCATCTTTTACAAATCAACAGAAAGTGTATGAGAGAGTCAATTGGAGTACTTTATAGGATGTGTTAGGGATACATGGTTTAGGGGGATAACTGCTGGATGGTGTGAAGCCTTCTTTAGAGGAGCAAATGCTTGTGTAAGAGTGGATGGAGAGCTGAGCAAAACTTTTGGGTTGCATGTGAGTAGAGGCAGGGCTGTGTGATGCTACCCTAGCTTTTTAACATATGAATAGATGGAGCGATAAGAGATGCAAGCAAAACAAGGGAAGGGGGATGGAGAGTTGAAGTGTGATGGTAAGTTTTGGTGGCTAGTGATGATAGTAGCTAGGGATGAGCCTGTTTGGAAATGGCACTGAGTTGTTTGCAGAGAGTGAAGAGGAGGTGCAGAAGGTTGTAAGTGTGGTTTATGATGTATGTAAGCATAGACAATTGAAAGTATGTGAGATTGAAAATAAAGTAATGGTGTTTAAAAGGAAACAGAATGAAAGTATAGATTTTGCAATACCCTATAGGATGAGAGAAGAAAGTGTACTGAACTGTGTTATAGATATGGGGGAGAAAGACTGGAAGAGGTGAGAAAATTTAAGTATTTGGGAATTATCGAGGGTAAGTTTAGTGATATGGAAGGGGAGATAAGGGAGAGAGCAGTATAGGGTAGAAAAGTCATTGGGTCCCTTAACAGAATGATGAATTCAGGGTAGAGGTGTAAGTATGGAAGTGAAGAAAGGATTAAAGGACAACATAATCCTGACCCTGACCTCTGCAGTCAAAACACGGACATGGAATGAGTCATGGAAGTCAAGATTTAAGGCTATGGAAATGAGCTATTTGAGAGGAGCATGTGGTATGACAAGAAGGAATGAAGAAAGAAATGAAAGGGTGTATGAGAGATTTTGTATGGCAGTGAATGCAAAGGAAATGAATTTTTGAGTGGTAGAGTGGATGAAACATAATACTTTGAGGTAGTTTGGACCTATGGAAAGACTGCAAAATGGGAATTACAAGGAGAGTATATGATATTATGATTAAGGGGGTTGATGTAAGAATACCACCTGTGACATGGGAAAATAATGTGGAAGAGTACTCGAGGGAGAAAAATGGTGAAAGGGTGCATAGAATGGTGTATGCATGGGAGGCATATAAGGACAGGGATAAGTGAAGACTTTTTCCATGGTCACTCCCTTGATGGGAGCTCCCAGAGGGAATGGGCTTGAGAGATATAGATAGAAAGATGGACAAATCTTAAAGGAGCAAGTCTTTCAGCCTAACCCACCACTTCCTAAGGAACAGGCTTGCACCTAATTCAGTAGTACCTGAAAAACATAGTGCTCAACACAGTGCCATGTGAATTCAGTATAGGCTATGGTTTGACATTGCTATTTTTATATTATGCTTATGTATGAATAGAAGCAGTAGGTGATTATTCAGAATTAATTATTTGATAGGAACTTTGCATTTTCATCATACATAGTGGAAATGTGATAGTTTGCATTGAATCCTTTTAAATCATCATGTACGGAGGTAGAGTGAATGGAGACACTACTAGTTCCACATAAAAAGATTCAACCTGCTGTGCACTTGATACAAGTGGAAATCCATGTCTCTCTTTGCCTCAATGGGCATTGATTAAGGATTTGCTCAAGTGATATCAGAGGTTGTATTTACTTAATCCACCCCATGGAATTAGGAATGAAGTTATGATAATAGATGGAAAGTTGGTACTGTTCTATAAAGCTGCTGGAAACTCTGCTGTGCTAGATTCAGTCGTATATCTGTAGTGAATCTCCTTCTGGAATAGTGTGTTATGTTATGTCTTTTATCTTCTACAGTCAACTTACGAATACCTTCAGATGTGGACTTCTACTCCAGCTTGCGGGACTACCCTTGGTTTCATGGTACATTATCAAGATGTGATGCTGCTTCTGCTGTCCTTCAGGAGGCTGTGGCAGGGCATGGAGTCTTCCTTGTTAGACAGAGTGAAACTCGAAAGGGAGAATATGTACTTACATTTAACTACCAAGGAAGAGCCAAGGTAGGCTGCTGAAATTATATATGTATATGAGCATTTTTTAGAAATTGTAGTTGTTAGGAACCTGGAGGGAGTGGAAGGTTTTAGATACCCATGAGTGGGCATATCAGTAGATGGAACCATAGATACTGAAGTGACTCACAAGGTTGGGGAGGGGGCTACTGTCCATCGTTTCTCAAGGTGTGGGTGGAAGGAGATGCCCATGACTGTTAAAGCAGAGGTGGGTATGCAGTGGTACAGCAATCCTACCAGTTGTATGGATGCAAGTAGTAGGCCTTAGTTCAGAAGAAAAAACAATGGACACATTGGAAATGATTTAGTGATGGCAGCATGTGGTGTGAGGTCGGGTTGATCATGTGAGGAATGATGATGCGCCAGCCTGCACATAAGTCCCTAAAATGATTTTGCAAGAATGGCAGGACTTGTGTTATCTCCCACTTCATGTCTTGCTCAATGAATGATAATGTTTCTTTCTGCCCCATACAATTGTATTTAATTATTGGTCCATGTTTCATCAGGAACTGATTTCAACCATTATTTTATTATACTTTGTCACTGTCTCCTGTGTTAGCGAGGTAGCTCAGGGAAACAGATGAAAGAATGGCCCAACCCACCCACATACACATGTATATACATGCACGTCCACACATGCACATATACATACCTATACATCTCAAAGCATACATATATATATACACACACAGACATATACCAATATACACATGTACATAATTCATATTTGCTGCATTTATTCATTTCTGTCACCACCTCGCTACACATGAAATGAAAACCCCATCCCCCTGCATGTGCGCAAGGTAGCGCTAGGAAGAGACAACAAAGGTCACATTCGTTCACACTCAGTCTCTAGCTGTCATGTATAATGCACCGAAACCACAGCTCCCTTTCCACATCCAGGCCCCACAAAACTTTCCATGGTTTACCCCAGACGCTTCACATGCCCTGTGTAATCCATTGACGGCACATCGACCCCAGTATACCACATTGTTCCAATTCACTCTATTCCTTGTACGCCTTTCACCCTCCTGCATGTTCAGGCCCCGATCACTCAAAATCTTTTTCACTCCATCTTTCCACCTCCAATTTGGTCTCCCACTCCTCCTCATTCCCTCCACCTCTGACACATATATCCTCTTTGTCAATCTTTCCTCACTCATTCTCTCCATGTGACCAAACCATTTCAAAACACCCACTTCTCCTCTCTCAACCACACTCTTTTTATTACCACACATCTCTCTTACCCTTTCATTACTTACTTGATCAAACCACCTCACACCACATATTGTCCTCAAACATCTCATTTCCAGCACATCCACCCTCCTCCGCACAGCTCTATCTATAGCTCACGCCTCGCAACCATATAACATTTTTGGAACCACTATTCCTTCAAACATAGCCATTTTTGCTTTCGGAGATAATGTTCTCGACTTCCACACATTCTTCAAGGCTCCCAGAACTTTTGCCCCCTCCCTCACCCTATGATTCACTTCTGCTTCCATGGTTCCATCTGATGCCAAATCCACTCCCAGATATCTAAAACACTTCACTTCCTCCAGTTTTTCTCCATTCAAACTTACCTCCCAGTTGAGTTGTCCCTCAACCCTACTGTACCTAATAACCTTGCCCTTATTCACATTTACTCTCAGCTTTCTTCTTTCACACACTTTACCAAACTCAGTCACCAGGTTCTACAGTTTCTCACTTGAATCAGCCACCAGTGCTGTACCATCAGCGAACAACAACTGACTCACTTCCCAAGCTCTCTCATCCACAACAGACTGCATACTAGCCCCTCTTTCCAAAGCTCTTGCATTCACCTTCCTAACAACCCCATCCATAAAGAAATTAAACAACATGAATGGAGAAAAACTGGAGGAAGTGAAGTGTTTTAGATATCTGGGAGTGGATTTGGCAGCGGATGGAACCATGGAAGTGAAAGTGAATCATAGGATGGGGGAGGGGGCAAAAATTCTGGGAGCCTTGAAGAATGTGTGGAAGTCAACATTATCTCGGAAAGCAAAAATGGGTATGTTTGAAGGAATAGTGGTTCCAATGATGTTGTATGGTTGCGAGGCATGGGCTATGGATAGAGTTGTGCGCAGGAGGGTGGATGTGCTGGAAATGAGATGTTTGAGGACAAGATGTGGTGTGAGGTGGTTTGATTGAGTAAGTAATAATAGGGTAAGAGAGGTGTGTGGTAATAAAAAGAGTGTGGTTGAGGGAGCAGAAGAGGGTGTTTTGAAATGGTTTGGGCACATGGAGAGAATGAGTGAGGAAAGATTGACCAAGAGGATATATGTGTCAGAGGTGGAGGGAATGAGGAGAAGTGGAAGACCAAATTGGAGGTGGAAAGATGGAGTGAAAAAGATTTTGAGTGATCGAGGCCTGAACATGCAGGAGGGTGAAAGGCGGGCAAGGAATAGAGTGAATTGGAACGATGTGGTGTACCGGGGTCGACGTGCTGTCAGTGGATTCAACCAGGGCATATGAAGTGTCTGGTGTAAACTACGGAAAGTTCTGCGGGGCCTGGATGTGGAAAGGGAGCTGTGGTTTTGGTGCATTATTACATGACAGCTAGAGACTGAGTGTGAACGAGTGTGGCCTTTGTTGTCTTTTCCAGGCACTACCTTGCACACATTAGGGGGGAGGGGGTTGTTATTCCATGTGTGGCGAGGTGGCGATGGGAATGAATAAAGGCAGACAGTATGAATTATGTACATATGTAATATATGTATATGTCTGTGTGTGTATATATATATGTATACATTGAGATGTATAGGCATGTATATTTGCGTGTGTGGACGTGTATGTATATACATGTATATGTGGGTGGGTTGGGCCATTCTATCGTCTGTTTCCTTGTGCTACCTCGCTAATGCGGGAGACAGCGACAAAGCAAAATAAAATATGATAAATAAAATAAATTTCCCATGATAGTATCACCAATGAATTTTGATATTTTGCAATGCAGTCCATTATCAGTATCATTGATGCATATGAGAAAGAGAACCAACCAGTCCAATAACTGATCCCTGTGGCACACCCCTTGTTACAGCTAACCATTCTGAGGCCTGATTATTAATTGCTACTCTTTTTTTATGACCTGTCAGCCAATTTCCTAAGCCTTGAGAAACAATCCTAATTATACCATGTGACTGAACTTTGTTTGGAACCTTTGATGTGTAACTTTATTACTTTTTGAAAATCTAGATAGATAATATCAACTGTTTTACTTTATTGCTTTTTGAAAATCTAGATAAATAATTTCAACTGCTTTACTTTCGTCATACATATTGATTTTATCATTACAGAAATCAAGCAGATTGTCAGATGTAAGTGATTTTGTTGAAAGCCTTGCTAAAAATTGTTTTTAAGTGGTAGTCTTTTAAATCATACACAGTCTTATTCCAAGTCATGGTTTCCATAATTTTACCACCTGCAGACATTAAGTGAAATGGACGATAATTTCTAGGTAATTTTTTTTCTTTTTTTTTTTTTTTGCTTTCTCGCTGTCTCCCGCGTTCGCGAGGTAGCGCAAGGAAACAGACGAAAGAAATGGCCCAACCCACCCACATACACATGTATATACATACATGTCCCCACATGCAAATATACATACCCATACATCGCAATGTACACATATATATACACACACAGACATATACATATATACACATGCACACAATTCACACTGTCTGCCTTTATTCATTCCCATCGTCACCTCGCCACACATGGAATAACGTCCCCCTCCCCCCTCATGTGTGCGAGGTAGCGCTAGGAAAAGACAACAAAGGCCCCATTCGTTCACACTCAGTCTCTAGCTGTCATTCAATAATGCCCGAAACCACAGCTCCCTTTCCACATCCAGGCCCCACAGAATTTTCCATGGTTTACCCCAGACGCTTCACATGCCCTGATTCAATCCATTGACAGCACGTCGACCCTGGTATACCACATCGATCCAATTCACTCTATTCCTTGCCCGCCTTTTACCCTCCTGCATGTTCAGGCCCCGATCACTCAAAATCTTTTTCACTCCATCTTTCCACCTCCAATTTGGTCTCCCACTTCTCCTCGTTCCCTCCACCTCCGACACATATATCCTCTTGGTCAATCTTTCCTCACTCATTCTCTCCATGTGCCCAAACCATTTCAAAACACCCTCTTCTGCTCTCTCAACCATGCTCTTCTTATTTCCACACATCTCTCTTACCCTTACATTACTTCCTCGATCAAACCACCTCACACCACATATTGTCCTCAAACATCTCATTTCCAGCACATCCACCCTCCTGCTCACAACTCGATCCACAGCCCACGCCTCGCAACCGTACAACATTGTTGGAACCACTATTCCTTCAAACATAGCCATTTTTGCTTTCGGAGATAATGTTCTCGACTTCCACACATTCTTCAAGGCTCCTAGAATTTTCGCCCCCTCCCCCACCCTATGATTCACTTCTGCTTCCATGGTTCCATCTGCTGCCAGATCCACTCCCAGATATCTAAAACACTTTACTTCCTCCAGTTTTTTCCATTCAAACTTACCTCCCAATTGACTTGACCCTCAACCCTACTGTACCTAATAACCTTGCTCTTATTCACATTTACTCTTAACTTTCTTCTTTCACACACTTTACCAAACTCAGTCACCAGGTTCTGCAGTTTCTCACATGAATCAGCCACCAGCGCTGTATCATCAGCGAACAGCAACTGACTCACTTCCCAAGCTCTCTCATCCCCAACAGACTGCATACTTGCCCCTCTTTCCAAAACCCTTGCATTCACCTCCCTAACAACCCCATTCATAAACAAATTAAACAACCATGGAGACATCGCACACCCCTGTCGCAAACCTACATTCACTGAGAACCAATCACTTTCCTCTCTTCCTACACATACATATGCCTTACATCCTCGATAAAAACTTTTCAATGCTTCTAACAACTTGCCTCCCAGACCATATATTCTTAGTACCTTCCACAGAGCATTTCTATCAACTCTATCATATGCCTTCTCCAGATCCATAAATGCTACATACAAATCCATTTGCTTTTCTAAGTATTTCTCACATACATTCTTCAAAGTAAACACCTGATCCACACATCCTCTACCACTTCTGAAACCACACTGCTCTTCCCCAATCTGATGCTCTGTACATGCCTTCACCCTCTCGATCAATACCCTCCCATATAATTTACCAGAAATAGTCAACAAACTTATACCTCTGTAATTTGAGCACTCACTCTTATCCCCTTTGCCTTTAAACAATGGCACTATGCACGCATTCCGCCAATCCTCAGGCACCTCACCATGAATCATACATACATGAAATAACCTTACCAACCAGTCAACAATACAGTCACCCCCTTTGTTAATAAATTCCACTGCAATACCATCCAAACCTGCTGCCTTGCCGGCTTTCATCTTCCGCAGAGCTTTTACTACCTCTTCTCTGTTTACCAAATCATTCTCCCTAACCCTCTCACTTTGCGCACCACCTCGACCAAAACACCCTATATCTGCCACTCTATCATCAAACACATTCAACAAACCTTCAAAATACTCACTCCATCTCCTTCTCACATCACCACTACTTGTTATCACCTCCCCATTAGCCCCCTTCACTGAAGTTCCCATTTGCTCCCTTGTCTTATGCACTTTATTTACCCCCTTCCAGAACATCTTTTTATTCTCCCTAAAATTTAAGGATACTCTCTCACCCCAACTCTCATTTGCCCTCTTTTTCACCTCTTGCACCTTTCTCTTGACCTCCTGTCTTTTTTTTTTTATACATCTCCCACTCATTTGCATTTTTTCCCTGCAAAAATCGTCCAAATGCCTCTCTCTTCTCTTTCACTAATAATCTTACTTCTTCATCCCACCACTCACTACCCTTTCTAATCAACCCACCTCCCACGCTTCTCATGCCACAAGCATCTTTTGCGCAAGCCATCACTGCTTCCCTAAATACATCCCATTCCTCCCCCACTCCCCTTACCTCCTTTGTTCTCACCTTTTTCCATTCTGTACTCAGTCTCTCCTGGCACTTCCTCACACAAGTCTCCTTCCCAAGCTCACTTACTCTCACCACCCTCTTCACCCCAACATTCTCTCTTCTTTTCTGAAATCCCATACAAATCTTCACCTTCGCCTCCACAAGATAATGATCAGACATCCCTCCAGTTGCACCTCTCAGCACATTAACATCCAAAAGTTTCTCTTTCACGCGCCTGTCAATTAACACATAATCCAATAAAGCTCTCTGGCCATCTCTCCTACTTACATACGTATACTTATGTATATCTCGCTTTTTAAACCAGGTATTCCCAATTACCAGTCCTTTTTCAGCACAGAAATCTACAAACTCTTCACCATTTCCATTTACAACACTGAACACCCCATGTATACCAATTATTCCCTCAACTGCCACATTACTCACCTTTGGATTCAAATCACCCATCACTATAACCTGGTCTTGTGCATCAAAACCACTAACACACTCATTCAGCTGCTCCCAAAACACTTGCCTCTCATGATCTTTCTTCTTATGCCCAGGTGCATATGCACCAATAATCACCCATCTCTCTCCATCAACTTTCAGTTTTACCCATATTAATCTAGAATTTACTTTCTTACATTCTATCACATACTCCCACAACTCCTGTTTCAGGAGTATTGCTATTCCTTCCCTTGCTCTTGTCCTCTCACTAACCCCTGACTTTACTCCCAAGACATTCCCAAACCACTCTTCCCCTTTACCCTTGAGCTTCGTTTCACTCAGAGCCAAAACATCCAGGTTCCTTTCCTCAAACATACTACCTATCTCTCCTTTTTTCACATCTTGGTTACATCCACACACATTTAGACACCCCAATCTGAGCCTACGAGGAGGATGAGCACTGCCCGCGTGACTCCGTCTTCTGTTTCCCATTTTAGGAAGTTAAAATACAAGGAGGGGAGGATTTCTGGCCCCCCGCTCCCGTCACCTCTAGTCGCCTTGTACGACACATGAGGAATGCATGGGAAGTATTCTTTCTCCCGCTATCCCCAGGGATAAGTAATGTATTACCTTTTTTCTAATACTGGTGTTACATGAGCAGACTTCCATTTTCCTGGAGCTTTCCCCTCTGAGAGCACTTTATTGGAAGGAGCAGTGAAAGGCTTAACTACCTCATTTTTCTCATCATTCATTATCCTTGAACAGTATTTATCTCAGTCTGCTAATTGATTTACTCTCATTCCATTTTGTGCTAATAGAGCATCTTTGACTGTTATGTATGTTGCAAAACTTTTCCCTCTGTTAGCAGTGGGACTGGATTTAGGGGATGATTTGTTCCTTCATCTGTACATACAGATGCAAAATCAGTCATTCGGAACTTTTGCCACGTTTGTTTTCTTGAACTAAGTTGCTGTTTTCCATAATTAATGGACCAGTTGCCTTGGAAATGATTCTCACATTTGTAACATAAATATGAAACTCCTTGGATGTATTTTGCTCTTTTCAGCAATATATGCTTCATACTGACATTTGCTTTTGATATAGTAGTGTCTTAGTTTCTGTATGCAAATTAACATAATTTGTTTGTCATGTTGATTATTGGTCTCTTTAAGTTTTGTGTGTGCTTCTTTTTTAGACAACAGACACTTTTTTATGTCATAATTCCACTATTTTGGCTATGCTTTGGAATATCTCTGTCTACTTCACATTTTTACCTGTGTTACCTCCACTGCTTTGAAAATTTTACTGGAACTGTGCCCAAGCTATGTCTGTATTGTTTTTCTTAACAATATCATCCCTGATTTGCCTGTGTAGAGCAGTGTGACAGTGGGATTCTTATGTTGACCAGCATTACGGGCATTGTTGAGATATAACCTGTAAGTAATTTGCAGTTATTCATTTGAACTCTTCTCCAACTTCAACAGTGCTAATGAGATCCTCATTTGTAATTAGAACTAAACTTGACATGTTTCAAGGTTTCTCATTTGATTGTGTTAGGGTGATGTCAAGCAAATTTGGGTGGAGTACATACTTTGAGCTACTGAAAAGGAACTCTCCACACTTAGATAATCGTATATTAAAATTTCTCACTATGATTGAATCATGTTCGCTTTAAATTTCTGCTAACTGATCCTAAAGTCTTTCATCTACCTCTGTGGAGTCTGTGCTTGGGTCCTATAAACTAATCCTACTGCTATTATCTTACAAAAGTTATCTTTTATTTCAAAAATGGAGTCACTTTTAAAAGTTTTTAATGCAGGATTAAGATGAGCTGTGACAAAGAGCAAAACACCGTATCACTGTTAAATAGAACTTAGCCAGGAGTTGCATTTTCAGTGAGGAAACCTCTTTTTCTAGTACACAAAGATACAGAAATCTCAATATCATAATTTCCTTCCAATGCAGTGTTTTCTTACTCCAAAAATCAATTTATACTTTTTGTATTTATCTATTTATCTATCTATATCTCTGACACCTGTACCTTTCTGGAACTCCCTCAAGGGGGTGGCCACAGCAGTAGAGTCTCCATAACTAGTGAACTTTAGTGAACTCACCCTTAACAGTATTTGCAGAGGCTCCTGCCTAACGTTCCTACTGACTACTTCTACCAAATGCACCTACCTAAACGTTTCTACCCACTACTTCTATCAACTGCTCCTACCATTTTGCCAAAAGGCAGGGCTAGCACATAGTGCTCACCACAGGAAAATCTAAAGTTACAAAGAATGAGCTGTGTAAGTTTAGTTTTGTCAAGTGTTATGTGTGACAAGGAGAGATTCTTTGTTGGTGGACAGAATGCTAGTACACCATGTGTAGGTGAGTTAGAAAAGACAACTACTTGGGTCAGAGTAGTGCAGCTTGATAACCACTGAAGATTTGGCTCACCATGCAGCTGTTACTAACCCTCCCAGTACCCAGGCAGGTAATACTGGTAGTATACCTTCCTGGTTGTTGGCTGCATGTCACCCTGCTACTACTACTACTACTCTGTGTATTAACATGAGATATTTTGATACATTACTGTGACTTTCCCATTGGTATGTGTGTGTGCAGCACTTGCAGTGGGTAGCTCATTCATGTGAACTTGGTCTGTAACCTTGAGTTGACCCTTTTCTGCCCTGTTTCTTACATGCCTTATTCCATGCTTCTATTTGGGCTTTGATTTCAGGTTGCCTTATTCTGCCTAACCTCCCACCTGCCTTATTGCAAACCTGCAATAGCTGACTGACCCTCTCATATTCTCTCACTGCCTTGTTAACATGCCTCTACCTGTGATGTAACAGATAATGCATGAGAAGTGACATCAAGCTGTCACATTCTGTCTTTGTACATACCTGCCTCATTCTTAATGGCAGTAGCTGCCCTATCCTGCCATGTAACCACCTCCTGCACTACCACCACCACCACCACTAATACTACCTGTGATGTGGCCTGTACTGCTTGTGAATTAACCAGTAAGTGTCCTAATTTGCAATGTTCCCTACCTTCGTTGTTTCTTACATGCATCAAGTCTTTGATTTCTGGTTTCCTGTACTTCCATGTTCCCCTTTCATTCTGAGTTCTTCTTTTGGTTCCCTTTGTCCTAGATATGTAACTATTTTATGTCTATCAAAAACAGAGTTTCACTTTCTCATCTAACACTATGTCAAGGAGGGCTGTCCCTGTTCCGTTAAAATTTTACCCTGGCTAAAATGATCCTGTACATCTATACAAAAGACATTTTTCTCCTCCCTACAGAAAGTCTCAGTTCTACTGGTCATCCCTAGCATTTTACCTAGCATGATGGGATTCATGTTATATATGGACAACAAACTGATATAACTTTGAATAAGATGAAATGTGGCAAGGCAGCTGGATTTGACTGTCTTGCTACTGAATTTCTTAAGAAATGGTGATTGTTCTGTTGAATGGTTAATTCGGATTTGCAGTGCATGAATGGATTATGGTGAGATGCCTGAGGATTTGTGGGATGCATGCTTAGTGCAAATTATATAGGCAGTAGGGCAAAGGTGAGTGTTCAAACTACAGAGGTATAAGTTTGTTAATGTACCTATTAAGTTGTATGGAAGAGTGGTGGTTGAAAGAGTGTAAGAATGTACAGAGCATTAGACTGGAGAAAACAATGCAGTTTTAGGAGTGGCAGATTATGTGTGGATCAGATGTTTGCTGTAAAGAATATGTATAAGAAATACTTAGAGAAACAGGAGGATTTTTAAATGGCATTTATGAATCTAGAAAAAGCATATGATAAGGTTGATAGGGATGCCTTGTTGAAGGTGTTACAAAAATATGATAATGGGTGGAAATTTACTTGAAGCAGTGAGAAGTTTTTGTCAAGTGTAAGGTGTGTATTTGAGTAGGTACAGAGGAAGTTAAGTGGTTCCAGGTGAAGATGGATCTGTGGCAGAGGTGTCTGATATCATTATGGCTGTTAAATTTATATATGTGTCGGGTGGTAAGTGAAGTGAATTTAAGGGCCTTGATAAATGGAGTAGGTATGCAGTCTGCTGGGGTTGGGATGCCTGGAAACTGAGTCAGTGTTTGTTTACTGATGGTATGATGCTAGTTGCAGATTTAAGTGGGGAGCTATGTAAGCTTGTGTTTGGGAGAGTGTGTAAAAGGAAAAAGTTGAGAACAAATGTAAAGAAAAGCAAGGTTATTAGGTTTAGCAGTGGAAAGAGGCAGGTTAGTTGGGGTGTGAGTTGGATTAGAAAAAACTTGATTGAAGTGGAGTGTTATAGTTACCTTGGAGTGGTACATAATGAAATTCCAACCCTCTCCCCCTGCATGTGCGCGAGGTAGCGCTAGGAAAAGACAACAAAGACCACATTCGTTCACACTCATTCTCTAGTTGTCATGTATAATGCACCAAAACCACAGCTTCGGATGAAAGAATGGCCCAACCCACCCACATACACATGTATATACATAAACGCCCACATACGCACATATCCATACCTATACATTTCAACGTATACATGCACATGCATATACATACACAGACTTATACATATATACACATGTACATATTTATACTTGCTGCCTTCATCCATTCCTGTTGCCACCCAGCCACACATGAAATAGCATTCCCCCCTTCAAGGAAGTGCTAGGAAAGACAAAAAACACCACATTTGTTCATACTCATCTCTAGCTGTCATTTGTAATGCACCGAAACCATGGTTCCCTTTTCACATCCATGACCCACAGAACTTTCCATGGTTAACCCCAGACACTTCACATGCCCTGGTTCAATCCATTGTCAGCACATCCATCCCGGTATACCACATCATTTCAATTCCCTCTATTCCTTGCACGCCTTTCACCCACCTGTATGTCCCGGCCCGATCACTCAAAATCTTTTTCACTCCATCCTTCCACCTCCAATTTGGTCTACCTCTGACACATATATCCTCTGTGTCAGTCTTTCCTCACTCATTCTCTCAATGTGACCAAATCATTTCAACACACCCTCTTCTGCTCTCTCAACCACACTCTTTTTATTACCACACATCTCTTTTACCCTTTCATTACTTACTCGATCAAACCACCTCACACCATATATTGTCCTCAAACATTTCATTTCCGACACATCCACCCTCCACACAACCCTATCTATAGCCCATGCCTTGCAACCATATAACATTGTTGGAACCAGTATTCCTTCAAACATACCCATATTTGCTCTCTGAGATAACATTCTCGCCTTCACACATTCTTCAACGCTCCCAGAACCTTCACCCCCTCTCCCACGCAGTGACTTACTCCCGCCTCCATGGTTCCATCTGCTGCTAAATCCACTCCCAGATATCTAAAACATTTCCCTTCCTTCAGTTTTTCTTCTTTCAAACTTACACCCCAATTAACTTGTCCCTCAACCCTACTGAACCTAATAACCTTGCTCTTATTCACATTTACTCTCAGCTTTCTTCTTTCACACACTTTACCAAACTCAGTCACCAGCATCTGCAGTTTCTCACCCGAATCATCCATCAGCGCTGTATCATCAGTGAACAACAACTGACTCACTTCCCAAGCCCTCTCATCCACAGCAGACAGTATACTTGCCCCTCTCTCCAGAACTCTTGCATTCACCTCGCTAACCACCCCATCAATAAACAAATTAAACAACCATGGAGACATCACGCTCCCCTACCACAAACCGACATTCAATGGGAACCAGTCACTTTCCTCTTCATACTCGTACACATACCTTACACCCTTGGTAAAAACTTTTTACTGCTTCTAGCACCTTACCTCCCACACCATATAATCTTAATACCTTCCACAAAGCATCTCTATTAAACCTATCATATGCCTTCTCCAGATCCATAAATGCCACATACAAATCCATCTCTTTTTCTAAGTATTTCTCACGTTCTTCAAAGCAAACACCTGATCCACACATCCTCTGCCACGTCTGAAACCACACTGCTCTTCCCCAGTCTGATGCTCTGTACATGCTTTTACCCTCTCAGTCAATACCCACCCATATAATTTCCCAGGAATACTCAACAAACTTATATCTCTGTAATTTTAACATTCACCTTTATGCCCTTTGCCTTTGTATAATGGCACTATGCATGCATTCTGCCAATCCTCAGGCACTTCACCATGAACCATACATACACTGAATATCCTTACCAACCAATCAACAACACAGTCACCCCCTTTTTTTTTATAAATTCCACTGCAGTACCATCCAAACCTGCTGCCTTGCTGGCTTTCGTCTTCCGCAAAGCTTTCACTACCTCTTCTCTGTTTACCAAACCATTCTCCCTGACCCTCTCACTTCGCACACCACCCAGTCATTTGAGCTCCCTCCCTGCAGATATTGTCCAAACACCTGTCTCTTCTCTTTCACTAACAATCTTACTTCTTCATCCCATTACTCACTACTCTTTCCAGTCTGCCCACTTCCTACCTTTCTCATACTTATGTACTCATGTACATATTCATACTTGCTTGTTTTTATCCATTCCTGGCATTGCCCCACCCCACAGGAAACAGCATCACCACCACCTGCATTAGCAAGGTACCCCCAGGAAAACAGACAAAAATGGCCTCATTTGTTCACATTCAGCTGTCATGTGTAATGCACCAAAACCACAATTTCATACCCACTTTCAGGCCTCTCAGACCTTTCTCTGGTTTGCCCTAGATGTTTCAGATGCCCTGATCTGTCCATTGACAGCACATTAACCCCATTATACTGCATCCTTCCAATTCACTTTATTCCTTGCATGCCTCTCACCCTCTAGCATGTTTAGGCACTGACCACTCAAAATATTTTTCACTCCTTCCTTCCACCACCAATTTGGTCTCCTGCTTCTCCTTGTTCCCTCCACCTCTGACACATATATCCTCTTTGTCAACCTTTCCTCTCTCATTCTCTCCATATGTCCAAACCATTTCAGCTTTTCAACATACCCTCTTCTGCTCTTTCAACCACACTCTTTTTATTACCACACATCTCTCTAACCTTTTCATTACTTACCTGATCAAACCACCCCACACCACATATTCTCCTTAAGCATTACATTTGCAACACACCCACCCTCTGCCATGCAACCCTGTCCATAGCCCATGCCTCACAACCATATAATATTGTTGGAACTACGATTATTTCAAACATATCCATTTTTGCTCTCTGAGATAGCATCCTCTCTTTCCACACATTCTTCATCATCTCAACCACACTCTTTTTATTACCACACATCTCTCTTACCTTTTCATTACTCACTTGATCAAACCACCTCACACCACATATTCTTCTTAAGCATTACATTTGCAACACACCCACCTTCCGTCATACGACCTTATTCCATAGCCCATGCCGCACAACCTTATAATATTGTTGAAACTACTATTATCCCTGGGGATAGGGGATTAAGAATACTTCCCACGTATTCCCTGCGTGTCGTAGAAGGCGACTAAAAGGGGAGGGAGCGGGGGGCTGGAAATCCTCTCCTCTCATTTTTTTTTAATTTTCCAAAAGAAGGAACTGAGGGGGCCAGGTGAGGATATTCCAAAAAAAGGCCCAGTCCTCTGTTCTTAACGCTACCTCGCTAACGTGGGAAATGGCGAATAGTTAAAAAAATAAAAAAAAAAAAACTATTATTTCAAACATATCCATTTTTGCTCTCTGAGATAGCATCCTCTCTTTCCACACATTCTTTATTGTCCCTTGCCCCAGTGACTACCTTCCACTTCCATGGTTCCATTTGCTGCTAAGTCCACGCCCAGATATCTAAAACACTTCACTTCCTCCAATTTTTCTCCATTCAGAATCACATCTCAACTAATTTGTCCCTCAACCCTGCTGCACCTAATAACCTTGCTCTTATTCACATTTACTTTTAACTTTCTCCTTTCACACACTTTTCCGAACTCTGTCACCAACTTCTGCAGTTTTGAACTCAAATTACCCACTAGTGCTGTATCATCAGCGAACAACAACTGACTCACTGCCCAGGCCCTCTCGTCCCTGACTGACTGCATACTTGCCCCCTCTCCAAAACTCTTTTATTTACCTTCCTAACCACCCCATCCATAAACAAATTAAACAACCATGGGGACATCACACACCCCCTGCTGGAGACCAACCTTCACTGGGAACCAATCACTCTCCTATCTTCCTACTCTTACACATGCCTTACATCCTTGATAAAAACTTCTCTCTGCTTTCCTCCCAAACCATATACTCTTAATACCTTCTCCAAAGCCTCTCCACCAACCCTATGATATGCCTTCTCCAGATCCATAAATGCTATTATATATAAATCCATCTGTTTTACTAAGTATTTCTTAGGTACATTCTTTAAAGCACGCACCTGATCCACACATCCTTCCCAATCTGATGACCTGTACATGCCTTCACCCTCTCAATCAATACCCTCCCATACAATTTTCCAGGAATACTCAACAAACTCTTGCCTTTGTAGTTTGAACACTCACCTTTATCCCCTTTGCCTTTGTACAATGGCACTATACATGCATTCTGCCAATCGTTAGGAACTTATTCATGATCTGTACATACATTGAGTATCCTTACTAACCAGTCGACAACATAGTCAACCCCTTTCTTAATAAATTCAACTGCAATACCATCCAAACCTGCCACCTTGCTGGATTTCATCTTATGCAAGGCTTTCACCACCTCTTCTCTCTGGACCAAACCACTCCCCCAACTCTCATTTGCTCCCTTTTATGAGTCTTGCACCTTCCTCTTGACCTCCTGCCACTTTCTCTTGTACATCTCCCAGTTATTTGCACTCTTTCCTTGCAAGTAACATCCAAATGCCTCTCTTTTTTCTTTCACTCACAACTTTACTTCTTCGTCTCACAACTCAGTACCCTTTCTAATCTGCCCACCTCCCACCTTTCTCATCTCATACCACATACATCTTTTGCACATGCCATCACTGCTTCCTTAAATACATCCCAATCCTTACAAACTCCCCTCACATCATTTGCTCTCACCTTTTGCCATTCTACACTAAACCTCTCTTGGTATTTCTTCACGCAAGTCTCCTTTCCAAGCTCGCTCACTCCCACCACTCTCTTCTCCCCAGTGCTCTCTTTTTTGTGAAAACCTTTCCAAGTCTTCACCTTCACCTCCACAGGATATTGATCAGACATCCTGCCAGCTGCCCCTTTCAGCACATTAACATCCAAAAGTCTCTTTTTCATGCCTATCAATTAACACATAATCTGATAATGCCCTTTGACCATATCTCCTACTCACATACGTATATTTGTGTATATCTCTCTTTTTAAACCAGGTATTCCCAATCAGTCTTTTTTTAGCACACAAATCCACAAGCTCTTCACCATTTCCATTCACAACACTGAATACCCCACATACACCAGTTGCACCCTCAGCTGACACACTCACGCAGCTGCTCCCAAAACATTTGCCTCTCAAGATCTTTCTTTTCATGACCAGGTAAATAATCACCCATCTCCATCCACTTTCAGTTTTACCCACATCAATCTAGAATTTACTTCTTTACACTATCCCACACTCCCACAACATCTGCTTCAGGAGTAATGCTACTCCTTCCTTAGCCCTTGACCTCTCACCATCCCTTGACTTTACTCCTAAGACTTTTCCAGACCATCCTTCCCCTTTACCCTTGAGGTTTGTTTCACTCAGAGCCTGAACATCCAGGTTTCTTTTCTCAAACATACTATCTATCTCTCCTTTCTTCTCTTGGTTACATCCACACACATTCAGACACCCCAATCTGAGCCTTTGAGGAAGGTGAGCACTATCTGCTGGACTCCTTCTGTTTCCTCTTTTAGAGATTGAAATACAAGAAGGGGAGGGTTTCCAGTCCCACACTTCAGTCCCCTTTATTCACTTTCTACTACATATGGGATGTATTCCAAAATATTCCATAATCCAAAACACTTCTGGTCTTAGGCATTTTGGATAAGGGATACTCAACCTGTGGTAGAAAGGTGAACAAAATTCTAGGTTTAATTGGTGGGGTTTTCAAAATTCAGGTGTATGAAACATTGCATCCCCACCTTTACTATTATATTCTGAATTGGTTTCCCTACTTTAAAAGAGACTTATGCAGAATTGAGGGAGTAAAGCAATGGGCTAACAAGATGACTTCTGGACTGACAAACATATCCTATAAGAGCTAGTTAGATGACTTAAACTTATTAACTTTGAAACAAAAAGGTTAAGAGGAGATTTGACTGAAAACTCAAAAACTTCTTGTTAGTTGTTTCTCAGCATTGTTAGTTGTTTCTCAGCACTCCTTGGACTAGTATTGTTTATCCAGCTCTTTTTAAAGCATAGATGTTTGAGTAACTACTTCACATTAACTCTAAATGTAGTACAAGTTTGATAATTGTTACTATATCACAGAGATGAGATGTCTTCATTCCTGTGATGAAAGAATATGATCCTGACTAACTTTTGTTGCAGTGACACTTAAGAGCATGGGAGTGTAAATGATTTATACATGTATTTGTTTCTGCAGCTTGGTTGGCTACTGGAAAATTACTACTATTAACAGCAGTTGCTTTTTCCAGCATTTAAGAATGACCATCAACCCAGATGGTGCATGTCGAGTTCAGCACTTGTCATTTGCCACAATATTTGACCTGTTAGAATACTTCCGTGATAACCACATCCCTTTGGAATCTGGTGGCACTTCAGATGTAACTTTGTCAGAATTTGTCATAGCCTCTGACTACTCTGCGCGAAGTACAGGATCAGGTCAAGGAGGAACAGAGCGTAGACCACCGAACCTCCCTGACACAAGAGAGGTAAGCCGATTCTGAAAACATTTGACTGAAAAATGGTCTTTTTATTTGTAATTTTTTGTTTTATTATCCATGTGACTGTAGGACACTTTAGGAAGTTCAGTGTGATGCCTCATAAACCCATCATCTTCCTTATTTTCTTTATGAAACCCGTGATAGCTTTCCCACCTTTGATGGGTATGTAATTACACCATTCCACAAAATGAACATACATGGTATCACCGGACTAACTAGGATTGGATTCCTCTAACTATTAGAATGAAAAAGAAATGGGATATGTAAGTTTCATCTCTAACCTCAGATGATATTGACAAGATACGTATGAATAGATATGGGGTTAGTTCTTTATTGACTTCTGAAAATGTAAACAGAATAGGTACTCTTGAACCACCCATTATATGCCTGCAGCATTACCTGTTTTGTGGATGCATGGCATGTGCTCTAGATAACTTAATAGTACAAAATTGGGTGGATGTGTTTGAAAGAAAAAAATTTTGAGGACAATATGAGGTGTTGAGTGAGTGAGAAATGTTAGGGTAAGAGAAAGGTGTAGTAGTAAAAGGTGTATGCATAAGAGAAAGGGTAAGAGAAAGGTGTAGTAGTAAGAGGTATATGCAAAAGAGAGCGGAAGAGGAAGTGCTGAAATAGTTTGGATACTGTGTGAGAAGAGGATGACTGTGAGTATACAAGTCAAAAGTGGAGGGAACAGGAAAAGGGAGAAACCAAGGAGGAAGCAAAAGTTTGGAATGAAAGATGCTTTAATCAATCCCAATTGAATATACATAAAGGTATGAGGTTTGCAAGGTTTAGAGTGAATTGGAGTGATTTGGTGTACAAGGGATGATATGCTGTCAGTGGGCTGATCCATGGTATGTAAAATAGTCAAGGAAAACTATAACAAGGTATGTGGGGGCCTGGTTTTAGACAGGTTGTGGTTTTAGTGCATTATTCATGACAGCTAGAGATTGGTTGCCAGTAAATGAGACCATTTTCTTTGGCTGTTCTTAGCACTGCCTTGTAAATGCAGGAAATAGTGAACAAGTATGAAAGAAAAGAAAGAAAATGTATGGCTTTTTATGACTTTACTCTTCATAATTTTTGACAGAGTGGGGGTATGAGGGGATTTATATGTACTCTGATTCATTACTAGATTCTTCTTTAGATAGGATAGATTATAGGAATGATGTCATTTTATGCCACAATACTCCTTTGATTGATATTACAAACATGTGGTGGGTATGTGATTATATAGATACAGAGTTATATATAGTTTTTTTTTTTTTTTTTTCTCATACTATTCGCCATTTCCCGCATTAGTGAGGTAGCCTTAAGAACAGAGGACTGGACCTTTGAGGGAATATCCTCACCTGGCCCCCTTCTCTGTCCCTTCTTTTGGAAAATTAAAAAAAAACGAGAGGGGAGGATTTCCAGCCCCCCGCTCCCTTACCTTTTAGTCGCCTTCTACGACACGCAGGGAATACGTGGGAAGTATTCTTTCTCCCCTATCCCCAGGGATAAGTTTTGTGTTTCATACATACATTTATTCTGTAAGTTATTGTAAATGTGCTTTTGCAGTTATATCATTTTGTTGTATAGCTTTCACAATACTTTATATATTATGTAAGTTATTTTTTCTGTGACTGTTTTGTATGGATGGTTACTGGATTGTAGATTTCAAAAACTTATGTAGCCTGTCATATCTGTTATTGAAAGAAGTGAAAAACAAGGAGAATAGCATCAACTTTCAAGAGGACCTTGACAGACCCCAAAGTTGGTCTGATACATGATAGATGAAATTCACTCTGAGCAAATGTAAAGTAACATGGATGGAACAGAGTGAAAGAAGGCCTCACTATGATTATTATCTTACAGTAAATGAGCTTCATGGTCCTGTATGTTAGAGAGACAGGTGTGAACATCGTCCATAACCTGTTGCCCAAGTCCTACATTTGGAGAATGGTTAAGGAGACAAACTGTGTGCTGGCAAATATTAAAATGGCTTTCAAGTAAATGGACAAAGAAATATTTGGCAAGCTGTTTGTATCCTGCATGAGGCCAAACTCTGAATACACTTTTCAGGTTTGGCTACCTTACCTAAAGAAGCACAAAGAAAACTGTAAGAGAAGGTCCTTGGGAGGAAAACAAAGAATTTTTAAAACAGATTGATGATGTAGACAGTAAGAAGTTTTCCTGTAGGTGTAGGGATAGAATGAACAAGGGACCAAAATGTGAAATTAAGAAAGAAGCTTGTTGAAAAGATTTAAGAAGTACTTTTGTGATATAATGATGGTGGAATAATGGAAGAAAAGGACTGTGGACATGGTTAATGCAGACAGCATACATAGATTTAAGAAGTATAGTAGTAGAGAATATTCAAGGGATGTAGCCCCATAAGTGTAAAGCTCCCTCTCCATGGAGTTCATTTAGGTAATAACAGACTTGATCTTTGATAATAATGTTAGATAGAAAGTATGTATGAATTTTTGGAAAACAGAGAAACAGTATGATCAGGTCATGTACAAAGACTGTTGATAAGGGATGCTCCCCAACTCCAGTGCAACACCATTTATTCAAAACACTGTTATTGTCCTTGTGGTGTAGGGGCATCAGTCAATCAACCTTCAGGTGCTGTTGTAGGTTCTTTCCCACTGAAGTTGGCTGTAATCTCAGTAGATATGTAGCTCCATCACTCATTTTCTAAAGGTAAGAGTGGTTATCTATTTTGTAGAGACTGTTTTCCTCACAAGGTCAACAATGGAGAGAGGTAGCACATGAAGATCACCCCCTCCCAAGTCATGGTCCAAGGGATGGATCGCTGTTGGCCCTTTATTATAGCAGTCCCACACTTTATCCATTGACGCACTGTGAGCACTGGGGGCAGGGCCCCCTTGCAGGGTAATACAATATTATACCTTCAGCAAGGTGAAACTTTCATGTAAAGAAAAGTTTATATCATTTGTTTATTTCATATACTTCACCTCTAGTATTAGTTTTTGAAATTTGAGACAGGAACTATGTCCAAAGGTTTTAGGCCCAGCTGGTAGTTACTCTCAATTTCTGGCTAAATCTGTACCAGATATAAAAGGTTAGTTTTGCATGAATAAATTATTACTGGACCCTGTACCACAGTTTATAATCAAAATCGAAGTACAGTATTGGAAAATGCCTTTCTTTAAGTGGTTACTTTTATTATTACTGGACCCTGTACCACAGTTTATAATCAAAATTAAAGTACAATATTGTAAAATGCCTTTCTTTAAGTGGTAGCTTTTCTAGCCATTAGGCAGAGGACGGAACACAAGTGGCAGTGATTTGTAACTAAACATAAAATATTATTCATTATCTGTCCATCAATATCTCTGATAGCCATTCCCTCTAGGAACTCCCATCAAGAGAATTGCTGCAGCAAAAGAGTCAACACTTATGTCTGTCCTTAAATACCTCCCTTGCATACACCATTCCACACATTCTTACCCCACTTCCCTCCCTCCAGGGCCCTTCTACTCTATTTTTCCATGTTACAGATGATCTTCCTCTCATAACAACCACTTCAGTTGTGCTATTATACACTCTGCTGGTAATCTCCCCACCTCCCATTCTTTCCACATGGCTAAACTACCTCAAGTATTATGTTTTACCTACTCTTCCACTCTGCAATTCATTCCCTTTGCATTCAAATAATACTGAATCTCACATATACCAGTTTATTTTCTTTATGCTAGCTGAGGTTATGAGGTTGGGCTACAGATAAGGTTTTGCATAGGAGGGTGGACATGTTAGAAATGAAATGTTTGAGGACAATATTTGGTGTGAGGTGGTTTGATCGAGTAAGTAATGAGAGGGTAAGAGAGATGTGTGTTAATAAAAAGAGTGTGGTTAAGAGAGCTCTGTACATGCCTTCACCCTCTCAATCAATACTCTCCCATATAATTTCCCAAGAATACTCCACAAACGTTTATTTTGCTTTGTCGCTGTCTCCTGCGTTAGCAAGGTAGCGCAAGGAAACAGACGAAAGAATGGCCCAACCCATCCACATACACATGTATATACATACACATCCACACACACAAATATACATACCTATACATCTCAACGTATACATATATATACACACACAGACATATACATACATACACATGTACATAATTCATACTGTCTACCTTTATTCATTCCCATCGCCACCCTGCCACAAATGAAATAACAACCCCCTCCCCCCTCATGTGTGCGAGGTAGTGATGGAAAAGACAACAAAGGCCCCATTTGTTCACACTCAGTCTCTAGCTGTCATGTATAATGCACCGAAACCACAGCTCCCTTTCCACATCCAGGCCCCACAGAACTTTCCATGGATTACCCCAGACGCTTCACATGCCCTGGTTCAATCCATTGACAGCACGTCAACCCCGGTATACCGCATCGTTCCAATTCACTCTATTCCTTGCACGCCTTTCACCCTCTTGCATGTTCAGGCCTCGATCACTCAAAATTTTTTTCACTCCTTCTTTCCACCTCCAATTTGGTCTCCCACTTCTTGTTCCCTCCACCTCTGACACATATATCCTCTTTTTCAACCTTTCCTCACTCATTCTTTCCATGTGACCAAACCATTTCAAAACACCCTCTTCTGCTCTCTCAACCACACTCTTTTTATTACCACACATCTCTCTTACCCTATTATTACTTACTCGATCAAACCACCTCACACCACATATTGCCCTCAAACATCTCATTTCCAGCACATCCACCCTCCTGCACACAACTCTATCCATAGCCCACGCCTCGCAACCATACAACATTGTTGGAACCACTATTCCCTCAAACATACCCATTTTTCGCTTTCCGAGATAATGTTCTCGACTTCCACGCATTCTTCAAGGCTCCCAGGATTTTCGCCCCCTCCCCCACCCTATGATTCACTTCTGCTTCCATGGTTCCATCCGCTGCCAAATCCACTCCCAGATATCTAAAACACTTCACTTCCTCCAGTTTTTCTCCATTCAAACTTACCTCCCAATTGACTTGACCCTCAACCCTACTGTACCTAATAAACTTGGTCTTATTCACATTTACTCTCAACTTTCTTCTTTCACACACTTTACCAAACTCAGTCACCAGCTTCTGCAGTTTCTCTCATGAATCAGCCACCAGCGCTGTATCATCAGCGAACAACAACTGACTCACTTCCCAAGCTCTCTCATCCACAACAGACTGCATACTTGCCCCTCTTTCCAAAACTCTTGCATTCACCTCCCTAACAACCCTATCCATAAACAAATTAAACAACCATGGAAACATCACACACCCCTGCCGCAAACCTACATTCACTGAGAACCAATCACTTTCCTCTCTTCCTACACGTATACCTCTGTAATTTGAGCACTCACCTTTATCCCCTTTGCCTTTATACAATGGCGCTATGCATGCACTCCGCCAATCCTCAGGCATCTCACCATGAGTAATACATACATTAAATATCCTTACCAACCAATCAACAACACAGTCACCTTCTTTTTTTTAATAGATTCCACTGCAATATCATCGAAACCCGCTGCCTTGCTGGCTTTCATCTTCCGCAAAGCTTTTACTAACTCTTCTCTGTTTACCAAATTATTCTCCCTAACCCTTTCACTTCGCACACCACCTCGGCCAAAACACCCTATATCTGCCACTCTGTCATCAAACACATTCAACAAACCTTCAAAATGCTCATTCCATCTCCTCACACCACCACTACTTTTTATCACCTCTCCATTAGCCCCCTTCACCGATGTTCTCATTTGTTCTTTTGTCTTACGCACTTTATTTACCTCCTTCCAAAACATCTTTTTTTATTATATTATTTAATTTTGCTTTGTCGCTGTCTCCTGCGTTAGCGAGGTAGCGCAGGGAAACAGACGAAAGAACAGCCAAACCCACCCACATACACATGTATATACATACACGTCCACACGCGCAAATATACATACCTATGTATCTCAATGTATACATATATATACACACACAGACATATACATATATACACATGTACATAATTCATACTGTCTGCCTTTATTCATCCCATCGCCACCTCGCCACACATGGAATAACAACCCCCTCCTCCCTCATGTGTGTGAGGTAGTGCTAGGAAAAGACAACAAAGGCCCCATTCGTTCACACTCAGTCTCTAGCTGTCATGTAATAATGCACCGAAACCACAGCTCCCTTTCCACATACAAGCCCCACAGAACATTCCATGGTTTACCCCAAACGCTTCACATACCCTGGTTCAATCCATTGACAGCACGTCAACCCCCGTATACCACATCATTCCAATTCACTCTATTCCTTGCATGCCTTTCACCCTCCTGCATGTTCAGATCCTGATCACTCAAAATCTTTATCACTCCATCTTTCCACCTCTAATTTGGTCTCACACTTCTCCTCGTTCCCTCCACCTCTGACACATATATCCTCTTGGTCAATCTTTCCTCACTCATTCTCTCCATGTGACCAAACCATTTCAAAACACCCTCTTCTGCTCTCTCAACCACACTCTTTTTATTACCACACATATCTCTTACCCTATAATTACTTAATCGATCAAACCACCTCACACCACTTATTGTCCTCAAGCATCTCATTTCCAGCACATCCACCCTCCTGCGCACAACTCTATGCATAGCCCATAGACCATTATTCCTTCAAACATACCCATTTTTGCTTTCCGAGATAATTTTCGAGAATTTTCACCCCCTCCCCCACCCTATGATTTACTTCCGCTTCCATGGTTCCATCCGCTGCCAAATCCACTCCCAGATATCTAAAACACTTCACTTCCTCCAGTTTTTCTCCATTCAAACTTTCCTCCCATTTGACTTGACCCTCAACCCTACTGTACCTAATAACCTTACTCTTATTCACATTTACTCTCAACTTTCTTCTTTCACACACTTTACCAAACTCAGTCACCAGCTTCTGCAGTTTCTCACATGAATCAGCCACGAGCGCTGTATCATCAGCGAATAACAACTGACTCACTTCCCAAGCTCTCTCATCCACAACAGGCTGCATGCTTGCCCCTCTTTCCAAAACTCTTGCATTCACCTCCCTAACGACCCCATCCATAAACAAGTTAAACAACCATGGAGACATCACACACCCCTGCCGCAAACCTACATTCACTGAGAATCTGTCACTTTCCTCTCTTCCTACACGCACACATCCCTTACATCCTCAATAAAAACTTTTCACTGCTTCTAACAACTTGCCTCCCACACCATATATTCTTAATACCTTCCACAGAGCATATCTGTCATCTCTTATCATATGCCTTCTCCAGATCCATAAATGCTACATACAAATCCATTTGCTTTTCTAAGTATTTCTCACATACATTCTTCAAAGCAAACACCTGATCCACACATCCTCTACCACTTCTGAAACCACACTGCTCTTCCCCAATTTGATGCTCTGTACATGCCTTCACCCTCTCAATCAATACCCTCCCATATAATTTACCAGGAATACTCAACAAACTTGTACCTCTGTAGTTTGAGCACTCACCCCTTTGCCTTTGTACAATGGCACTGTGCAAGAATTCTGCCAATCCTCAGGCACCTCACCGCGAATCATGCATACATTAAATAACCTTACCAACCAGTCAACAATACAGTCACACCCTTTTTTAATAAATTCCACTACAATACCATCCAAACCTGCTGCCTTGCCGGCTTTCATCTTCTGCAAAGCTTTTACTACCTCTTCTCTGTTTACCAAATCATTTTCCCTAACCCTCTCACTTTGCACACCACTTCGACCAAAACACCCTATATCTGCCACTCTATCATCAAACACATTGAACAGACCTTCATAATACTCACTACATTTCCTTCTCACATCACCACTACTTTTTATCACCTCCCCATTAGCCCCCTTCACTGAAGTTCCCATTTGTTCCCTTGTCTTAAGCACTTTATTTACCTCCTTCCAAAACATCTTTTTATTCTCCCTAAAATTTAATGATACTCTCTCACCCCAACTTTCATTTGCCCTCTTTTTCACCTCTTGCACCTTTCTCTTGACCTCCTGCCTCTTTCTTTTATACATCTCCCACTCATTTGCATTATTTCCCTGCAAAAATCGTCCAAACGTCTCTCTCTTGTCTTTCACTAATAATCTTCTTCATCCCACCACTCACTACCCTTTCTAATCAACCCACCTCCGACGCTTCTCATGCCACAAGCATCTTTTGCGCAAGCCATCACTGCTTCCCTAAATACATCCCATTCCTCCCCACTCCCCTTACCTCCTTTGTTTTTGCCTTTTTCCATTCTGTATTCAGTCTCTCCTGGTACTTCCTCACACAAGTCTCCTTCCCAAGCTCACTTACTCTCACCACTCTCTTCACCCCAACATTCTCTCTTCTTTTCTTAAAACTTCTACAAATCTTCACCTTTGCCTCCACAAGATAATGATCAGACATCACTCCAGTTGCACCTCTCAGCACATTAACATCCAAAAGTCTCTCTTTCACGTGCCTATCAATTAACACATAACCCAATAACGCTCTCTGGCCATCTCTCCTACTTACATACGTATACTTGTGTATAATTGGTATACATGGAGTGTTCAGTGTTGTAAGTGGAAATGGTGAAGAGCTTGTAGATTTATGTGCTGAAAAAGGACTGGTGATTGGGAATGCCTGGTTTAAGAAGCGAGATATACATAAGTATACGTATGTAAGTAAGAGAGATGGCCAGAGAGCGTTATTGGATTATGTGTTAATTGTAATGACGCACGAAAGAGAGACTTTTGGATGTTAATGTGCTGAGAGGTGCAACTGGACGGATGTCTGATCATTATCTTGTGGAAGCGAAGGTGAAGATTTGTGGGGGTTTTCAGAAAAGAAGAGAGAATGTTGGGGTGAAGAGGGTGGTGAGAGTAAGTGAGCTTGGGAAGGAGACTTGTGTGAGGAAGTACCAGGAGAGACTGAGTACAGAATGGAAAAAGGTGAGAACAAAGGAGGTAAGGGGAGTGGGGGAGGAATGGGATGTATTTAGGGAATCAGTGATGGCTTGCATAAAAGATGCTTGTGGCATGAGAAGAGTGGGAGGTGGGTTGATTAGAAAAGGTAGTGAGTGATGGGATGAAGAAGTAAGATTATTAGTGAAAGAGAAGAGAGAGGCATTTGGACACTTTTGCAGGGAAAAATGCAAATGAGTGGGAGAGGTATAAAAGAAAGAGACAGGAGGTCAAAAGAAAGGTGCAAGAGGTGAAAAAGAGGGCAAATGAGAGTTGGGGTGGGAGAGTATCATTATATTTTAGGGAGAATAAAAAGATGTTTTGGAAGGAGGTAAATAAAGTGCGTAAGACATAGGGAACAAATGGGAACTTCAGTGAAGGGGGCTAATGGGGAGGTGATAAAAAGTAGTGGTCATGTGAGAAGGAGATGGAGTGAGTATTTTGAAGGTTTGTTGAATGTGTTTGATGATAGAGTGGCAGATATAGGGTGTTTTGGTCGAGGTGGTGTACAAAGTGAGAGGGTTAGGGAAAATTATTTGGTAAATAGAGAAGAGGTAGTAAAAGCTTTGCGGAAGATGAAAGCCAGCAAGGCAGCAGGTTTGGATGGTATTGCAGTGGAATCTATTAAAAAAGGGTGTGACTGTATTGTTGACTGGTTGGTAAGGTTATTTAATGTATGTATGATTCGCGGTGAGGTGCCTGAGGATTGGCGGAATGCTTGCATAGTGCCATTGTACAAAGGCAAAGGGGATAAGAGTGAGTACTCAAATTACAGAGGTATAAGTTTGTTGAGTATTCTTGGTAAATTATATGGGAGTGTATTGATTGAGAGTATCATTAAATTTTAGGGAGAATAAAAAGATGTTCTGGAAGGAGGTAAATAAAGTGCGTAAGACAAGGGAGCAAATGGGAACTTCAGTGAAGGGCGCAAATGGGGAGGTGATAACAAGTAGTGGTGATGTGAGAAGGAGATGGAGTGAGTATTTTGAAGGTTTGTTGAAAGTGTTTGATGATAGAGTGGCAGATATAGGGTGTTTTGGTCGAGGTGGTGTGCAAAGTGAGAGGGTTAGGGAAAATGATTTGGTAAACAGAGAAGAGGTAGTGAAAGCTTTGCGGAAGATGAAAGCCGGCAAGGCAGCAGGTTTGGATGGTATTGCAGTGGAATTTATTAAAAAAGGGGGTGACTGTATTGTTGACTGGTTGGTAAGGTTATTTAATGTATGTATGACTCATGGTGAGGTGCCTGAGGATTGGCGGAATGCGTGCATAGTGCCATTGTACAAAGGCAAAGGGGATAAGAGTGAGTGCTCAAATTAAGTTTGTTGAGTATTCCTGGTAAATTATATGGGAGGGTATTGATTGAGAGGGTGAAGGCATGTACAGAGCATCAGATTGGGGAAGAGCAGTGTGGTTTCAGAAGTGGTAGAGGATGTGTGGATCAGGTGTTTGCTTTGAAGAATGTATGTGAGAAATACTTAGAAAAGCAAATGGATTTGTATGTGGCATTTATGGATCTGGAGAAGGCATATGATAGAGTTGATAGAGATGCTCTGTGGAAGGTATTAAGAATATATGGTGTGGGAGGAAAGTTGTTAGAAGCAGTGAAAAGTTTTTATCGAGGATGTAAGGGATGTGTACGTGTAGGAAGAGGAAAGTGATTGGTTCTCAGTGAATGTAGGTTTGCGGCAGGGGTGTGTGATGTCTCCATGGTTGTTTAATTTGTTTATGGATGGGGTTGTTAGGGAGGTAAATGCAAGAGTTTTGGAAAGAGGGGCAAGTATGAAGTCTGTTGGGGATGAGAGAGCTTGGGAAGTGAGTCAGTTGTTGTTCGCTGATGATACAGCGCTGGTGGTTGATTCATGTGAGAAACTGCAGAAGCTGGTGACTGAGTTTGGAAAAGTGTGTGGAAGAAGAAAGGTAAGAGTAAATGTGAATAAGAGCAAGGTTATTAGGTACAGTAGGTTTGAGGGTCAAGTCAATTGGGAGGTGAGTTTGAATGGAGAAAAACTGGAGGAAGTAAAGTGTTTTAGATATCTGGGAGTGGATCTGGCAGCGGATGGAACCATGGAAGCGGAAGTGGATCATAGGGTGGGGTAGGGGGCGAAAATCCTGGGGGCCTTGAAGAATGTGTGGAAGTCGAGAACATTATCTCGGAAAGCAAAAATGGGTATGTTTGAAGGAATAGTGGTTCCAACAATGTTGTATGGTTGCGAGGCGTGGGCTATGGATAGAGTTGTGCGCAGGAGGATGGATGTGCTGGAAATGAGATGTTTGAGGACAATGTGTGGTGTGAGGTGGTTTGATCGAGTGAGTAACGTAAGGGTAAGAGAGATGTGTGGAAATAAAAAGAGCGTGGTTGAGAGAGCAGAAGAGGGTGTTTTGAAGTGGTTTGGGCACATGGAGAGGATGAGTGAGGAAAGATTGACCAAGAGGATATATGTGTCGGAGGTGGAGGGAACAAGGAGAAGAGGGAGACCAAATTGGAGGTGGAAAGATGGAGTGAAAAAGATTTTGTGTGATCGGGGCCTGAACATGCAGGAGGGTGAAAGGAGGGCAAGGAATAGAGTGAATTGGAGCGATGTGGTATACCGGGGTTGACGTGCTGTCAGTGGATTGAAGCAAGGCATGTGAAGCGTCTGGGGTAAACCATGGAAAGCTGTGTAGGTATGTATATTTGCGTGTGTGGACGTATGTATATACATGTGTATGGGGGGGGGGTTGGGCCATTTCTTTCGTCTGTTTCCTTGCGCTACCTCGCAAACGCGGGAGACAGCGACAAAGTATAATAAAAAAAAATATAAATAATATATATTGATTGAGAGGGTGAAGGCATGTACAGAGCATCAGATTGGGGAAGAGCAGTGTGGTTTCAGAAGTGGTAGAGGATGTGTGGATCAGGTGTTTGCTTTGAAGAATGTATGTGAGAAATACTTAGAAAAACAAATGGATTTGTATGTAGCATTTATGGATCTGGAGAAGGCATATGATAGAGTTGATCGAGATGCTCTGTGGAAGGTTTTAAGAACATATGGTGTGGGAGGCAAGTTGTTAGAAGCAGTGAAAAGTTTTTATCGAGGATGTAAGGCATGTGTATGTGTAGGAAGAGAGGAAAGTGATTGGTTCTCAGTGAATGTAGGTTTGCGGCAGGGGTGTGTGATGTCTCCGTAGTTGTTTAATTTGTTTATGGATGGGGTTGTTAGGGAGGTGAATGCAAGGGTTTTGGAAAGAGGGTCAAGTATGAAGTCTGTTGTGGATGAGAGAGCTTGGGAAGTGAGTCAGTTGTTGTTCGCTGATGATACAGCGCTGGTGGCTGATTCATGTAAGAAACTGCAGAAGCTGGTAAAGTGTGTGAAAGAAGAAAGTTAAGAATAAATGTGAATAAGAGGAAGGTTATTAGGTACAAGTCAATTGGGAGGTAAGTTTGAATGGAGAAAAACTGGAGGAAGTAAAGTGTTTAGATATCTGGGAGTAGATCTGGCAGCGGATGGAACCATGGATGCGGAAGTGAATCATAGGGTGGGGGAGGGGGTGAAAATTCTGGGATCCTTGAAGAATGTGTGGAAGTCGAGAACATTATCTCGGAAAGCAAAAATGGGTATGTTTGAAGGAATAGTGGTTCCAGCAATGTTGTATGGTTGCGAGGCGTGGGCTATGGATAGAGTTGTTTTGCAGGAGGGTGGATGTGCTGGAAATGAGATGTTTGAGGACAATATGTTGTGTGAGGTGGTTTGATCGTGGCCACATGGAGAGAATGAGTGAGGAAAGATTGACCAAGAGGATATATGTGTCAGAGGTGGAGGGAACGAGGAGAAGTGCGAGACCAAATTGGAGGTGGAAAGATGGAGTGAAAAAGATTTTGAGTGATCGGGGCCTGAACATGCAGGAGGGTGAGAGGCGTGCATGGAAGAGAGTGAATTGGAACAATGTTTTATACCGGGGTCGACGTGCTGTCAGTGGATTGAACCAGGGCATGTGTAGCGTCTGGGGTAAACCATGTAAAGTTGTGTGGGGCCTGGATGTGGAAAGGGAGCTGTGGTTTCGGTGCATTATTACATGACAGCTAGAGACTGAGTGTGAACGAATGGGGCCTTTGGTGTCTTTTCCTAGCGCTACCTTGCACACATGAGGGGGAGGGGGTTGTTATTCCATGTGTGGCGAGGTGGTGATGGGAACAAATAAAGGCAGACAGTATGAATTATGTACATGTGTATATATGTATATGTCTGTGTGTATATATATGTGTACATTGAGATGTATAGGTATGTATATTTGCGTGTGTGGACATGTATGTATATACATGTGTATGTGGGTGGGTTGGGCCATTCTTTCGTCTGTTTCCTTGCGCTACCTCACTAAGGTGGGAGACAGCAACAAAGCAAAATGATAAATAAATATAATAAATCTCTCTTTTTAAACCAGGTATTCCCGATCACAAGTCCTTTTTCCGCACATAAATCTACAAGCTCTTCACCATTTCCATTTACAACACTAAACATCCCATGTATACCAATTATTCCCTCAACTGTCACATTACTCACCTTTGCATTCAAATCACCCATCACTTTAAACCAGTCTCATGCATGAAAACCACAAACACACTCATTCAGCTGCTCCCAAAACACTTGCCTCTCATGATCTTTCTTTTCATGCCCAGGTGCATATGCACCAATAATCACCCATCTCTCTCCATCAACTTTCAGTTTTACCCATATCAATGTAGAGTTTACTTTCTTACACTCTATCACATACTCCCACAACTCCTGTTTCAGGAGTAGTGCTACTCCTTCCCTTGCTCTTGTCCTCTCACTAACCCCTGACTTTACTCCCAAGACATTCCCAAACCACTCTTCCCCTTTACCTTTGAGCTTCGTTTCACTCAGAGCCAAAACATCCATGTTCCTTTCCTCAAACATACTACCTATCTCTCCTTTTTTCTCATCTTGGTTACATCCACACACATTTAGACACCCCAATCTGAGCCCTCGAGGAGGATGAGCACTCCCCGCGTGACTCCTTCTTCTGTTTTCCCGTTTAGAAAGTTAAATTACAAGGAGGGGAGGGTTTCTAGCCCCACGCTCCCATCCCCTTTAGTCGCCTTGTACGACATGTGAGGAATGCGTGGGAAGTATTCTTTCTCCCCTATCCCCTAATATTTATGATACTCTCTCACCCCAACTTTCATTTGCCCACTTTTTCACCTCTTGCACCTTTCTCTTGACCTCCTCCCTCTTTCTTTTATACTTTTTGCAGTCATTTGCACTATTTGCCTGCTAAACTCTTCCAAATGCCACTCTTTTCTCTTTTACTAATAATCTTACTTCTTTATCCCACGCTTCTCATGCCATAAGCATCTTTTGCGCAAGCGAACACTGCTACCCTAATTACATCCCATTCCTCCCCCACTCCCCTTACGTCCTTTGCTCTCACCTTTTTCCATTCTATGCTCAGTATCTCCTGGTACTTCCTCGCATAAGTCTCCTTCCCAAGCTCACAGACTCTCACCACTCTCTTCACCCCAACATTCTCTCATCTTTTCTGAAAACCTCAACAAATCTTCACCTTCGTCTCCACAAGATGATGATCAGACATCCCTCCAGTTGCACCTCTCAGCACATTAACATCCAAAAGTCTCTCTTTTGCACGCCTATCAATTAACCCATAATCCAATAACACTATCTGGCCATCTCTCCTACTTACATATGTATACTTATGTATATCTTATGTATATCCTGAAACAGGAGTTGTGGGAGTATGTGATAGAATGTAAGAAAGTAAATTCTCGATTAATATTGGTAAAACTGAAACTTGATGGAGAGAGATGGGTGATTATTGGTGCATATGCACCTGGGCATGAGAAGAAAGATCATGAGAGGCAAGTGTTTTGGGAGCAGCTGAATGAGTGTGTTAGTGGTTTTGATGCACGAGACCGGGTTATAGTGATGGGTGATTTGAATGCAAAGGTGAGTAATGTGGCAGTTGAGGGAATTATTGGTATACATGGGGTGTTCAGTGTTGTAAATGGAAATTGTGAAGAACTTGTAGATTTATGTGCTGAAAAAGGACTGGTGATTGGGAATACCTGGTTTAAAAAGCGAGATATACATAAGTATACGTATGTAAGTAGGAGAGATGGCCAGAGAGCGTTATTGGATTACGTGTTAATTGAGAGGCGCGCGAAAGAGAGACTTTTGGATGTTAATGTGCTGAGAGGTGCATCTGGAGGGATGTCTGATCATTATCTTGTGGAGGCTAAGGTGAAGATTTGTATGGGTTTTCAGAAAAGAAGAGTGAATGTTGGGGTGAAGAGGGTGGTGAGAGTAAGTGAGCTTGGGAAGGAGACTTGTGTGAGGAAGTACCAGGAGAGACTGAATACAGAATGGAAAAAGGTGAGAACAATGGAAGTAAGGGGAGTGGGGGAGGAATGGGATGTATTTAGGAAATCAGTGATGGATTGCGCAAAAGATGCTTGTGGCATGAGAAGAGTGGGAGGTGGGTTGATTAGAAAGGGTAGTGAGTGGTGGGATGAAGAAGTAAGATTATTAGTGAAAGAGAAGAGAGAGGCATTTGGACGATTTTTGCAGGGAAAAAATGCAATTGAGTGGGAGATGTATAAAAGAAAGAGACAGGAGGTCAAGAGAAAGGTGCAAGAGTTGAAAAAGAGGGCAAATGAGAGTTGGGGTGGGAGAGTATCATTAAATTTTAGGGAGAATAAAAAGATGTTCTGGAAGGGGGTAAATAAAGTGCGTAAGACAAGGGAGCAAATGGGAACTTCAGTGAAGGGCGCAAATGGGGAGGTGATAACAAGTAGTGGTGATGTGAGAAGGAGATGGAGTGAGCATTTTGAAGGTTTGTTGAATGTGTTTGATGATAGAGTGGCAGATATAGGGTGTTTTGGTCGAGGTGGTGTGCAAAGTGAGAGGGTTAGGGAAAATGATTTGGTAAACAGAGAAGAGGTAGAAAAACTTTATGGAAGATGAAAGCCAGCAAGGCAGCAGGTTTGGATGGTATTGCAGTGGAATTTATTAAAAAAGGGTGTGACTGTATTGTTGACTGGTTGGTAAGGTTATTTAATGTATGAATGACTCATGGTGAGGTGCCTGAGGATTGGCGGAATGCTTGCATAGTGCCATTGTTTAAAGGCAAAGGGGATAAGAGTGAGTGCTCAAATTACAGAGGTATAAGTTTGTTGAGTATTCCTGGTAAATTATATGGGAGGGTATTGATTGAGAGGGTGAAGGCATGTACAGAGCATCAGATTGGGGAAGAGCAGTGTGGTTTCAGAAGTGGTAGAGGATGTGTGGATCAGGTGTTTGCTTTGAAGAATGTATGTGAGAAATACTTAGAAAAGCAAATGGATTTGTATGTAGCATTTATGGATCTGGAGAAGGCATATGACAGAGTTGATAGAGATGCTCTGTCGAAGGTATTAAGAATATATGGTGTGGGAGGCAAGTTGTTAGAAGCAGTGAAAAGTTTTTATCGAGGATGTAAGGCATGTGTACGTGTAGGAAGAGAGGAAAGTGATTGGTTCTCATTGAATGTAGGTTTGCGGCAGGGATGTGTGATGTCTCCATGGAATGTTTAATTTGTTTATGGATGGGGTTGTTAGGGAGGTGAATGCAAGAGTTTTGGAAAGAGGGGCAAGTATGAAGTCTGTTGTGGATGAGAGAGCTTGGGAAGTGAGCCAGTTGTTGTTCGCTGATGATACAGCGCTGGTGGCTGATTCATGTGAGAAACTGCAGAAGCTGGTGACTGAGTTTGGTAAAGTGTGTGAAAGAAGAAAGTTAAGAGTTAATGTGAATAAGAGCAAGGTTATTAGGTACAGTAGGGTTGAGGGTCAAGTCAGTTGGGAGATAAGTTTGAATGGAGAAAAACTGGAGGAAGTAAAGTGTTTTAGATATCTGGGAGTGGATCTGGCAGCGGATGGAACCATGGAAGCAGAAGTGAATCATGGGGTGGGGGAGGGGGCGAAAATCCTGGGAGCCTTGAAGAATGTGTGGAAGTCGAGAACATTATCTCGGAAAGCAAAAATGGGTATGTTTGAAGGAATAGTGGTTCCAACAATGTTGTATGGTTGCGAGGCGTGGGCTATGGATAGAGTTGTGCGCAGGAGGTTGGATGTGCTGGAAATGAGATGTTTGAGGACAATGTGTGGTGTGAGGTGGTTTGATCGAGTAAGTAATTTAAGGGTAAGGGAGATGTGTGGAAATAAAAAGAGCGTGGTTGAGAGAGCAGAAGAGGGTGTTTTGATATGGTTTGGGCACATGGAGAGAATGAGTGAGGAAAGATTGACCAAGAGGATATATGTGTCGGAGGTGGAGGGAACGAGGAGAAGTGGGAGACCAAATTGAAGGTGGAAAGATGGAGTGAAAAAGATTTTGTGTGATCGGGGCCTGAACATGCAGGAGGGTGAAAGGAGGGCAAGGAATAGAGTGAATTGGATCGATGGTATACCGTGGTTGACTTGCTGTCAGTGGATTGAATCAGGGCATGTGAAGCGTCTGGAGTAAACCATGGAAAGTTGTGTGGGGCCTGGATGTGGAAAGGGAGCTGTGGTTTCGGGCATTTTTGCGTGGCAGCTAGAGACTGAGTGTGAACAAATGGGGCCTTTGTTGTCTTTTCCTAGTGCCACCTTGCACACATGAGGGGGGAGGGGGAAGGTATACCATGTGTGGCGAGGTGGCGATGGGAGTGAATGGGGGCAGACAGTGTGAATTGTGTGCATGGGTATATATGTATGTGTCTGTGTATGTATATATATGTGTACATTGAGATGTATAGGTATGTATATTTGCGTGTGTAGACGTGTGTGTGTATATATTGTGTATGGGGGTGGGTTGGGCCATTTCTTTCGTCTGTTTCCTTGCGCTACCTCGCAAACGCGGGAGACAGCGACAAAGCAAAATAATAGATAAAAAATATCTCTGTTTTTAAACCAAGTATTTCCAATCACCAGTCCTTTTTCAGCACAAATCTCCAAGCTCCTTACCATTTCCATTTACAACACTGAACACCCTATGGACACCAATTATTCCCTCAACTGCCACATTGCTCACCTTAGCATTCAAATCACCCATCACTATAATCCGGTCTCGTGCATCAAAACTACTAACACACTCACTCAGTTGTTCTCAAAACACTTGCCTCTCATGATCTTTTTTCTCATGCCCAAGTGCATATGCACCAATAATCACCCATCTCTCTCCATCCATTTTCAGTTTTACCTATATCAATCAAGAGTTTACTTTCTTACACTATCACATACTCCACCACTCCTGTTTCAGGGCTAGTGCTACTCCTTTCTTTGCTTTGGTTCTCTTACAAACCCCTGACTTTACTCTCAAAACATTCCCAAACCACTCTTCCCCTTTATCCTTGAGCTTCGTTTCACTCAGAGCCAAAACATTGAGGTTCTTTTCCTCAAAAGTATGGCCTATCTCTCCTTTTTTCTCATCTTGGTTACATCCACAGACATTTAGACACCCCAATCTAAGCCTTCACGGAGGATGAGCTCTCCCTGCATGACTACTTCTTCTGTTTCTCCTTTTAGAAAGTTAAAATACAAGGAGGGGAGTGTTTCTAGCCCCCCACTCCCGTCCCCTTTATTCGCCTTCTACGACTTATGAGGAATGCGTGGGAAGTATTCTTTCTCCCCTATATATATTACCCCTGGGGATAGGGGAGAAAGAATACTTCCCACGTATTATGCGCGTGTCGTAGAAGGCGACTAAAAGGAGAGGGAGTGGGGGGATGGAAATCCTCCCCTCTCATTTTAAATCTTCCAAAAGAAGGAACAGAGAAGGGGGCAAGTGAGCATATTCCCTCAAAGGCTCCGTCCTCTGACCTTGGTGCTACCTCGTTAATGCGAGAAATGGCGAATAGTATAAAAGAAAAAACCACACTCTTTTTATTGCCACACATCTCTCGTACCCTTTCATTACTTAGTCGATCAAACTACCTTACACCACATATTGTCCTCAAACATTTCATCTCCAACACATTTACCCTATTCTGCACACCCATGTCTATATCCCATGCCTTGCAATCATAAAACATGTTAGAACCACTACTCCTTCAAACATACCCATTTTTGCTCTCTGAGATAACGTTCTTGCCTTCCACACATTCTTCAACTCTCCCAGATCCTTCAGTCCCTCCCCCATCTTATGACTCACTTCCACTTCTATGTTTCCTTCCGCTGCCAAATCTACTCCCAGATATCTAAAACACCTCACCTTCTCCAGTTTTTCTCCATTCAAACTTATCTCTCAATTGACTTGTCCCTCAACCCTACTGTACCTAATAACCTTGCTCTTAACCACATTTACTCTCAGCTTTCTTCTTTTGCACACTTTACCAGCTTCTGCAGTTTCTTACCCGAATCAACCACCAGCGCCGTATCATCAGCGAACAACAGTGACTAACTTCCCAAGCCCTCTCATCCATAACAGACTGCATACTTTCCCCCTCTCCAAAACTCTTGCATTTACCTCCCTAACAACCCCATCCATAAACAAATTAAACAACCATAGAGACATCACACACCCCTGCCACAAACGGAAATTCACTGAGAACCAATCGCTTTCCTCTCTTCCTACTTGTACACATACCTTACATCCATGATAAAAACTTTTCACTGCTTCTAGCAACTTGTCTCCCACACCATATGTTCTTAATACCTTCCACAAAGCATCTCTATCAACTCTATCATATGCCTTCTCCAGATCCATAAATGCTACATACAAATTCATTTGTTTTTCTAAGTATTTCTCACATACATTCTTCAAAGCAGACACCTGATCCACACATCCTCTACCACTTCTGAAACCACACTGTTCTTCCCTATTCTATGCTCTGTACATGCCTCTGTATTTAGGGAAGCAGTGATGACTTGCGCAAAAGATGCATGTGGCATGAGAAAGGTGGGAGGTGGACAGATTAGAAAGGGTAGTGGGTGGTGGGATGGAAAAGTAAGATTGTCAGTGAAAGAAAAGAGAGAGGTATTTGGAAGATTTTTGCAGGGAAGTAGTGCAAATGACTGGGAGATGTATTAAAGGAAGAGGCAGGAGGTGAAGAGAAAGGTGCACGAGTTGAAAAAGAGGTCAGATGAGAGATGGGGTGAGAGAGTATCATTAAATTTTAGAGAGAATAAGATGTTTTGGAAGGAGGTAGATAAAGTACGTAAGACAAGAGAACAAATGAGAACACCGGTGAAGGGGGCAAATGGGGAAGTAATAACAGGTAGTGATGAAGCGAGAAGGAGATGGAGTGAGTATTTTGAAGTTTTGTTGAGTGTGTTTGATGATAGTGTTTTGGTCAGGGTGGTGTGCAAAGTGAGAGAGTCAGGGAGAATGGTTTGGTAAACAGAAAAGAGGTAGTGAAAACTTTGTGGAAGATGAAAGCCGGCAAAGTGGTGGGTTTGGATGGTATTGCAGTGGACTTTATTAAAAAAGGGGTGACTGTGTTGTTGATTGGTTGGTAAGGATATTCAGTGTATGTATGGATCATGGTGAAATGCCTGAGGATTGGCAGAATGCATGCATAGTGCCATTGTACAAAGGCAAAGGGGGTAAATTTGAGTGTTCAAACTACAGAGGCATACGTTTGTTGAGTATTCCTTAGAAATTACATTACATAGGAGGGTATTGATTGAGAGGGTGAAGGCATGCACAGAGCATCAGATTGGGGAAGAGCAGTGTGGTTTCAGAAGTGGTAGAGGATGTTTGGATCAGGTGTTTGCTTTGAAGAACATATATGAGAAACACTTAGAAAAACAGATGGATATGTATGTAGCATTTATGGAACTGGAGAAGGCATATGATAGGATTGATAGTGATGCTTTGTGGAAGGTTTTAAGAGTATATGGTGTGGGAGATAAGTTGCTAGAAGCGGTGAAAAGTTTTTACTAAGGATATAAGACATGTACGAGTAGGAAGAGAGGAAAGTGATTAGTTCCCAGTGAAGAATACGTTGGTTTGCGGCAGGGATGCGTGATGTCTCCATGGTTGTTTAATTTGTTTATGGATATGTTGCTTAGGAAGGTGAATGCAGGAGTTTTGGGGTAGGTTGTAAGAGCGATAAAGAATGTGTGGAGGAAGAGAATGTTATCTAGGAGTGCAAAGATGGTCATGTTTGAAGGAATAGTAGTTCCAACAATGTTATATGATTGCAAGGCATGGGCTATTGATAGGGTTGTATGGAGGAGGGTGGATGTGTTGGAAATGTTTGAGGACATTATGTGGTGTGAGGTAGGTTGATCAAGTAAGTAATTAAAGGATAAGAGAGATGTGTGGTAATATAGAGTTTGGTTGAGAGTGCAGAAGAGGGTGTGTTGAAGCGGTTTGGACATATGGAGAGAATGAGTGAGGAAAGATTGATAAAGAGGATGTATGTGTCAGAGTTGGAGGGAAGAAGAAACAAGGAGACCAAATTGGAGGTGGAAAGATGGGGTGAAAAAGATTTTGGGCAATCGAGGCCTGAACATACAGGAGGGTGAGAGATCTGCAAGGAATAGAGTGTATTGGAACAATTTGGTATACCAAGGTTGAAGTGCTGTCAGTAGACTGAACCAGGGCATGTGAAGCATGTGGAGTAAACCATGGAAAGGTCTGTTGGGCCTGGATGTGGATAGAGAGCTGTGGTTTTGGTGCATTACACATGCCAGCTAGAGACTGAGTGTGAAAGAATGTGGCCTTTTTGTCTTTTCCTAATGCTACCTCGCTGAAGGGGGGATGCTCTTTCCTGTATGGTGGGTTAGTGACAGGAATGGATGAAGGCAAGCAAGTATGAATATGTACTTGTGTATATATGTATATGTCTGTGTATGTATATGTATGTTATTTTATTTATTTTATTATACTTTGTTGTTGTCTCCCTTGTTAGTGAGTTAGCGCAAGGAAACTGACAAAAGAATGGCCCAACCCACCCGCATACACATGTATATACATACACATCCACACACGCACATATACATACTTATACATCTCAATGTATTTTTTTTTTATTTATTTAGCTTTGTTGCTGTCTCCCGCGTTTGCGAGGTAGCGCAAGGAAAAAGACGAAAGAAATGGCCCAACCCACCCCCATACACAATGTATATACATACATGTCCACACACGCAAATTTTTTTTTTTTTTTTATACCTCGTTGCTGTCTCCCGCGTTTGCGAGGTAGCGCAAGGAAACAGATGAAAGAAATGGCCCAACCCCCCCCATACACATGTACATACACACGTCCAAACACGCAAATATACATACCTACACAGCTTTCCATGGTTTACCCCGGACGCTTCACATGCCTTGATTCAATCCACTGACAGCACGTCAACCCCTGTATACCACATCACTCCAATTCACTCTATTCCTTGCCCTCCTTTCACCCTCCTGCATGTTCAGGCCCCGATCACACAAAATCCTTTTCACTCCATCTTTCCACCTCCAATTTGGTCTCCCTCTTCTCCTCGTTCCCTCCACCTCCGACACATATATCCTCTTGGTCAATCTTTCCTCACTCATTCTCTCCATGTGCCCAAACCATTTCAAAACACCCTCTTCTGCTCTCGCAACCACGCTCTTTTTATTTCCACACATCTCTCTTACCCTTACGTTACTTACTCGATCAAACCACCTCACACCACACATTGTCCTCAAACATCTCATTTCCAGCACATCCATCCTCCTGCGAACAACTCTATCCATAGCCCACGCCTCGCAACCATACAACATTGTTGGAACCACTATTCCTTCAAACATACCCATTTTTGCTTTCCGGGATAATGTTCTCGACTTCCACACATTTTTCAAGGCTCCCAAAATTTTCGCCCCCTCCCCCACCCTATGATCCACTTCCGCTTCCATGGTTCCATCCGCTGACAGATCCACTCCCAGATATCTAAAACACTTCACTTCCTCCAGTTTTTCTCCATTCAAACTTACCTCCCAATTGACTTGACCCTCAACCCTACTGTACCTAATAACCTTACTCTTATTCACATTTACTCTTAACTTTCTTCTTCCACACACTTTACCAAACTCCGTCACCAGCTTCTGCAGTTTCTCACATGAATCCGCCACCAGTGCTGTATCATCAGCGAACAACAACTGACTCACTTCCCAAGCTCTCTCATCCCCAACAGACTTCATACTTGCCCCTCTTTCCAAGACTCTTGCATTTACCTCCCTAACAACCCCATCCATAAACAAATTGAACAACCATGGAGACATCACACACCCCTGCCGCAAACCTACATTCACTGAGAACCAATCACTTTCCTCTCTTCCTACACGTACACATGCCTTACATCCTTACACACGCAAATATACATACCTATACATCTCAATGTACACATATATATACATGCAGAGACACATATATATATACCCATGCACACAATTCACACTGTCTGCCTTTATTCATTCCCATCGCCACACATGGAATACCATCCCCCTCCCCCCTCATGTGTGCGAGGTAGCACTAAGAAAAGACAACAAAGGCCCCATTCATTCACTCTCAGTCTCTAGCTGTCATGCAATAATGCCCGAAACCACAGCTCCCTTTCCTTATCCAGGCCCCACAGAACTTTCCATGGTTTACCCCAGACGCTTCACATGCCCTGATTCAATCCACTGACAGCATGTCAACCCCGGTATACCACATCGATCCAATTCACTCTATTCCTTGCCCTCCTTTCACCCTCCTGCATGTTCAGGCCCCGATCACACAAAATCTTTTTCACTTCATCTTTCCACCTCCAATTTCGTCTCCAATTTCTCCTCGTTCCCTCCACCTCCGACACATATATCCTCTTGGTCAATCTTTCCTCACTCATTCTCTCCATGTGCCCAAACCATTTCAAAACACCCTCTTCTGCTCTCTCAACCACACTCTTTTTATTTCCACACATCTCTCTTACCCTTACATTACTTACTCGATCAAACCACCTCACACCACACATTGTCCTCAAACATCTCATTTCCAGCACATCCATCCTCCTGCGCACAACTCTATCCATAGCCCACGCCTCGCAACCATACAACATTGTTGGAACCACTATTCCTTCAAACATACCCATTTTTGCTTTCCGAGATAATGTTCTCGACTTCCACACATTCTTCAAGGCTCCCAGGATTTTCGCCCCCTCCCCCACCCTATGATTCACTTCTGCTTCCATGGTTCCATCCGCTGCCAGATCCACTCCCAGATATCTAAAACACTTTACTTCCTCCAGTTTTTCTCCATTCAAACTTACCTCCCAATTGACTTGACCCTCAACCCTACTGTACCTAATAACCTTGCTCTTATTCACATTTACTCTTAACTTTCTTCTTTCACACACTTCCCACGCATTCCTCGTGTGTTGTAGAAGGCGACTAGAGGGGACGGGAGCGGGGGGCCAGAAATCCTCCCCTCCTTGTATTTCTAACTTTCTAAAATGGGAAACAGAAGAAGGCTCAGACTGGGGTGTCTAAATGTGTGTGGATGTAACCAAGATGTGAAAAAAGGAGAGATAGGTAGTATGTTTGAGGAAAGGGACCTGGATGTTTTGGCTCTGAGTGAAACGAAGCTCAAGGGTAAAAGGGAAGAGTGGTTTGGGAATGTCTTGGGAGTAAAGTCAGGGGTTAGTGAGAGGACAAGAGCAAGGGAAGGAGTAGCAGTACTCCTGAAACAGGAGTTGTGGGAGTATGTGATATGATGTAAGAAAGTAAATTCTCGATTAATATGGGTAAAACTGAAAGTTGATGGAGAGAGATGGGTGATTATTGGTGCATATGCACCTGGGCATTAGAAGAAAGATCATGAGAGGCAAGTGTTTTGGGAGCAGCTGAATGAGTGTGTTAGTGGTTTTGATGCACGAGACCGGGTTATAGTGATGGGTGATTTGAATGCAAAGGTGAGTAATGTGGCAGTTGACGGAATAATTGGTATTCATGGGGTGTTCAGTGTTGTAAATGGAAATGGTGAAGAGCTTGTAGATTTATGTGCTGAAAAAGGACTGGTGATTGGGAATACCTGGTTTAAAAAGCGAGATATACATAAGTATACATATGTAAGTAGGAGAGATGGCCAGAGAGCGTTATTGGATTACGTGTTAATTGACAGGCGCGCGAAAGAGAGACTTTTGGATGTTAATGTGCTGAGAGGTGCAACTGGAGGGATGTCTGAGCATTATCTTGTGGAGGCTAAGGTGAAGATTTGTATGGGTTTTCAGAAAAGAAAAGTGAATGTTGGGGTGAAGAGGGTGGTGAGAGTAAGTGAGCTTGGGAAGGAGACTTGTGTGAGGAAGTACCAGGAGAGACTGAATACAGAATGGAAAAAGGTGAGAACAATGGAAGTAAGTGGAGTGGGGGAGGAATGGGATGTATTTAGGGAATCAGTGATGGATTGCGCAAAAGATGCTTATGGCATGAGAAGAGTGGGAGGTGGGTTGATTAGAAAGGGTAGTGAGTGGTGGGATGAAGAAGTAAGATTATTAGTGAAAGAGAAGAGAGAGGCATTTGGACGATTTTTGCAGGAAAAAAATGCAATTGAGTGGGAGATGTATGAAAGAAAGAGACAGGAGGTCAAGAGAAAGGTGCAAGAGGTGAAAAAGAGGGCAAATGAGAGTTGGGGTGAGAGAGTATCATTAAACTTTAGGGAGAATAAAAAGATGTTCTGGAAGGAGGTAAATAAAGTGCGTAAGACAAGGGAGCAAATGGGAACTTCAGTGAAGGGCGCAAATGGGGAGGTGATAACAAGTAGTGGTGATGTGAGAAGGAGATGGAGTGAGTATTTTGAAGGTTTGTTGAATGTGTTTGATGATAGAGTGGCAGATATAGGGTGTTTTTTCTCGAGGTAGTGTGCAAAGTGAGAGGGTTAGGGAAAATGATTTGGTAAACAGAGAAGAGGTAGTAAAAGCTTTGTGGAAGATGAAAGCCGGCAAGGCAGCAGGTTTGGATGGTATTGCAGCGGAATCTATTAAAAAAGGGGGTGACTGTATTGTTGACTCGTTGGTAAGGTTATTTAATGTATGTATGACTCATGGTGAGGTGCCTGAGGATTGGCAGAATGCGTGCATAGTGCCATTGTACAAAGGCAAAGGGGATAAGAGTGAGTGCTCAAATTACAGAGGTATAAGTTTGTTGAGTATTCCTGGTAAATTATATGGGAGGGTATTGATTGAGAGGGTGAAGGCATGTACAGAGCATCAGATTGGGGAAGAGCAGCGTGGTTTCAGAAGTGGTAGAGGATGTGTGGATCAGGTGTTTGCTTTGAAGAATGTATGTGAGAAATACTTAGAAAAGCAAATGGATTTGTATGTAGCATTTATGGATCTGGAGAAGGCATATGATAGAGTTGATAGAGATGCTCTGTGGAAGGTATTAAGAATATATAGTGTGGGAGGCAAGATGTTAGAAGCAGTGAAAAGTTTTTATTGAGGATGTAAGGCATGTGTACGTGTAGGAAGAGAGGAAAGTGATTGGTTCTCAGTGAATGTAGGTTTGCGGCAGAGGTGTGTGATGTCTCCATGGTTTTGTTTAATTTGTTTATGGATGGGGTTGTTAGGGAGGTGAATGCAAGAGTTTTGGAAAGAGGGGCAAGTATGAGGTCTGTTGGGGATGAGAGAGCTTGGGAAGTGAGTCAGTTGTTGTTCGCTGATGATACAGCGCTGGTGGCTGTTTCATGTGAGAAACTGCAGAAGCTGGTGACTGAGTTTGGTAAAGTGTGTGAAAGAAGAAAGTTAAGAGTAAATGTGAATAAGAGCAAGGTTATTAGGTACAGTAGGGTTGAGGGTCAAGTCAATTGGGAGGTAAGTTTGAATGGAGAAAAACTGGAGGAAGTAAAGTGTTTTAGATATCTGGGAGTGGATCTGGCAGCAGATGGAACCATGGAAGCGGAAGTGGATCATAGGGTGGGGGAGGGGGCGAAAATCCTGGGAGCCTTGAAGAATGTGTGGAAGTCGAGAACATTATCTCGGAAAGCAAAAATGGGTATGTTTGAAGGAATAGTGATTCCAACCAATGTTGTATGGTTGCGAGGCGTGGGCTATGGATAGAGTTGTGCGCAGGAGGATGGATGTGCTGGAAATGAGATGTTTGAGGACAATGTGTGGTGTGAGGTGGTTTGATCGAGTAAGTAATGTAAGGGTAAGAGAGATGTGTGGAAATAAAAAGAGCGTGGTTGAGAGAGCAGAAGAGGGTGTTTTGAAATGGTTTGGGCACATGGAGAGAATGAGTGAGGAAAGATTGACCAAGAGGATATATGTGTCGGAGGTGGAGGGAACGATGAGAAGTGGGAGACCAAATTGGAGGTGGAAAGATGGAGTGAAAAAGATTTTGTGTGATCGGGGCCTGAACATGCAGGAGGGTGAAAGGAGGGCAAGGAATAGAGTGAATTGGATCGATTTGGTATACCGGGGTTGACGTGCTGTCAGTGGGTTGAATCAGGGCATGTAAAGCGTCTGGGGTAAACCATGGAAAGCTGTGTAGGTATGTATATTTGCGTGTGTGGACGTATGTATATACATGTGTATGGGGGTGGGTTGGGCCATTTCTTTCGTCTGTTTCCTTGCGCTATCTCGCAAACACGGGAGACAGCGACAAAGCAAAAAAAAAAATTTAATGAAAAAAGATTATATATATATATATTTTATACTTGAGTGCCATTACCCACTTTCACAAGCTCAAGGCATGTTTTTTGTTCTTGAAGAAATGATTAAGCATTTGAGACATGATTACCAACTCAGCTCTGCTATGGTTGGTATGGATTGATTTAATATACATTTAATGGGCCACCCATTGCTGGTAGTTGAGAATTCTTTCTGATTTACCTTCTTGCTTGTCAACACTTTTACTTATCCATTCTTCTTCGTACCATACCTCCACTTCTCCCTGATCCTTAACCCCACAGGAACTGCAAAATTGTCACTATCTCTAAAGAATCCTCTCACAAGTCTAGTTTTCAGCACAACCTTCCTCAACCTTTCATCCATTGCCACACAGTTAGTCAAACCATTTTATTCTTCTCTTCCATTATTTCTCATCCATGTATATCAATGGATTATCTTTTGCTGAAATAAACCCCTCTCAACACAGCCATCCACAAAATAACTTCAGTTCTCATTTATTCAAAGCACTTTTCACTGAACAACTGTCTCGCCAGTTTCATCACCTTTGAAATCATATCACTCATTACAACTGCCCATCTCTCCTCAATACCATTGACACAGTCATTCAGATTTCTCCAGAAATGCTTCACCTATTACCTCACAACCTTCATATCCACAGGTGCATATACACATGCCCATGCATAATTTGCAATTCCTGTCTTTCCTTTCATCCACACTATTCTTGATCCTTTCCATACATACTCTGTAACACCTTCCCATACTCTCAGTGATTACATAATTGCACATCCCCTGATAATTTCATTATCCCCACCCATACCACTCCTCCTTTCCCTCTTCCCTGATTATTTCATTTATCTCCACCATACTACTCCTTTCACGCCCTCCCACAAGATGCATTCATCATGACGATTTTCATTCCATACCCCCCTGCCCAAGATAACATATAGGTTTCCCCAAGGATGAGATGTCTGCTTTGTTGATGATGTAAACTATGGTTTGTACTTTTTTATTATAAAACGTGTGAGGCATAAGTATACTTTTTATATTCAAAGATGGAAAGGAGTCTAATTCTAGTAATTACTTCTTTAGGTTGCAACTCATGGAGGATCTGTTCGTATGACATCAGCAGCTCTAGAACGACTTCAATATGAACAAAGCAATTCAGGTGGGTCTACAGGAAGGGCTGTGGAAAATACATACACATATACGTGAAGATCTGCATTTTATACCCTAGAAGAATGTTTAGTAAAGAGTAAAATGGAGGTTTTGCCACTTGGTGATGATGGACACCTTTCTTCAGTAAATGTCATTTTGCGTATTTAAGAAAACACTTTCTTTGACATTTTCCTGGTTTATAAAAGTGACTAGCTTGGTTTTTGATAGATTTTTTTTATGATTTAGAGGGATGATTCACAAAAGTTCATGGGGATGATAATGTTGCTTTGGAAGGATATTAGATCTCACTTAGGATGAGAAAGCATCATTATTTATGGTTTGGCATCACCTGATTATCAGCTTCATCACCATATTTCTGAGCCTTATAAGTGAACTGAGGGTACAGGAGCCATAATGTTTTTTGTCCAGACATTGTTTTTGGCAGTGAATTATACAGTATTGGAATTTAAGAATATTCAGTTAAGTGAAGTAAACACAGGAAATTGGTACAAATCTGTTATATATTTTTACAGATTATATAAATGTTTATCCTGTTGCCTAATTCCATCATAACATGTGAGCACCCCACCATCAGGTCTTCCTGCTTTTTAGGAATCAGAAAGATATTGTCCAGTTCTGTACTCTATTCATAATGAACAACTTTCTGTAGCTATACTACATAATGGCAATACTGTTGTTGTCACCATATGTAGTCCATGAACATTTGGTATCCATGCTCTGACTTTAGTTTCTATTGACCAATGGTTTTTGAGATATTGGACAACTTTTATCAAAATACAGGTATGTTCAGTTTTTGAGACCTAGCCCCTACAGTCTGAGAAAAAGATGTCAAAGTTGATTCATGGTAAAGTATGACTTACCAAAAGTAGAAGTGAATGATGATAGTTATAAGGGATTCTATCCCTTGATAATAAGAAATGCAGAGCCATACAAGAGTGAGCAATTGCAGATGTCAGTTTGCTTAAAGTATATCATGCTCCCATAGGTGGAGCTCTTATTAGTGCAGACAATGATGGCTGGCATTATTCAATTCTATCCCGTTTTCCCCAAATGTGGCATGAACACATTATTTTGTAGTTTGTTGCTCTCATTATTATGGTTAGAATTCAAAGTGTGGTGCAGTTATCTAGCTGAATTGATTTTGGTCTAGTTTACTGGTCTGACCAGCATATTAGCTTGCCAGAGCAAATGAACCTATTTTTGATCAAGATGATTGATGATGAGGTTTTCAGGCAGACTTCCCATTACTCTTAACCTGACTAATAGAAACAAAAAGCATTCCATATGTGCTTTGGACCACCACAATGGCAGATCAAGTTTTCAAAAGGTATTACAAAGCAAGACCATCCAATTTAAGTTCTTGCATAAATGGTAAATACAAAGCTGCCCAAAAGATTGCTCAGTAAAATGTCGATTTTATTATTTTTACCAGTTTTCAGGCTGAGGCATTTTATGTGTTCTTTTGTGAATATGAAAATTACTAAGAAGACCTGAAAGGTATACTGGTTGCATCCCCTTCTCAGAGTCAGTTAGTTGTATACATTAGAATTATGATTTGAACAAAATGGTGATTAAGGATTATGCAGATGTAGGCACACCCTCATTTGCTTTGTTCTTATTTTCCTGGACTCAGTTTGTTTATATCCTTACCAGCTGGGTATAAATGGAAGAAGCTGCTTCCTTGCCTTCCCTTCCTAACCGAAGATCTTAGTTCCTTGAATGGGGCTTCCACAATGTTCAATCATCTGGTCACATCTGCCAGGCAGGACCTCAGGTCATGAAGTTTGGTGATGTATCTTTGGGGAGCAAGTGTAGGGCAGTTCAAGAGTGAGTGTTTAGTGTTTTCAATGTGGAAGTTGCATCATGGGCATAATTGGTCTTTTAAATTGTTGAAACTATGTTTGCACTGGATTTCACTATTTATGGAGACTCTGTTGCCATGGCCACCCCCTTGAGAGAGGTCCAGTTGGAACAGGCATCATATATATATTTATTTTATTTACTTATTTATTTATTTTGCTTTGTCGCTGTCTCCCGCATTAGCGAGGTAGCGCAAGGAAACAGACGAAAGAATGGCCTAACCCACCCACATACACATGTATATACATACTCGTCCACACATGCAAATATACATATATACCTCTCAACGTATACATGTATATACACACACAGACACATACATATATACACGTGTACATAATTCATACTGTCTGCCTTTATTCATTCCCATCGCCACCTCGCCACACATGGAATAATAACCCCCTCCCCCCTCATGTGTGTGAGGTAGTGCTAGGAAAAGACAATAAAGGCCACATTCGTTCACACTCAGTCTCTAGCTGTCATGTCATAATGCACCGAAACCACAGCTCCCTTTCCACATCTAGGCCCCACAGAACTTTCCATGGTTTACCCCAGACGCTTCACATGCCCTGGTTCAATCTATTGACAGCACGTCGGCCCCGGTATACCACATCGTTCCAATTCACTCTATTCCTTGCACGCCTTTCACCCTCCTGCATGTTCAGGCCCTGATCACTCAAAATCTTTTTCACTCCATCTTTCCACCTCCAATTTGGTCTCCCACTTCTCCTCATTCCCTCCACCTCTGACACATATATCCTCTTTGTCAGTCTTTCCTCACTCATTCTCTCCATGTGACCGAACCATTTCAAAACACCCTCTTCTGCCCTCTCAACCACACTCTTTTCATTAATACACATCTCTCTTACCCTATTATTACTTACTCGATCAAACCACCTCACACCACATATTGTCCTCAAACATCTCATTTCCAGCACATCCACCGTCCTGTGCACATCTCTATCCATAGCCCACGCCTCGCAACCATACAACATTGTTGGAACCACTATTCCTTCAAACATACCCATTTTTGCTTTCCGAGATAATGTTCTCGACTTCCACACACTCTTCAACGCTCCCAGAATTTTTGCCCCCTCCCCCACCCTATGATTCACTTTCCACTTCCATGGTTCCTCCGCTGCCAAATCCACTCCCAGATATCTAAAACACTTCACTTCCTCCCGTTTTTCTCCATTCAAACTTACTTCCCAATTGACTTGACCCTCAACCCTACTGTACCTAATAACCTTGCTCTTATTCACATTTACCCTCAACTTTCCTCTCTCACTCACTTTACCAAATTCAGTCACCAGCTTCTGCAGTTTCTCACATGAATCAGCCACCAGCGCTGTATCATCAGCAAACAACAACTGACTCACTTCCCACGCTCTCTCATCCACAACAGACAGCATACTTGCCCCTCTTTCCAAAACTCTTGCATTCACCTCCCTAACAACCCCATCCATAAACAAATTAAACAACCATGGAGACATCACACACCTCTGCCGCAAACCTACATTCACTGAGAACCAGTCACTTTCCTCTCTTCCCACATGTACACATGCCTTACATCCTCAATAAAAACTTTTCACTGCTTCTAACAATTTGCCTCCCACACCATATATTCTTAATACCTTCCACAGAGCATCTCTATCAACTCTATCATATGCCTTCTCACGAACCTTAAATGCTACATACAAATCCATTTGCGTTTCTAAGTATTTCTCACATGCATTCTTCAAAGCAAACACCTGATCCACACATCCTCTACAATTTCTGAAACCGTACTATTTGCCATCTCCCGCGTTAGCGAGTTAGCGTAAAGAACAGAGGACTGAGCTTTTGAAGGAAATCCTCACTTGGACCACCTCTCTGTTCCTTCTTTTGGAAAATGAGAGGGGAGGATTTCCAGCCCCCTTCTCCCCTCCCTTTAGTCGCCTTCTACAACACGCAGGGAATACGTGGGAAGTATTCTTTCTTTTCTGAAAACCTCTACAAATCTTCACCTTCGCCTCCACAAGATTATGATCAGACATCCCTCCAGTTGCACCTCTCAGCACATTAACATCCAAAAGTCTCTCTTTCGCATGCCTATCAATTAACACGTAATCCAATAATGCTCTCTGGCCATCTCTCCTACCTACATACGTATACTTATGTATATCTCTCTTTTTAAACCAGGTATTCCCAATCACCAGTCCTTTTTCAGCACATAGATCTACAAGCTCTTCACCATTTCCATTTACAACACTGAACACCCCATGTACACCAATTATTCCCTCAGCTGCCACATTACTCACCTTTGCATTCAAATCACCCATCACTATAACCCGGTCTCGTGCATCAAAACTACCAACACGCTCACTCAGCTGCTCCCAAAACACTTGCCTCTCATGATCTTTCTTCTCATGCCCAGGTGAATGTTGGTTTGCGGCAGGGGTGTGTGATGTCTCCGTGGTTGTTTAATTTGTTTATGGATGGGGTTGTTAGGGAGGTGAATGCAAGAGTTTTGGAAAGAGGGGCAAGTATGCTGTCTGTTGTGGATGAGAGAGCTTGGGAAGTGAGTCAGTTGTTTTTTGTTGTGGATACAACACTGGTGGCTGATTCAGGTGAGAAACTGCAGAAGCTGGTGACTGAGTTTGGTAAAGTGTGTGAAAGAAGAAAGCTGAGAGCAAATGTGAATAAGAGCAAGGTTATTAGGTACAGCAGAGTTGAGGGACAAGTCAGTTGGGAAGTAAGTTTGAATGGAAAAAAACTGGAGGAAGTGAAGTGTTTTAGATATCTGGGAGTGGATTTGGCAGCGGATGGAACTATGGAAGCGGAAGTGAATCATAGGGTGGGGGAGGGGTTGAAAGTTCTGGGAGTGTTTAAAAATGTGTGGAAGGCAAAAACGTTATCTTGGAAAGCAAAAATGAGTATGTTTGAATGAATAGTGGTTCCAACAATGTTATATGGTTGCAAGGCATAGGCTATAGATAGTTGTGCGTAGGAGGGTGGATGTGCTGGAAATGAGATGTTTGAGGACAATATGTGGTGTGAGGTGGTTTGATCTAGTAAGTAATGAAAGGGTAAGAGGGATGTGTGGTAATAAAAAGAGTGTGGTTGAGAGAGCAGAGGAAGGTGTTTTGAAATGGTTGGCTCATGGAGAGAATGAGTGAGGAAAGATTGACAAAGAGGATATATGTGTCAGAGGTTGAGGGAAGGTGGAGAAGTGGAAGACCAAATTGGAGGTGGAAAGATGGAGTGAAAAAGATTTTGAGTGATCAGGGCCTGAACATGCAGGAGAGTGAAAGGCATACAAGTAATAGATTGAATTGGAACCATGTGGTATACCGGGGTCGACGTGCTGTCATTGGATTGAACCAGGGCATGTGAAGTGTCTGGGGTAAACCATGGAAAGTTTGGTGGGGCCTAGGTGTGGAAAGGGAGCTGTGGTTTCGGTGCATTATACATGACAGCTAGAGACTGAGTATGAAAGAATGTGGCCTTTGTTGTCTTTTCCTAGCGCTACCTCGTGCAATTGTGGGGGGAGGGGTTGTCATTTCATGTGTGGCGGGGTGGCAATGGGAATGAATAAGGGCAGACAGTATGAATTATGTACATGTGTGTATATATGTATATTTCTGTGTGTGCATATATATGTATGCATTGAGATGTATAGGTATGTATATGTGCATGTGTGGACATGTATGTATATACATGTGTATGTGGGTGGGTTGGGCCATTCTTTCGTCTGTTTCCTTGCGCTACCTCGCTAACGCGGGAGACAGTAACAAAGTATAATAAAAAAAATATATAACATAAATGTGCCTCTATAGTTTGAACACTTACCTTTATCCCTTTTCTCTTGTACAGTGGCACTATTCACACATTCCACCAAAACTCAGGTACTTACCGATGATCCATACACACACTGAATATCCTGACCAACCAATCTTCAACACAAGCACCCCTCTTTCTTAATAGATTTGACTGCAATACTATCCAAACCTGCCACTTTGCCAGATTTCATCTTCAGCAAGGCTTTTACCACCTCTTTTTCTCTCTTAATCAAACCATTCTCACTGACCCTCTCACTTTTTACATCATGCCGACTTAAACACCCTACATCTGTGACTCTATCATCAAACACATTCAACGAACCGTCAAAATACTCACTCCATCTCCTCACTTCATCACTACCTATTATCATCTCCACCCTTACCCCCATTCACCATTGTTCCCATAAGTTTTAGGTACATGCGAGTGAACTTACAGGCTCAGGGCACCTAGTAGTACTTCTGTAAATGGGACATGAGTTTAAAGATAGTGTTAATAGAGTTTTTTCTTTTGAGATCAGATTAAACAAGTTGAGAGTTCATACTTGCTTCATATCCAACTCATTGAATTTTTCTTGCACTACTTTGGTATAGTCTTATCCCTGGAGATAGGGATAAAAGAATACTACTTACATGTATCTTACATGCCATAGAAGGCATGTGAGTGGAATGGGAGAGGGGCTGGAATTGCTCCATACCTGTATTATTACTTTCCAAAAGAAAGAGTAGTTGGAGGTGCCAGTTGAGAAGTTTTCATCTGAGGTGCCGTCGTCTCTCCCTGATGCTACCATGCTAAGTTGATAATTGGTAAACAAATATGAAAAAAAAATGTACTTTTTGACATTGTTGGCACTACAATATGCATTTGAGATACTGCCTTCTACAAGTGGAATTGGGCATTAAGGTAAAATTTTGTTTTCATAAGTTGTGAATGCCTAAATACTTGGTTTCAGATCATTTGCAGTAGTCTGAACTACTGCACTATCATTTTGCAGGGGCATTGATACAGTAATTCACGGTTTAAAGTAATGCCTGGGCAAGAATAAGAGTCAGTATATCTTCAGTGCACCCATTTTAGGCTAGAAGAAGAGTCCTTCGGTTCAAAGTGTTTTAGAATACACACTTGAATATACATAATCTCATACTTGTGATACTTACATCTGCTTGTGTTTATGTGCTCACATGTACAGATGCAAAGATACTAATATTCTTACAATCTCATATTCAGTATTCATTCATTTTTGTAACCACAGTTATATTTAGTTGTGTTTATTCAGCTGCATGAAATATGATTGCTATTAGTAGAGGAGGACAGACGGGGTTGTGAACAACATTTTGGCAGCTAGGTTGTGTATCTCTGTGTAGAAATACAGCTTAATTTGGATTGAGACCACTGTTCTCATATTGATTTGTTGATATAGAATACACAATACCTATTTATGCTGTTCTCCAGTTCATTAAGTGCTCAAACTCTGTAGCTAGTACCACAGTCGCCTACTGAGGCGGAATTACTTTTTATATTGGAGTCGTGATTTTATGTCTTAAATGACTTGTGATCAGAGTTTCAGACCCAGTGCATGAAAACATAGAGAAGAGTGACCACATAAGGTATTTCCTTGAAAGTGGCTATATATTCATGTATGTCTATTAGAGATGAAAGTAATTCTCTCATTTGTTAGTTGTAGAGAATTGAATTTAAGAAACTAAAGATAAGTCCTTTGGAGATCATTGCAGCAAAGTTTTCTTTTTGTGCTTATTATCCCAGAGTAGAATATGTGCCAGCCAATATTCTCTGTAAATTTCTTATCAAAAGAGCAGAGGACATAGTGTAAAAACTCATGATAATTTTTTTAAGAAAATAGTAGTATTTTATAGTGCCAGGCTTAACATAAAGAGTTTGTGAAATTTAAGTAACTCTTCAAACTTCATAAGTTCTCAACTCATGAAGAGTATGACCTAATAATTGATAGGATTTCAGGTATCTGCTTTTGATATCTTGATTCTTTTTGATAGAACCAACCTAATATTGGTCTCGTTCATTTACACCTGGGGATGGATTCCAACAAAAGGCAGATATGAATGATTTTGTTTTGATAATGAGAGAAGAGTTCCATTTTTAAAGAAAATAGCAGTGTTTATAGTGCCAGGCATGACAGAAGAGTTTATATGATTTGAGTAACTGTTCAAAATTCTTAAGTTCACCTCATAAAGAGTATGACATGGCAGTTGACAGGTTTCAGATATCTAATTTTATTATCTTGTTTCCTTTTAATACATTCAGTCTAATAATGGTCTCCCTCATTTGTACTAGAGGTTGTATCCCTAGAAAAGGCAGGTATAAAATGAATTTAGTGCAAATGAACGTGTTTCCTTAGTGAAAAGATGCTTCATTCCCAGCTAGCAGTGGTCTCCCTTTTGATGAAAACTTTGTATTATGTTTTTATGCACATACTTATAATAGTTTTGTAACACAATATTGCAAATGATACTGAATGAACATTATTGTCATACTTCAGTCACTAGTATGTGTTGTTGTTTTGTGCATGAGAATAGGCTGTCTGGTGAATGTTGCATGAGGTTAGCATTTCCAACTTCTGATTCTGGTCTTTGATCTATACAAACTACATTTTTTTCCAATTTTCTCTAACACGTTGTCTTGACTGAAAGTGCAGTGGACTATATAGATTGACTCAGTTTTTTTATTGTTATTCTTGATGGAATGTATGCTTGTCTTGTCTATGCTGTAAGCCCTCCTAAATGCTGAAACATTTTCAACTATTCCAAGTCACATCATTAGCTCCGTTTTCATATCTCATGTTATTGTCTTTTTTTGGGCTTCTTTATAGGGCATTTTCCACTTGAAGAACCTACAGGACATACTAGGAAAACTGTTGTCAGTCACAGATAGAATTTGATTGATGCACAGTACTGTATTGCAACAAGTTTCATGTGATATGGCATTTGTGCCTTGGCATTGTGTGAGGTGAAATGCATAGGGAGAAGAAATACATGCTATGCTCTTACGCAGGCAAACAAATTAACCTTTATAATGTTTTTATATTTTATCACTTAGTTACAGTTAAGCTGTCCTTATACTTTAGAAAATTTCATATTCATTGTTTGTAAATGAAGCTTGTCTCTCCTTTGAAAAACATTCCTTTAAATTCAAGCTAGTAATTTTTCTCAGGAAAATGCCACCTACATTGTCTGCATGAATTAAATCTGTTTTCATCAGTTTTAGATGAGCATGAAATAAACATGTACTTCTTGATTGACATATGTTAGTGCCCTTGTTTGTCAAGTTTTTATGATTTTCTTTAATTACTATGGTAATTAAACAGGCATCATTCAAACTACATAAATAATCAAGCTAGAAAATAAGTATCATGTGGCAATTGCATCAGAGGCTATGCCTCTCATGGTTCTTTACCACAGCCATAAATGTATTTCTTCCAGTGTATCTTAATATTTTTTAACAAGTTTTATTTATTGTTCTCCTAGTATCATTAATTTGACAGACTTTCCATGTTTTAACATCACTCAGACAAGTAAGAAATAAATGATTCCTTCTTTTCAAATGTGTTAGTTATGTGTGATAGCAAAAGTTTGAATCATATCTAGATAGAGCAAATTTTCAGTCTTAAAATGTAATTGTGTACGTTTGAATTTGGTAAAAGTGATGGAGACCAGTATGTTCAAGGGCGTCACTCAAGATTATTTTTCCTTTAAGGACACATATAAATATTCAGAAGGAATTGATCTACATGCACATGTGTTTTGTGAATTTCATTCCTAGGAGGGAGTAAGGAATAGTCTGGAATTAGACTCTGAGGATTCTGTTGGATACATAGATCTCATTGTAATGTAGGCAGCTACTCTTCTAAATAAGAAGATCCCAGCTAACTGAAAAGAATATACTTTTGTTATTTTCAGGTTATACTTTATTTGCACGTGTTACTTAATTTTTCAAGTTAAGGGACAAATTGTATATCTCAGCAGTACAGAGTAGAAGAGTCATTAGATCCCTTTATAGAATGATAAAAGTTAGAACTGTAAGTATGGAGGTGAACAGAGGATTAAGGGGCAGCATAGTCCTCCCAACCCTGATCTATGCGGCTGAAACATGGATGTGGAATGAGGCACAGAGGTCAAGAATCCAGGCTGTAGAAATGAGCTATTTGAAAAGAGCATGTGGTGTGATGAGATGGAATGAAGAAAATATGAAAAGGCATATGAGAGATAAGGTATGGCAAGGAACACAAAGGAAATGGATTGTGGAGTGGTAGAATGGGTGAAGTGTAATACTTTGAGGTGGTTTGGGCATGTGATAGTGCAATGAAATGGGTTTGTGTTAATGGAAGACCACCTGTGACATGGGTAATTAGGGTGGAGGAATACTGGAGGGAAAGAAGCAGAAGAAGGATGCATGGAATGGTGTATGCGAGTGAGGGATGTAAGAACAGGGATGTGTGGAGACTCTTTTGCCATGGCCACCCCTTGATGGGAGTTCCCGGACGGAGCGGGTGTCAGAGATATAGATAGATAGATATTATCTGGTATTTTCATATATTGTCAACTTTCTTTTATCTGATCTGCTGTTATACATAAAGTAGTAGTTACTAAGGTATCAAAAGATCCATAAGTTTAGATTTTGAGCTCAGGTCCGTATTTGGTAGATTGTATAAGGACTACTTGTCATATTTAAACTCAGCTAAAAGATGATTACTCTCATGACATATAATATGAAAGTCAGATTTTTTTGTAAGTAAGAAGTATTCTTTAAAACCATAATTTGGTGCTTTGCCTGTTCGTGCCCAATTTCATGGACCCTTACCAAACATCTTTATCCTCATCTTTCCTCTGTGTCTTGATAACTTTTACTGACCTTCAAATCATCTAGCATAGATTTCCTTTTTCTTCCACCTGTTCATTTGCTTTCATATCTTCCTACCAACTTTTAGCAGACTTTTCCCTCACAGCATAGTATATAATATTCGATACCATACGACTGATGAAATTATTTGATTATTCATTATACTTGATTCCCGTTTCCCACGTCAGAGGCAGCACCAGGAAATAGATGAAGAATGACCCATCTACTCATGCAGCAGGTTTGGATGGTATTGCGGTGGAATTTATTAAAAAAGGGGGTGACTGTATTGTTGACTGGTTGGTAAGGTTATTTAATGTATGTATGACTCATGGTGAGGTGCCTGAGGATTGGCGGAATGCGTGCATAGTGCCATTGTACAAAGGCAAAGGGGATAAGAGTGAGTGCTCAAATTACAGAGGTATAAGTTTGTTGAGTATTCCTGGTAAATTATATGGGAGGGTATTGATTGAGAGGGTGAAGGCATGTACAGAGCATCAGATTGGGGAAGAGCAGTGCGGTTTCAGAAGTGGTAGAGGATGTGTGGATCAGGTGTTTGCTTTGAAGAATGTATGTGAGAAATACTTAGAAAAGCAAATGGATTTGTATGTAGCATTTATGGATCTGGAGAAGGCATATGATAGAGTTGATAGAGATGCTCTGTGGAAGGTATTAAGAATATATGGTGTGGGAGGCAAGTTGTTAGAAGCAGTGAAAAGTTTTTATCGAGGATGTAAGGCATGTGTACGTGTAGGAAGAGAGGAAAGTGATTGGTTCTCAGTGAATGTAGGTTTGCGGCAGGGGTGTGTGATGTCTCCATGGTTGTTTAATTTGTTTATGGATGGGGTTGTTAGGGAGGTAAATGCAAGAGTCCTGGAAAGAGGGGCAAGTATGAAGTCTGTTGGGGATGAGAGAGCTTGGGAAGTGAGTCAGTTGTTGTTCGCTGATGATACAGCGCTGGTGGCTGATTCATGTGAGAAACTGCAGAAGCTGGTGACTGAGTTTGGTAAAGTGTGTGGAAGAAGAAAGTTAAGAGTAAATGTGAATAAGAGCAAGGTTATTAGGTACAGTAGGGGTGAGGGTCAAGTCAATTGGGAGGTGAGTTTGAATGGAGAAAAACTGGAGGAAGTGAAGTGTTTTAGATATCTGGGAGTGGATCTGTCAGCGGATGGAACCATGGAAGCGGAAGTGGATCATAGGGTGGGGGAGGGGGCGAAAATTTTGGGAGCCTTGAAAAATGTGTGGAAGTCGAGAACATTATCTCGGAAAGCAAAAATGGGTATGTTTGAAGGAATAGTGGTTCCAACAATGTTGTATGGTTGCGAGGCATGGGCTATGGATAGAGATGTGCGCAGGAGGATGGATGTGCTGGAAATGAGATGTTTGAGGAAAATGTGTGGTGTGAGGTGGTTTGATCGAGTAAGTAACGTAAGGGTAAGAGAGATGTGTGGAAATAAAAAGAGCGTGGTTGAGAGAGCAGAAGAGGCTGTTTTGAAATGGTTTGGGCACATGGAGAGAATGAGTGAGGAAAGATTGACCAAGAGGATATATGTGTCGGAGGTGGAGGGAACGAGGAGAAGAGGGAGACCAAATTGGAGGTGGAAAGATGGAGTGAAAAAGATTTTGTGTGATCGGGGCCTGAACATGCAGGAGGGTGAAAGGAGGGCAAGGAATAGAGTGAATTGGAGCGATGTGGTATACAGGGGTTGACGTGCTGTCAGTGGATTGAATCAAGGCATGTGAAGCGTCTGGGGTAAACCATGGAAAGCTGTGTAGGTATGTATATTTGCGTGTGTGGACGTGTGTATGTACATGTGTATGGGGGGGGGGTTGGGCCATTTCTTTCGTCTGTTTCCTTGCGCAACCTCGCAATTGCGGGAGACAGCGACAAAGTATAAAAAAAAAAAATATATATATATATATATATATATATATATATATATATATATATATATATATATATATATATATATATATATATTTTTTTTTTGCTTTGTCGCTGTCTCCCGCGTTTGCGAGGTAGCGCAAGGAAACAGACGAAAGAAATGGCCCAACCCACCCCCATACACATGTATATACATAAGTCCACACATGCAAATATACATACCTACACAGCTTTCCATGGTTTACCCCAGACGCTTCACATGCCTTGATTCAATCCACTGCCAGCACGTCAACTCCGGTATACCACATCGCTCCAAATCACTCTATTCCTTGCCCTCCTTTCACCCTCCTGCATGTTCAGGCCCCGATCACACAAAATCTTTTTCACTCCATCTTTCCACCTCCAATTTGGTCTCCCTCTTCTCCTCGTTCCCTCCACCTCCGACACATATATTCTCTTGGTCAATTTTTCCTCACTCATTATCTCCATGTGCCCGAACCATTTCAAAACACCCTCTTCTGCTCTCTCAACCACGCTCTTTTTATTTCCACACATCTCTCTTACCCTTACGTTACTTACTTGATCAAACCACCTCACACCACATATTGTCCTCAAACATCTCATTTCCAGCACATCCATCCTCCTGCGCACAACTCTATCCATAGCCCACGCCTCGCTACCATACAACATTGTTGGAACCACTATTCCTTCAAACATACCCATTTTTGCTTTCCGAGATAATGTTCTCGACTTCCACACATTCTTCAAGGCTCCCAGAATTTTCGCCCCCTCCCCCACCCTATGATCCACTTCCGCTTCCATGGTTCCATCCGCTGCCAGATCCACTCCCAGATATCTAAAACACTTCACTTCCTCCAGTGGAAGTAAGGGGAGTGGGGGAGGAATGGGATGTATTTAGGGAATCAGTGATGGATTGTGCAAAAGATGCTTGTGGCATGAGAAGAGTGGGAGGTGGGTTGATTAGAAAGGGTAGTGAGTGGTGGGATGAAGAAGTAAGAGTATTAGTGAAAGAGAAGAGAGAGGCATTTGGACGATATTTGCAGGGAAAAAATGAAATTGAGTGGGAGATGTATAAAAGAAAGAGACAGGAGGTCAAGAGAAAGGTGCAAGAGGTGAATAAAAAGGGCAAATGAGAGTTGGGGTGAGAGAGTATCATTAAATTTTAGGGAGAATAAAAAGATGTTCTGGAAGGAGGTAAATAAAGTGCGTAAGACAAGGGAGCAAATGGGAACTTCAGTGAAGGGCGCAAATGGGGAGGTGATAACAAGTAATGGTGATGTGAGAAGGAGATGGAGTGAGTATTTTGAAGGTTTGTTGAATGTGTTTGATGATAGAGTGGCAGATATAGGGTGTTTTGGTCGAGGTGGTGTGCAAAGTGAGAGGGTTAGGGAAAATGATTTGGTAAACAGAGAAGAGGTAGTAAAAGCTTTGCGGAAGATGAAAGCCGGCAAGGCAGCAGGTTTGGATGGTATTGCAGTGGAATTTATTAAAAAAGGGGGTGACTGTATTATTGACTGGTTGGTAAGGTTATTTAATGTATGTATGACTCATGGTGAGGTGCCTGAGGATTGGCGGAATGCGTGCATAGTGCCATTGTACAAAGGCAAAGGGGATAAGAGTGAGTGCTCAAATTACAGAGGTATAAGTTTGTTGAGTATTCCTGGTAAATTATATGGGAGGGTATTGATTGAGAGGGTGAAGGCATGTACAGAGCATCAGATTGGGGAAGAGCAGTGTGGTTTCAGAAGTGGTAGAGGATGTGTGGATCAGCTATTTGCTTTGAAGAATGTATGTGAGAAATACTTAGAAAAGCAAATGGATTTGTATGTAGCATTTATGGATCTGGAGAAGGCATATGACAGAGTTGATAGAGATGCTCTGTGGAAGGTATTAAGAATATATGGTGTGGGAGGCAAGTTGTTAGGAGCAGTGAAAAGTTTTTATCGAGGATGTAAGGCATGTGTACGTGTAGGAAGAGAGGAAAGTGATTGGTTCTCAGTGAATGTAGGTTTGCGGCAGGGGTGTGTGATGTCTCCATGGTTTTGTTTAATTTGTTTATGGATGGGGTTGTTAGGGAGGTGAATGCAAGAGTTTTGGAAAGAGGGGCAAGTATGAAGTCTGTTGGGGATGAGAGAGCTTAGGAAGTGAGTCAGTTGTTGTTTGCTGATGATACAGCGCTGGTGGCTGATTCATGTGAGAAACTGCAGAAGCTGGTGACTGAGTTTGGTAAAGTGTGTGAAAGAAGAAAGTTAAGGGTAAATGTGAATAAGAGCAAGGTTATTAGGTACAGTAGGGTTGAGGGTCAAGTCAATTGGGAGGTAAGTTTGAATGGAGAAAAACTGGAGGAAGTAAAGTGTTTTAGATATCTGGGAGTGGATCTGTCAGCGGATGGAACCATGGAAGTGGAAGTGGATCATAGGGTGGGGGAGGAGGCGAAAATTCTGGGAGCCATGAAGAATGTGTGGAAGTCGAGAACATTATCTCGGAAAGCAAAAATGGGTATGTTTGAAGGACTAGTGGTTCCAACAATGTTGTATGGTTGCGAGGCGTGGGCTATGGATAGAGTTGTGCGCAGGAGGGTGGATGTGCTGGAAATGAGATGTTTGAGGACAGTCTGTGGTGTGAGGTGGTTTGATCGAGTAAGTAACGTAAGGGTAAGAGAGATGTGTGGAAATAAAAAGAGCGTGGTTGAGAGAGCAGAAGAGGGTGTTTTGAAATGGTTTGGGCACATGGATAGAATGAGTGAGGAAAGATTGACCAAGAGGATATATGTGTCAGAGGTGGAGGGAACGAGGAGAAGTGGGAGACGAAATTGGAGGTGGAAAGATGGAGTGAAAAAGATTTTGTGTGATCGGGGCCTGAACATGCAGGAGGATGAAAGGAGGGCAAGGAATAGAGTGAATTGGATCGATGTGGTATACCGGGGTTGACGTGCTATTAGTGGATTGAATCAGGGCATGTGAAGCGTCTGGGGTAAACCATGGAAAGCTGTGTAGGTATGTATATTTGCGTGTGTGGACGTATGTATATACATGTGTATGGGGGTGGGTTGGGCCATTTCTTTCGTCTGTTTCCTTGCGCTACCTCACAAACGCGGGAGACAGCGACAAAGCAAAAAAAAAAAAAAAAAAGAAAAAAAATGTATATTATCCCTGGGGATGGGGGTGAAAGAATACTTCCCATGCGTTCCTCGCGTGTCGTAGAAGGCGACTAGAGGGGACGGGAGCGGGGGGCCAGAAATCCTCCCCTCCTTGTATTTTTTTAACTTTCTAAAATGGGAAACAGAAGAAGGAGTCACGCGGGGAGTGCTCATCCTCCTCGAAGACTCAGACTGGGGTGTCTAAATGTGTGTGGATGTAACCAAGATGTGAAAAAAAGGAGAGATAGGTAGTATGTTTAAGGAAAGGAACCTGGATGTTTTGGCTCTGAGTGAAACGAAGCTCAAAGGTAAAGGGGAAGAGTGGTTTGGGAATGTCTTGGGAGTAAAGTGAGCACCTCAGCATGAGTCATACATACATTAAATAACCTTACCAACAAGTCAACAATACAGTCACCCCCTTTTTTAATAAATTCCACTGCCATACCATCCAAACCTGCTGCCTTGCCGGCTTTCATCTTCCGCAAAGCTTTTACTACCTCTTCTCTGTTTACCAAATCATTTTCCCCAACCCTCTCACTTTGCACACCACCTCGACCAAGACACCCTATATCTGCCACTCTATCATCAAACACATTCAACAAACCTTCAAAATACTCACTCCATCTCCTTCTCACATCACCACTACTTGTTATCACCTCCCCATTAGCGCCCTTAACTGAAGTTCCCATTTGCTCCCTTGTCTTACTCACTTTATTTATCTCCTTCCAGAACATCTTTTTATTCTCCCTAAAATTTAATGATACTCTCTCACCCCAACTCTCATTTGCCCTCTTTTTCACCTATTGCACCTTTCTCTTGACTTCCTGTCTCTTTCTTTTATACATCTCCCACTCAATTGCATTTTTTCCCTGCAAAAATCGTCCAAATGCCTCTCTCTTCTCTTTCACTAATAATCTTACTTCTTCATCCCACCACTCATTACCCTTTCTAATCAACCCACCTCCCACTCTTCTCATGCCACAAGCATCTTTTGTGCAATCCATCACTGATTCCCTAAATACATCCCATTCCTCCCCCACTCCCTTTACTTCCATTGTTCTCAACTTTTTCCATTCTGTACTCAGTCTCTCCTGGTACTTCCTCACACAAGTCTCCTTCCCAAACTCACTTACTCTCACCACCCTCTTCACCCCAACATTCACTCTTCTTTTCTGAAAACCCACACAAATCTTCACCTTAGCCTCCACAAGATAATGATCAGACATCCCTCCAGTTGCACCTCTCAGCACATTTACATCCAAAAGTCTCTCTTTCACGCGCCTGTCAATTAACACGTAATCCAATAATGCTCTCTGGCCATCTCCCTACTTACATACGTATACTTATGTATATCTCGCTTTTTAAACCAGGTATTCCCAATCACCAGTCCTTTTTCAGCACATAAATCTACAAGCTCTTCACCATTTTCATTTACAACACTGAACACCCCATGTATACCAATTATTCCCTCAACTGCCACATTACTCACCTTTGCATTCAAATCACCCATCACTATAACCCGGTCGCGTGCATCAAAACCACTAACACACTCATTCAGCTGCTCCCAAAACACTTGCCTCTCATGATCTTTCTTCTCATGCCCAGGTGCATATTCACCAATAATTTCCCATCTCTCTCCATCAACTTTCAGTTTTACCCATATTGATCGAGAATTTAATTTCTTACATTCTATCACATACTCCCACAACTCCTGTTTCGGGAGTACGGCTACTCCTTCCCTTGCTCTTGTCCTCTCACTAACCCCTGACTTTACTCCCAAGACATTCCCAAACCACTCTTCCCCTTTACCCTTGAGCTTCGTTTCACTCAGAGCCAAAACATCCAGGTTCCTTTCCTCAAACATACTACCTATCTCTCCTTTTTTCACATCTTGGTTACATCCACACATATTTAGACACCCCAACCTGAGTCTACGATGAGGATGAGCACTCCCCGCGTGACTCCTTCTGTTTCCCATTTTTAGAAAGTTAAAAATACAAGGAGGGGAGGATTTCCGGCCCCCCGCTCCCGTCTCTCTCTCTCTCTCGCTCTCTCTCTCTCTCTCTCTCTCTCTCTCTCTCTCTCTCTCTCTCTCTCTCTCTCTATATATATATATATATATATATATCTTTTTCTTTCTTTCAAACTATTCGCCATTTCCCGCATTAGCGAGGTAGCGTTAAGAACAGATGACTGGGCCTTTGAGGGACTACCCTCACCTGGCCCAATTCTCTGTTCCTTCTTTTGGAAAAAAAAAAAAAAAAAAAAAATTTATATTTTATTTTGCTTTGTCGCTGTCTCCTGCGTTTGCGAGGTAGCGCAAGGAAACAGACGAAAGAAATGGCCCAACCCACCCCCATACACAATGTGTATACATACAAGTCCACACACGCAAATATACATACCTATACATCTCAATGTACACATATATATACACACACAGACACATACATATATACCCATGCACACAATTCACACTGTCTGCCTTTATTCATTCTCATCGCCACCTCGCCACACATGGAATACCATCCCCCTCCCCCCTCATGTGTGAGAGGTAGCACTAGGAAAAGACAACAAAGGCCCCTCTCCTTCATACTCAGTCTCTAGCTGTCATGCAGTAATGCCCAAAACCACAGCTCCCTTTCCACATCCAGGCCCCCAAACAACTTTCCATGGTTTACCCCAGATGCTTCACATGCCCTGATTTAATCCACTGACAGCACGTCAACCCCGGTATACCACATCGATCCAATTCACTCTATTCCTTGCCCGCCTTTCACCCTCCTGCATGTTCAGGCCCCGATCACACAAAATCTTTTTCACTCCATCTTTCCACCTCCAATTTGGTCTCCCACTTCTCCTCGTTCCCTCCACCTCCGACACATATATCCTCTTGGTCAATCTTTCCTCACTCATTCTCTCCATGTGCCCAAACCATTTCAAAACACCCTCTTCTGCTCACTCAACCACGCTCTTTTTATTTCCACACATCTCTCTTACCCTTACATTACTTACTCGATCAAACCACCTCACACCACACATTGTTCTCAAACATCTTATTTCCAGCACATCCACCCTCCTGTGCGCAACTCTATCCATAGCCCACGCCTCGCAACCATACAACATTGTTGGAACCACTATTCCTTCAAACATACCCATTTTTGCTTTCCGAGATAATGTACTCGACTTCCACACATTCTTCAAGGCTCCCAGGATTTTCGCCCCCTCCCCCACCCTATGATTCACTTCCGCTTCCATGGTTCCATCTGCTGCCAGATCCACTCCCAGATATCTAAAACACTTTAGTTCCTCCAGTTTTTCTCCATTCAAACTTACCTCCCAATTGACTTGACCCTCAACCCTACTGTACCTAATAACCTTGCTTTATTTACATTTACTCATAACTTTCTTCTTTCACACACTTTACCAAACTCAGTCACCAGCTTCTGCAGTTTCTCACATGAAGCAGCCACCAGCGCTGTGTCATCAGCAAACAACAACTGACTCACTTCCCAAGTTCTCTCATCCACAACAGACTTCATACTTGCCCCTCTTTCCAAAACTCTTGCATTCACCTCCCTAACAACCCCATCCATAAACAAATTAAACACCCATGGTCACTAAGAACCAATCACTTTCCTCTCTTCCTACACGTACACATGCCTTACATCCTCGATAAAAACTTTTCACTGCTTCTAACAACTTGCTTCCCACACCATATATTCTTAAAACCTTCCACAGAGCATCTCTATCAGCTCTATCATATGCCTTCTCCAGATACATAAATGCTACATACAAATCCATTTGCTTTTCTAAGTATTTCTCACATACATTCTTCAAAGCAAACACCTGATCCACACATCCTCTACCACTTCTGAAACCACACTGCTCTTCCCCAATCTGATCCTCTGTACATGCCTTCACCCTCTCAATCAATACCCTCCCATATAATTTACCAGGAATACTCAACGAACTTATACCTCTGTAATTTGAGCACTCACTCTTATCCCCTTTGCCTTTGTACAATGCCTTTGAAGAATGTATGTGAGAAATACTTAGAAAAACAAATGGATTTGTATGTAGCATTTATGGATCTGGAGAAGGCATATGATAGAGTTGATAGAGATGCTCTGTGGAAGGTTTTAAGAATATATGGTGTGGGAAGCAAGTTGTTAGAAGCAGTGAAAAGTTTTTATCGATGATGTAAGGCATATGTACGTGTAGGAAGAGAGGAAAGTGATTAGTTCTCAGTGAATGTAGGTTTGCGGCAGGGGTGTGTGATGTCTCCATGGTTGTTTAATTTGTTTATGGATGGGGTTGTTAGGGAGGTGAATGCAAGAGTTTTGGAAAGAGGGGCAAGTATGCAGTCTGTTGTGGATGAGAGAGCTTGGGAAGTGAGTCAGTTGTTGTTCGCTGATGATACAGCGCTGGTGGCTGATTCATGTAAGAAACTGCAGAAGCTGGTGATTGAGTTTGGTAAAGTGTATGAAAGAAGAAAGTTAAGAGTAAATGTGAATAAGAGCAAGGTTATTAGGTGCAGTAGGGTTGAGGGTCAAGTCAATTGGGAGGTAAGTTTGAATGGAGAAAAACTGGAGGAAGTAAAGTGTTTTAGATATCTGGGAGTGGATCTGTCAGCGGATGGAACTATGGAAGCGGAAGTGAATCATAGGGTTGGGGAGGGGGCGAAAATTCTAGGTGCATTGAAGAATGTTTGGAAGTCGAGAACATTATCTAGGAAAGCAAAAATGGGTATGTTTGAAGGAATAGTGGTTCCAACAATGTTGTATGGTTGCGAGGCGTGGCCTATGGATAGAGTTGTGCGCAGGAGGGTGGATGTGCTGGAAATGAGATGTTTAAGGACAATGTGTGGTGTGAGGTGGTTTGATCGAGTAAGTAATGTAAGGGTAAGAGAGATGTGTGGAAATAAAAAGAGCGTTGTTGAGAGAGCAGAAGAGGGTGTTTTGAAATGGTTTGGGCACATGGAGAGAATGAGTGAGGAAAGATTGTCCAAGAGGATATATGTGTCGGAGGTGGAGGGAACGAGGAGAAGTGTGAGACCGAATTGGAGGTGGAAAGATGGAGTGAAAAAGATTTTGTGTGATCGGGGCCTGAACATGCAGGAGGGTGAAAGGAGGGCAAGGAATAGAGTGAATTGGATTGATGTGGTATACCGGGGTTGACATGCTGTCAGTGGATTGAGTCAGGGCATGTGAAGCGTCTGGGGTAAACCATGGAAAGCTGTGTAGGTATGTATATTTGTGTGTGTGGACGTATGTATATACATGTGTATGGGGGTGGGTTGGGCCATTTCTTTCGTCTGTTTCCTTGCGCTACCTCGCAAACACGGGAGCCAGCGACAAAGCAAAAAAAAAATAAAAAAAAGATATATTTTGATGTTTTTTGTAGGGAAATAATGGAAATGAGTGGGAGATGTATAAAGAAAGAGGGAGGAGGTCAAGAGAAAGGTGCAAGAGGTGAAAAAGAGGGCAAATGAGAGATGGGGTGAGAGGGTATCATTAAATTTTAGGGAGAATAAAAAGATGTTTTGGAAGGAGGTGAATAAAGTGCGTAAGACAAGGGAAGAAATGGGAACTTCAGTGAAGGGGGATAATCGGGAGGTGATGACAAGTAGTGGTGATGTGAGTGGGAGATGGAGTGAGTATTTTGAAGGTTTGTTGAATGTGTTTGATGATAGAGTGGCAGATATAGGGTGTTTTGGTCGAGGTGGTGTTCAAAGTGAGAGGGTTAGGGAAAATGATTTGATAAACAGAGAAGAGGTATTAAAAGCTTTGCTAAAGATGAAAGCCGGCAAGGCAGTGGGGTTGGATGGTATTGCAGTGGAATATATTAAAGAATTGGGTGACTGTATTATTGACTCGTTGGTAAGGTTATTTAATGTATGTATGACTCATGGTGAGGTGCCTGAGGATTGGCAGAATGCTTGCATAGTGCCATTGTACAAAGGCAAAGGGACAAAGGTGAGTGCTCAGATTACAGAGGTATAAGTTTGTTGAGTATTGCTGGGAAATTATATGGGAGGGTATTGATTGAGAGGGTGAAGGCATGTACAGAGCATCAGATTGGGGAAGAGCAGTGTGGTTTCAGATGTGGTAGACGATGTGTGGATCAGGTGTTTGCTTTGAAGAATGTATGTGAGAAATACTTAGAAAAACAAATGGATTTGTATGTAGCATTTATGGATCTGGAGAAGGCATATGATAGAGTTGATAGAGATGCTCTGTGGAAGGTTTTAAGGGTATATGGTGTGGGAGGCAAGTTGTTAGAAGCAGTGAAAAGTTTTTATCGAGGATGTAAGGCATGTGTACATGTAGGAAGAGAGGAAAGTGATTGGTTCTCAGTGAATGTAGGTTTGCGGCAGGGGTGTGTGATGTCTCCATGGTTGTTTAATTTGTTTATGGATGGGGTTGTTAGGGAGGTGAATGCAAGAGTTTTGGAAAGAGGGGCAAGTATACAGTCTGTTGTGGATGAGAGAGCTTGGGAAGTGAGTCAGTTGTTGTTCGCTGATGATACAGCGCTGGTGGCTGATTCATGTGAGAAACTGCAGAAGCTGGTGACTGAGTTTGGCAAAGTGTGTGAAAGAAGAAAGGTAAGAGTAATTGTGAATAAGAGCAAGATTATTATGTACAATAAGGTTGAGTGTCAAGTCAATTGGGAGGTAAGTTTGAATGGAGAAAAACTGGAGGAAGTAAAGTGTTTTAGATATCTGGGAGTGGATCTGTCAGCGGATGGAACCATGGAAGCGGAAGTGAATCATAGGGTGGGGGAGGGGGCGAAAATTCTAGGAGCATTGAAGAATGTTTGGAAGTCGAGAACATTATCTAGGAAAGGAAAAATGGGTATGTTTGAAGGAATAGTGGTTCCAACAATGTTGTATGGTTGTGAGGCGTGGGCTATGGATAGAGTTGTGCGCAGGAGGGTGGATGTGCTGGAAATGAGATGTTTAAGGACAATGTGTGGTGTGAGGTGGTTTGATCGAGTAAGTAATGTAAGGGTAAGAGAGATGTGTGCAAATAAAAAGAGTGTGGTTGAGAAAGCAGAAGAGGGTGTTTCGAAATGGTTTGGGCACATGGAGAGAATGAACGAGGAAAGATTGATGAAGAGGATATATGTGTCGGAGGTGGAGGGAACGAGGAGAAGTGGAAGACCAAATTGGAGGTGGAAAGATGGAGTGAAAAAGATTTTGAGTGATCGGGGCCTTAACATGCAGGAGGGTGAAAGGTGGGCAAGGAATAGAGTGAATTGGATCGATGTGGTATACCGGGGTTGACGTGCTGTCAGTGGATTGAATCAGATCATGTGAAGCGTCTGGGGTAAACCATGGAAAGTTGTGTTGGGCCTGGATGTGGAAAGGGAGCTGTGGTTTCGGGCATTATTGGCTGATAGCTAGAGACTGAGTGTGAACAAATGGGGCCTTTGTTGTCTTTTGCTAGTGCTACCTCGCACACATGAGGGGGGAGGGGAATGGTATTTCATGTGTGGTGAGGTGGCGATGAGAATGAATAAAGGCAGACAGTGTGAATTGTGTGCATGGGTATATATTTATGTGTCTGTGTGTATATATATGTGTACATTGAGATGTATAGGTATGTATATTTGTGTGTGTGGACGTGTATGTATATACATTGTGTATGGGGGTGGGTTCGGCCATTTCTTTTGTCTGTTTCCTTGCGCTACCTCACAAACGCGGGAGACAGTGACAAAGCAAAATAAATAAATAAATAAATAAATAAATTAATAAATGAAATATCTATATATATATATATATATATTAAGGTTACTCAACCTTGATATATATTGAGTAACCTTAATTACATAGAGTCTGTTAGCACCAGTATATATATATAGGGATGGGGAGAAAGAATTCTTCCCACGTATTCCCTGCGTGTCGTAGAAGGCAACCAAAAGGGGAGGGAGCGGGGGGCTGGAAATCCTCCCCTCTCATTTTTTTTTTTTTTTTTTTTTTTAATTTTCTAAAAGAAGGAACAGAGAAGGAGGCCAGGTGAGGATATTCTCTCAGAGGCCTAGTCCTCTGTTCTTAACGCTACCTTGCTAATGTGGGAAATGGCGAATAGTTTGAAAGAAAAAGAAAAGAAAGAAATATATACTGAGTTTGGTAAAGTGTGTGGAAGAAGAAAGTTAAGAGTAAATGTGAATAAGAGCAATGTTATTAGGTACAGTAGGGTTGAGGGTCAAGTCAATTGGGAGGTGAGTTTGAATGGAGAAAAACTGGAGGAAGTGAAGTGTTTTAGATATCTGGGAGTGGATCTGGCAGCGGATGGAACCATGGAAGAGGAAGTGGATCATAGGGTGGGGGAGGGGGCGAAAATTCTGGGGGCCTTGAAGAATGTGTGGAAGTCGAGAACATTATCTCGGAAAGCAAAAATGGGTATGTTTGAAGGAATAGTGGTTCCAACAATGTTGTATGGTTGCGAGGCGTGGGCTATGGATAGAGTTGTGCGCAGGAGGATGGATGTGCTGGAAATGAGATGTTTGAGGACAATGTGTGGTATGAGGTGGTTTGATCAAGTGAGTAACGTAAGGGTAAGAGAGATGTGTGGAAATAAAAAGAGCGTGGTTGAGAGAGCAGAAGAGGGTGTTTTGAAGTGGTTTGGGCACATGGAGAGGATGAGTGAGGAAAGATTGACCAAGAGGATATATGTGTCGGAGGTGGAGGGAACAAGGAGAAGAGGGAGACCAAATTGGAGGTGGAAAGATGGAGTGAAAAAGATTTTGTGTGATCGGGGCCTGAACATGCAGGAGGGTGAAAGGAGGGCAAGGAATAGAGTGAATTGGAGCGATGTGGTATACCGGGGTTGACGTGCTGTCAGTGGATTGAATCAAGGCATGGAAAGCTGTGTAGGTATGTATATTTGCGTTTGTGGACGTATGTATATGCATGTGTATGGGGGGGGTTGGGCCATTTCTTTCGTCTGTTTCCTTGCGCTACCTCGCAAACGCGGGAGACAGCGACAAAGTATAATAATAATAAAAAATATAATATATATATATATATGGAGAGAATGAGTGAGGAGAGATTGACCAAGAGGATATATGTGTCGGAGGTGGAGGGAACGAGGAGAAGAGGGAGACCAAATTGGAGGTGGAAAGATGGAGTGAAAAAGATTTTGTGTGATCGGGGCCTGAACATGCAGGAGGGTGAAAGGAGGGCAAGAAATAGAGTGAATTGGAGTCATGTGGTATACAGGGGTTGACGTGCTGTCAGTGGATTGAAGCAAGGCATGTGAAGCGTCTGGGGTAAACCATGGAAAGCTGTGTAGGTATGTATATTTGCGTGTCTGGACGTGTGTATGTACATGTGTATGGGGGGGGGGTTGGGCCATTTCTTTCGTCTGTTTTCCTTGCGCTACCTCGCAAACGCGGGAGACAGCGACAAAGTATAAAAAAAAAAAAAAAAAAAATATATATATAGAGGTTTGGATGGTATTGCAGTGGAATTTATTAAAAAAGGGGGTGACTGTATTGTTGACGTTGGTAAGGTTATTTAATGTATGTATGACTCATGGTGAGGTGCCTGAGGATTGGCGGAATGCGTGCATAGTGCCATTGTACAAAGGCAAAGGGGATAAGAGTGAGTGCTCAGATTACAGAGGTATAAGTTTGTTGAGTATTCCCGGTAAATTATATGGGAGGATATTGATTGAGAGGGTGAAGGCATATACAGAGCATCAGATTGGGGAAGAGCAGTGTGGTTTCAGAAGTGGTAGAGGATGTGTGGATCAGGTGTTTGCTTTGAAGAATGTATGTGAGAAATACTTAGAAAAGCAAATGGATTTGTATGTAGCATTTATGGATCTGGAGAAGGCATATGATAGAGTTGATAGAGATGCTCTGTGGAAGGTATTAAGAGTGCTCAGATTACAGAGGTATAAGTTTGTTGAGTATTTCTGGGAAATTATATGGGAGGGTATTGATTGAGAGGGTGAAGGCATGTACAGAGCATCAGATTGGGGAAGAGCAGTGTGGTTTCAGATGTGGTAGAGGATGTGTGGATCAGGTGTTTGCTTTGAAGAATGTATGTGAGAAATACTTAGAAAAACAAATGGATTTGTATGTAGCATTTATGGATCTTTGGGGAAAGGATAAGAGAAAAGTTGATAGAATGCTCTTGGGGGGTTTTAAGAATATTTGGGTGGGGGCAAGTTGTTTTGAACATGAAAAGTTTTTATCGAGGATTTTAAGGGGATGGTACGTGGAGGAAAAGAGGAAAGTGATTTGGGTTTTCAGTGAATGTAGGTTTTTGGGAGGGGTGTGTGAAAGTCTCCATGGTTTTTTTAAATTTTTTTATGGGTAGGGTTTTTTGGGAGGTTGGGAAAGGGAAGAGTTTTGGAAAGAGGGGGAAGTTTTGAAGGGCTTTTGGGGGGTAGAAGAGTTGGGGTGAGTCGTTTTTGTTCGTTGATGATACAGGCTTTGGTTTTGGGTGATTCAAGGAAAAAACTGCGAAACTGGGGGACGGTTTTTTAAAGTGTGTGAAAAAAGAAAGTTTAAAAGTTAAAGGGGAATAAGACAAGGGTTAAATTTGGGGACATTTGGGTTTTAGGTTCAAGTCATTGGGAGGTTTTAATTTTTAAGGGAAAAACTGGAGGAAAATAATTTTTTTAGATTCTGGGGGGTGGGTTGGCAGGGATGGAAAACCCTGGAAGCGGAAGTGGATCATAGTGGGGGGGGGGGCGAAAATTCTGGGGGCCCTTAAGAATTTTGGTTTGGGAAATCGAGAAAATTATCCGGAAAGCAAAAATGGGGTTGTTTTAAGGAATAGTGGGTTCCCCAAAAATTTTGTATGGTTTTCGAGGCTTTGGGGTATGGTAAGTTGGCGGGAGGAGGAATTTTGGGTGTGTGGAAAAAGAGGGTTTGAGGACAATGTTGGGGGAGGTGGTTTGATCGAGTAAGCAACGTAAGGGTAAGAGAGATGTGTGGAAATAAAAAAAAGCGTGGTTTAGAGAGCAAAAGGGGGTTTTGAAAAAGGTTTGGGCACATGGAAGAAAGGTGAGGGGAAAAATTGACCAAGAGGGTAAAATGTGTCGGGGGGTTTGGGGGGAACGAGGAGAAAAGGGAGACCAAATTGGGGGTGGAAAAATGGAGTTTAAAAAGATTTTGTGTTGATCGGGGCCTTGAACTTGCAGGAGGGTAAAGGAGGGCAAGGAATAGAGTCGATTGGAGCGATGTGGTATACACGGGGGTTGTCGTGCTGTCAGTGAGATTGAATCATGGCATGTGAAGAGTCTGGGGTAATGCCATGGAATGCTGTGTAGGTATGTATATTTGCGTGTGTGGTCGTGTGTATGTGAATGAGTATGGGGGGGGGGTTGGGCCATTTCTTTCGTCTGTTTCTTGCGCAACCTCGCAATTGACGGGAGGACAGCGACCAAAAGTATAAAAAAAAAATAAATATATATATATATATATATATATATTATATTATATATTATATATATATATATATATATACTATATATATTTTTTCTTTGTCGCTGTCTCCGCGTTTCGCGAGGTAGCGCAAGGAAAAACAGACGAAAGAAATGGCCCAACCCCCACCCCATAACATGTATTATACATACGTCCACAATGCAAATTATACATACCTACACAGCTTTCCATGGTTTACCCCAGTCGCTTCACCATGCATTGATTCAATCCAATGCCAGCACGTAAACTCCGCCGGTTACCCACATCGACTCCAAATCACTCTATTCCTTGCCCTCCTTTCACCCACTCCTGCATGTTAGGCCCCGTCACAAAATTCTTTTTCACTCCATCTTTCCACCTCCAATGGTCTCCCTCTTCTCCTCGTTCCCCCACTCCGGACACACATATATTCTCTTGGTCATTTTTTCCTCACTCCATTATCTCCATGTGCCCGAAACCCATTTCAAAACACACCTCTTCTGCTCTCTCAACCACGCTCTTTTTATTTCCACACATCTCTCTTACCCTTACGTTACTTACTTGATCAAACCACCTCACACCAAATATTGTTCCTCCAAACATCTAATTTCCAGCAATCATTCCTCCTGCGCACAAACTCTATCATAGCCCACGCCTCGCAACCATCAACATTGTTGGAATCCACTATTCCTTCAAAACATACCCTTTTTGCTTTCCGAAGATATTGTTCTCGGACTTCCACCACCATTTCTTCAAGGCTCCAGAATTTTCGCCCCCTCCCCACCCTATGATCCAAATTCCGCTTCCATGGTTCCATCCGCTGCCAGATCCACTCCCAGATATCCTAAAAACTTACTTCCTCCTCAGTGGAAGTAAGGGGGAGTGGTGGGTGGAATGGGATTGTTTTTAGGGAATCAGTGATGGATTGTGCAAAAGATGCTTGTGGCATGAGTAGAGTGGGAGGGGTTGATTAGAAAGGGGTAGTGAGTGGAGGGATAGGGTGTTGGGAAATGAGAAGTAAGAGGTATTAGTGAAAGTGAAGAGAGAGGCTTTTTGGACGATATTTGCAGGGAAAAATGAAATTGAGTGGAGAATGTATAAAGAATAGAGACAGGGGGAGGTCAAGAGAAAGGTTTTGCAAGAGGTGAATAAAAAGGGGCAAATGTGAAGATTGGGTGAGAGAGATTATCATTATAATTTTAGGGGGAGAATAAAAATAGATGTTCTGGAAGGAGGTTAAATAAAAGTGCGTTATAGACAAGGGAGCAAATGGGCAACTTCAGTGAAGGGCGCAAAGGGGGAGGTGATAACAAGTAGTGGTGATGTGAGAAGGTGTTGGAGTACGTTTTTTGAAGGTTTGTTGATTGTGTTTGATGATAGAGTGGCAGATATTTAGGGTGTTTTGGTCGAGGTGGTGTGCAAAGTGAGAGGGTTAGGGAAAATGATTTGGTAAATAACAGAGAAGAGGTAGTAAGTAAAAGCTTTTGCGGTAGTTTATATATTTTCTTTTTTTCTTTTAAACAATTTGCATTTCCCGCGTGTTAGCGATGGTAGCGTTAAGAACAGAGGATGGGGCCTTTTTTGGAATATCATCACCTCGGCCCCCTGTTCCTTCTTTTGGAAAATTAAAAAAAAAAAGAAATAAAAAAAAAGACGAGGGAGATTTCCAGCCCCCCACTCCCTCACCTTTTAGACGCCTTCTACGACACGCAGGGATTACCGTGGGAAGTATTATGTAATACACTATCCCCACGGGATATATATCTATATATATTATATATATATATTTATACTATTTATATATTATAATATTATATATTATATATTACTATATATACATATATTTATAATATATTTTTTTTTTTCATACTATTGCCATTTCCCGCGAGCGAGGTAGCGTTAAGAACAGAGGATGGGCCTTTGAGGAATATCTCACCTGGCCCCCCATTCTCTGTTCTTCTTTTGGAATATTAAAAAAAAATAAACGAGAGGGGTGGATTTCAGCCCCCCCGCTCCCTTCCCTTTAGTCGCCTTCTACGGACACGCAGGGAATACGTGGAAGTTATTCTATCTCACCTATCCCCAGGGAATCTTATATATATATTATATATTTATATATATATATATTTATTATATATTTTTTTTTCATATCTATTTAGCCATTTCCCGGCATTGCTAAGGTAGGTAGAACAGAGGACTGGGCTTTTGAGGGAATATCCTCACCTGGCCCCCTTCTCTGTTCCTTCTTTTGGAAAATTAAAAAATGACGAGGGAGGATTTCCAGCTGGAAATCCTCCCCTCTCGTTTATTTATGTAAATATATGTAATTATATGTAATATGTACATATATGTAAAGAAAGTGAACTAGGACAAGGGAGCAAATGGGAACTTCAGTGAAGGGCGCAAATGGGGAGGTGATAACAAGTATTGGTGTCGTGAGATAGGAGATGGATGTGAGTATTTTGAAGGTTTGTTGAATGTGTTTGATGATAGAGTGCAGATTATTTTTAATTAGGTGGGGGATAGGGCAGGGTGGGTGTTATGTGTTGTTCGTTTATTATGTTTGTTTTGTTTCGGGTGGTGTGCAAAGTGAGAGGGTTAGGGAAAATGAGTGGTAAACAGAGAAAGAGAGTAGTAAAAGATTTGCGGAAGATGAAAGCGGCAAGCTGCAAGGTTTGGATGGTATTGCAGTGGAATTATTAAAAAAGGGGGTGACTGTTTTTATTGACTGGTTGGTATGTTTTTTTATGATGTATGACTCATGGTGTGGTGCCTGAGGATTGGCGGAATGCGTGGCATAGTGCATTGTACAAAGTGTGATGCAAAAAAGGGGATATGAGTGAGTGCTCAAATTTAAAGACGGTATAAGTTTGTTGAGTTATTCTTTTTTGTTATTTTTTATGGTAAATTCTATATGGGAAGGGTATTGATTGAGAGGGTGAAGGCATGTACAGAGCATCAGATTGGGGATGAGCATGTGTGGTTTCAGAAGTGGTAGAGGATGTGTGGATCAGCGATTTGCTTTGAAGAATGTATGTGAGAAAATACTTAGAAAAGCAAATGGATTTGTATGTAGAAATTTATGGATCTGGTGAAGGCATTTGACAGAGTTGATAGAGTTGCTTCTGTGGAAGGTATTAAGAATATATGGTGTGGGAGCAAGTTGTTAGGAGCCATGTGAAAAGTTTTTATCGAGGATGTAAGGCTGTGTACGTGTAGGATGAGAGGAAAGTGATTGGTTCTCAGTGAATGTAGGTTTGCTGGCAGGGGTGTGATGTGAGTCTCATGGTTTTGTTTAATTTGTTTATGGTTGGGTTGTTAGAGGAGGTTGAATGCAAGAGTTTTTGAAAGAGGGGCAAGTATGATGTCTGTTGGGATGAAGAGGTTAGGAAGTGAGTCGTTGTTGTTTGATGTAGGTGGGGGAGGGGGCGAAAATTCTGGGAGCTTTGAAGAATGTGTGGAAGTCGAGAACATTATCTCGGAAAGCAAAAATGGGTATGTTTGAAGGAATAGTGGTTCCAACAATGTTGTATGGTTTCGAGGCATGGGCTATGGATAGAGTTGTGCGCCGGAGGATGTATGTGCTGGAAATGAGATGTTTGAGGACAATGTGTGGTGTGAGGTGGTTTGATCGAGTAAGTAACGTAAGGGTAAGAGAGATGTGTGGAAATAAAAAGAGCGTGGTTGAGAGAGCAGAAGAGGGTGTTTTGAAATGGTTTGGGCACATGGAGAGAATGAGTGAGATAAGATTGACCAAGAGGATATATGTGTCGGAGGTGGAGGGAACGAGGAGAAGTGGGAGACGAAATTGGAGGTGGAACGATGGAGTGAAAAAGATTTTGTGTGATCGGGGCCTGAACATGCAGGAGGGTGAAAGGAGGGCAAGGAATAGAGTGAATTGGATCGATGTGGTATACCGGGGCTGACGTGCTGTCAGTGGATTGAATCAGGGCATGTGAAGCGTTTGGGGTAAACCATGGAAAGCTGTGTAGGTATGTATTTTTGCGTGTGTGGACGTATGTATATACATGTGTATGGGGATGGGTTGGGCCATTTCTTTCGTCTGTTTCCTTGCGTTACCTCGCAAACGCAGGAGACAGAGGCAAAAAAAAAAATAAAATATATATATATATTATCCCTGGGGATGGGAGAAAGAATACTTCCCACATATTCCCTGCGTGTCGTAGAAGGCGACTAAAAGGGGAGGGAGCGAGGGGCTGGAAATCCTCCCCTCTCATTATTTTTTTTTAATTTTCTAAAAGAAGGAACAGAGAAGGGGGCCAGGTGAGGATATTCCCTCAAAGGCCCAGTTCTCTGTTCTTAACGCTACCTCACTAATGCGGGAAATGGCGAAGAGTTTGAAAGAAAAAATATATATATATATATATATATATATATATATATATATATATATATATATATATATATATATATATATATATTTTTTTTTTTTTTTATATATATATATATATATATATATTCCTATGAGTCCACGGGGAAAATGAAACATTAAAAGTTCCCAAGCGCACTTTCGTGTAATTATCACATCATCAGGGGAGACACAAGAGAGAAATATAACAGTCAGTTGATATACATCGAAGAGACGAAGCTAGGACGCCATTTGGTAAACATGTGATTGTCCAAAACATACAAGTGTTCATAAACTTATCATTTTACAAATCTTATCAACAATAAAGTTATCTAATTTGTACAGACCATCACTAATATTAAGATTATAATTCTTTGTGTATTTAATGATAGAAGATTCAATGATGTTTCTCTTGGTAATAGAGTTAGAGTTAACAACTGAGATGGCGTTACTCCAGTCAATACAATGATCATAGTTTTTAACATGATTAAACAAGGCATTTGATTCTTGTCCCGTTCTTATACTGTATTTATTTTGCTTAAGTCTAATAGAAAGATCCTTACCAGTCTGACCAACATAAAATTTATCACAGTTTCCACAAGGAACTTTATAGATGCAACCAAGAGAATTTTCTGGTGAATTCCTGATTAAGATATTCTTTATAGTATTATTGTTGCTAAAGGCTACATTTATATTAAAGGATTTAAGCAACATGGGAAGCAAAGTGAAATTATTATTAAAAGGGAGAACTAAAAGATTCTTGGTGTCAATGGGAGGTTTGGGCTCAACTCTATAAAATGATTTCTTTGCTAACTTAAGGGATTTATCAATGAAAGATCTAGGGTACTTTAACTTAGATCCAATAGAATATATCTTGTCAAACTCACTCATCATCAATAAACTCTGGACTGCAAATACGTAATGCCCTTAGGAACATAGATTGAAATGATGATAGTTTAACTCTGTCATGTTGAGATGAGTAATAATGGATATATGAGCATACATTGGTGGGTTTTCTGCATATGCTAAACTTAAACTTGTTTCCTTGTCTATGGATCATGCTATCTAAAAATGGTAACATACCATTATTCTCATTTTCTACAGTAAATTTGATGGAAGGTACTAAATTGTTAAGTAAGGGGAGAAGTATTTGTAAATTTTCATTTGTTGGCCATACACAAAGAACATCATCTACATACCTAAACCAAATTGCATTAGAAGGTAAGATATCCTTTAGTAATTTTGTTTCAAAAAATTCCATGTAAAGATTACTTAGTACAGGTGAAAGAGGGTTACCCATTGCCATACCAAATTTTTGGGCATAATAAGCTCATTAAATTGAAATACACACTCTTTTATACACAATTTTATCAGTTCAATGAAATTAGACTTTGAAACAGGTAAATGAAGATCATCTAAGACATCAAATAAATATTCTAAAAGGTCATCAACTGGAACTTTAGTGAAAAGTGAGGAAACATCAAAGCTAACTAGTTTGAAATCAAAATTAATATTGATATTGTTTAGCTTGTTGACTAAATCTACATTGTTCATGATGTTAGAATTTGATACCTTACCCACTAAAGGGCTTAATAAGGAAACTAACCATTTTGATAATTTATATATGATGGAGCCTACTGAACTCACTATAGGTCTTGCTGGAAAGTTTGTTATTTATATTTGCTGTCTCCCGCGTTAGCGAGGTAGCGTAAGGAAACAGACGAAAGAATGTCCCATCCCACCCACATACATGTGTATATACACACACATCCACACATGCACATATACATACCTATACATTTCAACTTATATATACATACACAGACATATACATATATACACATGTACATAATTCATACTTGCTGTCCTTATTAATTCCCATCACCACCCCGCCACACATGAAATGACAACCCCCTACCCACGCATGTGCACGAGGTAGCACTAGGAAAAGATAACAAAGGTCACATTCGTTCACACTCATTCTCTAGCTGTCATGTATAATGCACCGAAACCACAGCTCCCTTTCCCCATCCAGGCCCCACAAAACTTTCCATGGTTTACCCCAGACACTTCACATGCCCTGGTTCAATCCATTGATAGCACGTCAACCCTCGTATACCACATTGTTCCAATTCACTATATTCCTTGCATGCTTTTCACCCTCCTGCATTTTTAGGCCCTAATTGCTCATAATCTTTTTCACTCCATCCTTCCACCTCCAATTTGGTCTCCCACTTCTCATTCCCTCCACCTCTGACATATATATCCTCTTTGTCAATCTTTCCTCACTCATTCTCTCCATGTGACCAAACCATTTCAAAACACCCTCTTCTGCTCTCTCAACCACATTCTTTTTATTACCACACATCTCTCTTACCCTTTCATTACTTACTCGATCAAACCACCTCACACCACATATTGTCCTCAAACATCTCATTTCCAACACATCCACCCTTCTCCGCACAACCTTTTCTATAGCCCTCGCCTTCCAACCACATAACATTGTTGGAGCCACTATTCCTTCAAACATACCCATTTTTGCTTTCTGAGATAATGTTCTCACCTTCCACACATTCTTAACGCTCCCAGAACGTTCGCCCCCTCCCCCACCCTGTGACTCACTTCCGCTTTCATGGTTCCATCCGCTGCCAAATCCACTCCCAGATATACAAAGCACTTCACTTCCTCCAGTTTTTCTCCATTCAAACATACCTCCTAATTGACTTGTCCCTCAACTCTACCGTACGTAATAACCTTGCTCTTATTCACATTTGCTGTCAGCTTTCATCTTTCACACACTTTACCAAACTCAGCCACCAGCTTCTGCAGTTTCTCACCTGAATCAGCCACCAGCACCATATCATCAGCGAACAACAACTGACTCACTTCCCAAGCCCTCTCATCCACATCAGACTGCATACTTGCCCTTCTTTCCAAAACTCTTGCATTCACCTCCCTAACAACCCCATCCATAAACAAATTAAACAACCATGGAGACGTCACGCACCCTTGCCGCAAACCGACATTCACTGAGAGCCAGTCACTTTCCTCTCTTCCTACTCGTACACATGCCTTACATCCTCGATAAAAACATTTCACTGCTTCTAGCAACGTGCCTCCCCCACCATATATTCTTAATACCTTCCTCAGAGCACCTCTATCAACTCTGTCATATGCCTTCTCCAGACCCATAAATGCTACATACAAATCCATTTGTTTTTCCAAGTATTTCTCACATACATTCTTTAATGGAAACACCTGATCCACACATTCTCTACCACTTCTGAAACCACACTGCTTTTCCCCAGTCTGATGCTCTGTACATGCCTTCACCCTTTCAATCAATAACGTCCCATATAATTTCCCAGGAATACACAAGAAGCTTATACCTTTGTAATTTGAACACTCACCTTTATCCGTTTTGCCTTTGTACAATGGCAGGTGGGCAGATTAGAAAAGGTAGTGAGTGGTGGGATAAAGAAGTAAGATTGTTAGTGAAAGAGAAGAGAGAGGAGTTTGGACACTTTTTGCAGGGAAGTAGTGCAAATGACTGGGAGATGTATAAAAGAATGAGGCAGGAGATCAAGAAAAGGGTGCAAGAGGTGAAAAAGAGGGCAAATGAGAGTTGGGATGAGAAAGTATTATTAAATTTTTGGGAGAATAAAAAGATGTTTTGGAAGGAGGTAAATAAAGTGCATAAGACAAGAGAACAAATGGGAACATCGGTGAAGGGGGCTAATGGGGAGGTAATAACTAGTGTTGAAGTGAGAAAAAGATGGACTGAGTATTTTGAAGGTTTGTTGAATGTGTTTGATGATAGAGTGGCAGATATAGGGTGTTTTGGTCTAGGTGGTTTGCGAAGTGAGAGGGTCAGGGAGAAAGGTTTGGGAAAAAGAGAAGAGGTAGTGAAAGCTTTGCAAAAGATGAAAGCCGGCAAGGCGGCGGGTTTGGATGGTATTACAGTGGAATTTATTATAAAAGGGGGTGACTGTGTTGTTGACTGGTTGGTAAGGATATTCATTGTATGTACAGTTCATGGTGAGGTGCTGAGGATTGGCAGAATGCATGCATAGTGCCATTGTACAAAGGCAAAAGGGATAAAGATGAGCGTTCAATTTACAGAGTATTCCTGGGAAATTAAATGGGAGGGTATTGATCGAGAAGGTAAAGGCATGTACAGAACATCAATTTTGGGAAGAGCAGTGTGGTTTCAGAAGTAGTAGAGGATGTGTGGATCAGGTGTTTGCTTTGAAGAATGTATGTGAAAAAGACTTAGTAAATCAGATGAATTTGCATGTAGCATTTGTGGATCTGGAGAAGGCAAATGATAGAGATGCTCTGTGGAGGGTAGTAAAAGTATATGGTGTGGGAGGTAAATTGCTAGAAGCAGTGAAAAGTTTTTACCAAGGATGTAAGGCATGTGTACGAGTAGGAAGGGAGTAAAGTGATTGCATTCACCTCCCTAACTAACCCATCCATAAACAAATTAAACCACCATGGGGATATCATGCACCCCTGCCACAGACTGACCTTCACTGAGAACCAATCACTCCTATGTTCTTACTCATACACATGCCTCACATCCTTGGTAAAAACTTTTCACTGCTTCTAGCAGCTTACCTCCCACACCATATACTATTAAGGCCTTCCACAAAGCATCTCTATCAACTCTTATCATATGCCTTCTCCACATCCAGAAATGCTACATACAAGCCCATCTGTTTTTCTAAGTGATTCTCATACACATTCTTCAAAGCAAACACCTTATCCACACATCCTCTACCACTTCTGAAACCACACTGCTCCTCACCAATCTGGTGCTTTGTACATGCCTTCACCCTCTCAGTCAATACCTTCCCATAGAATTCCTCAGGAATACTCAACAAACTTATGCCTATGTACTTTGAACACTCACCTTTATCCCCTTTGCCTTTGTACAGTGGAACTATGCATGGACTCCGCCCATCCTCAGGCACCTCACCATAATCCATACATACAATGAATATCCTTACCAACCAGTCAACAACACAGTTACCCCCTTTCTTAATAAATTCTACTGCAGTACCATCCAAATCTGCCGCCTTGCCAGATTTCATCTTCCGCAAAGCTTTCACTTCTCTTCTCTCTTAACCAAACCACTCTTCCTGACTCTCATTTTGCACACCACACCAACCAAAACACCCTACATCTGGCACTCTCTCATCAAACACACATTCAGCAAACCTTCAAAATACTCCACCTCCTCACTTCATCACTACTTCTTATTACTACCCCCATTGCCCCCTTCACCGATGTTCCCATTTGTTCTTTTGTCTTACACATGTTATTTACCTCCTTCCAAAACATTTTTTTTATTCTCCCTAAAGTTTAATGATACTCTCACCCCAACTCTCATTTGCCCTCTTTTTCAACCCTTGCACCTTCCTTTTGACCTCTTGACAGTTTCTTTTATACATCTCTAAGTCATTTGCACTCCTTCTTGTAAGTATCGTCCAAATGCTTCTCTTTTCTCTTTTATTAACAACTTTACTTCTTCATCGCACCACTCACTACTCTTTCTAACTTGCCCACCCCTACCTTTCTCATGCTACATGCATCTTTTGCACATGCCATCACTGCTCCCCTAAATGTATCCCATTCCTCACCCACTTCCTTCACATAATTTGCTCCCACTTTTGCCTTTCTACACTCAATCTCTCCTGGTACTTCATTACACAAGTCTCCTTTCCAAGCTCACTTACTTTCACCACTCTTTTCTCCCCAGCATTCTCTCTTCTTTTTTGAAAACCTCAACAAATCTTCACCTTCTCCTCCACAGGATAATGATCAGACATCCCTCCAGTTGCCCCTCTCAGCACATTAACATCCAAAAGTCTCTCGTTTACATGCCCATCAATTAACATGTAATCCAATAATGCCCTCTGACCATCACCTACTCATGTATGTTTACTTATATATATATCCCTCTTTTTAAATCAGGTATTCCCAATTACCAGTCTTTTTCAGCACACAAATCCACAAGCTCTTAACCATTTCCACTCACAACACTGAATACTCCATGTACACCATTTGTACCCTCAACTGCCACATTACTCACCTTCACATTTAAATCGCCCATCACTAATACCTGGTCTCGTGCACCAAAGCTGCTGACACACTCACTCAGCTGCTCCCAAAGCACTTGCCTTTCATGATCTTTCTTCTTATCAAAAGGTGCATAAGCACCAATAATCACCCATCTCACTTCATCCACTTTCAGTTTAACCCTCATCAATATAGAATTTACTTTCTTATGCTCTATCACACACTCCCACAACTCCTGTTTCAAGAGTAGTGTTACTCCTCCCTTAGCTTTTGTCCTCTCACCAACCCCTGACTTTACTCCCAAGACTTTTCCAGACTATTCAGAGCTGGAGCATCCAGGTTTCTTTCCTCAAACATACTTCCTATCTCTCCTTTCTCTTCATCTTGGTTACATCCATACACATTCAGACACCCCAATTTGAGCTTTAATGGGATGGCCTTGATTAGGAATACTAGGAAAATGCTTATTTTTTACATTACTCTAGGCTTTGATTTACATTGTGATGATAGTGGACTTAAGAAAGTTTTACTGTACACTTGTTTCATGTTGCTTAAGTACAGTTGATGCTACATCAGTACATGAGGAAACTCTAGTTTCTCTCTCTCTCTCTCTCTCTTTTAGTGTTAAGGTCAGACCATCTCACATGGACCTTGGGTCTGTGTGGATTGTTTATCTATGTAACTCCCTTATGAATATAGCTGACACCTTGTGACATTAGTGTGCCTTGTCACAGTGGTTATAGTGTAGAAGGTATATAGTACAACATGGTATGATACTATAAAGTATGTCATTATCTCCCTTAAAAAGGGGCATATGTCATTATCTCCCTTAAAAAGGGGCAGCAACCTCTCAGTAACTTCAACCACTATCCCACTGCACCATCACCCTAAGGACTGATAACACAATTTCTCAATGGTTATTTTTTTTATAATCATACTTAACCGCCATCTCCTGCGTTAGCGAGGTAGCGCAAGGATACACTCGAGGAATGGCCCAACCCACACACATACTCATGTATGTACATAAATGTCCTCATACGCACATATACATACATATACATTTCAGCGTATACATACATATACATACACAGACACGTAAGGCAGAACCAGGAACAGACAAAAATGGCCACATTTGTTCACACTCAGTCTCTAGCTGTCTTGTGTAATGCGCTGAGACCACAGCTCCCTTTCCACATCCAGGCCCCACAGACCTTTCCATGGTTTACCACAGAAACTTGACACGCCTTAGTTCTATACAATGACAGCAAATCCATCCCGGTAAACCACATCGCTCCAATTCACTCTATTTCTTGCACGCCTTTCACCCTCCTTTATGTTCAGGCCTTAATTGCTCAAAATCTTTTTCACTTTATCCTTCCACCTCCAATTTGGTCTCCTACTTCTTCTTCCCTCCACCTCTGACCCATATATCCTCTTTGTCAATCTTTCGTCACTCATTCTCTCCATGTGTCCAAACCATTTCAACACACCCTCTTCTGCTCTCTCAACCACACTCTTTTTATTACCACACATCTCTCATACCCTTTCATTTACTTGATCAAACCACCTCACACCACATGTTGTCCTCAAACATTTCAAACATATCAATGGTAAAGTGTATTTTAATTTTTAGTAAATAGATAGATAGATTGATAGTGATAGATAGTAGATAAACTTATATACTTTGCTATTATTTTTGCTTTAGTTTAGTTTACATTTATTGTTTTAAAGAGTCATTAAAAATGTCATTTTATTACAGTTTAGGAAAAGATTTTCTCTCAGAAAATTTAGCCCATATTATATGATATTAGTCACTGAGAAAGTTGGCTTTATTATATCAAAAGTTACATTTAGGTTTTTTGAAATTAGAGCTCTCTCATAGATAGGGATATAACAGTATTTATATAACATTCCCTTTTCTTTTGTGTATAATTTTCTTTTTTATATGTTTGTTTAAATTGTTGCATTTGATAGTATGTAAACAAAAAGCTTTGGAAATACATAATCTTTTGTATTTAGAAACTCCAAATGAATGTTTTAAAAATGATTCATAAGCAGGCATCCATAGGAATAATGAAGAAGTTAATTAAAGGTAGGTAGTTTTTCTCTGTTATAGTGGCTATTACCAGGAAGGGTGTGTGTTTTGAGATGTACCATATTTCTGTGTAGATGAAGTAATCTGAGATCATTCTTTCTATATCTCTGAAGTCCATTCCCTTTTGGAACTTTCGTCAAGGGGGTTGCCACGGCAAAAGCCTTCACTTATCCCTTTCCATACATGCCTCTCATGCATACAACATCTCAGGCATTCTTCCCCCATTTCTTTCCCAACAGTATTTTTCATACTTCACCATGTCACAGGTGGTTGTCCTCTTCCACCAACCCCTTTATTCTTACTGTCTTGTACAATCTTTGTAAACTCCCTGTTTTGTATTCTTTCCACTTTCCCAAGCCTCAAAGTATTTTGTTTCACCCACTCTACCACTCCACAGTTCTTTCCCTTTGCATTTCCTGCCATACCAAATTGCTCATGCACCCCTTTATTACTTTCTTCAGTCCATTTAGTCATACCACATGTTCTTCTCAAATTACTCATTTCCACTGCCTGGATTCTTAACCTGTGTGAGTCATCCCATGTTCATGTTTTGGCAACAAAGGTCAGTGTTGGGAGGACTGTGTGGTCCCTTATTCCATTGTTTACCTCTATACTTATATCTCTACCCTTCATTATTTTATGAAGGAACTGTGTGGCTCTTCTACCCTGTGCTGCTTTCTCTCTTATCTCTCTTTCCAAATCCCCAAATTTACTTAAGATAATTCCCAAATACATAATTTCTGTGACCTCTTCTGCTCTTTCTCCCCCATATTCATAACACAGATTAATACACTTTTTTCTCTCACTCTATAGGGCTTTGTCAGATCTTTACTTTCTGTCTGTTTCCTTTCAAAGACCATCACTTTACTTTTACTCACAGTTTTCTTCAATTGCCTATGCTTACAACAAACATCATAAAACACACTTTTAACATTTTGCAACTCCTCTTAACTCTCAGCAAACAACACAGTGTCATTTGCAAACAGACTTGTCACTGGCTACCATACCTCACCACCACAATGCATCTCTGCACCCTTTTTCCTTTGTTTTGTTTTCATCTCTCTTATCATTCCATCCATATATACCTAAAGAAGCCATTAAAGGCATCACATAGGCCTACCTTACACCCATATTTATACCAAAACTTCTGCTCAACTCTTCAGATATAATGAGCGGAAAATAATTAGACGATATATTTACCAGTCACAGTGAAAAGATTAAGTATAGTGACCAGATTTGAGAACCATATTCTAGTTATGGTTTAATCTGAATTGTGAATAGTTTATGAAACATCTTGTCCATGTACTTAAATGAAATTCTGATATGTACCAGGGGACAGTAAAAGTAGTTATTAGGAACATTAGGTAGGAGCCTCTAGAAACACTGCACTAGAGTTGCCCTCTCCTAGTTGCTTGTTAAGGGTGAGGTACCAAAAGGCTAACAAATAGCACTGGAATTCATAAGGTATGGAGACTCTTGCCTAGGCTACCCCCTTGAGGGAGTTTTCGAAGGGAACAGGTGTTAGAGATAGATAAACAGTTTGTCTCTGTAGCACTTCTCCTGACTGGGAACTCTTGTGATGGGTCATGCAGACTGTCATCTTTCCTGTGCCTTATTTTCCAGTAGGTGATAATCATGCTTAGTGGCCTTCTTTAACTATGTTCAGTCATCATTACTTCGTTCAGGATGAGATAGAGGTAATGTGAAGTCAAGATTGCCATATTGGAGTCTGCCAAGGAATGTGCCAAACATGATTTATAGGGTGTGGCAAGAGAGATACAGTGTTGTGGAATGGATATTAGAAAGTTGATGGAAGAAAAAAAAAAGAGGTTCTTTAAAGACAAGCTAAATTTGTTATAAATTAGTAACAAATGGAGGACAAAGAGGGTACAATATAAAGCCCTGAATTTGAGTTAAAGGAATGGTATATATATTAGTAAAAGAATCTCTGGAAGAAAAATATGTAATGAGATTTTAAGAGGATAACAGACTATTTTGTTCAATAATTGCTTAGGAACAGTCACTTTTTTAGTTTTCCTTAGCAAGGTAGCTATGATAGCCATTAGTTCTCATAGTTAGGTCAAGCTTGTTATGTGTTGTAATGATATTACTGTACTCCTTCTGCTGATGGTTATGATTTTAGAAGTAACCCTCAGTAAGGCTGTATTATTGTCATTGGATGGAATCTCATTCAAAACAGTCCTTTTCCATGCTACTGCATGGAATACAGCCTCAAAGCTGCAAGAGGTTTAGAAAAATGATGTCGTGGTGTTTTATATTGAAAATGAAATATGTATGATTACCATGAAATTATCAAGTATAATTACCATAAGGGAGAGATAGGTAGTATGTTTGAAGAAAGAAAGCTGGATGTTCTGGCTCTGAGTGAAACAAAGTTCAAAGGTAAAGGGGAAGAATGGTTAGGGAATGTCTTGGGAGTAAAGTCATGGGTTGGTGAAAGGACAAGAGCTAAGTAGTGAAGCAGGAGATGTGGGAGTGTGTGATAAAGTGTAAAGAAGTAAATGTTAAATTGATGTGGGTAATACTGAAAGAGGTTGGCAAGAGATGGGTGATTATCAGTGCGTATGCACTCAGCTGTGAGAAGAAAGATCACGAGAGGCATGTGTTTTGGGAGCAGCTAAATGAGTAGGTCAGCAGTTTTGGTGCAAGTGGCAGAGCATCAAAGCTAGGTGATTTGCATGTAATGGTAAGTAATGTGGCAGTTGTGGGTATATTTGAGGCACATGGGATATTCAATGTTATAAATGGAAATGTTGAACAGCTTTTGGAGTTGTGTGCTGAAAAGGGACTGATGATAGGGAACATCTGGTTTAAAAAGAGGCATATACACAAGTATACACATTTGAGTAGGAGAGATGGTCACAGGCATCATTGGATCACATATCAATTGATAGGTGTGTTAAAGAAAGACTTTTGGATGTAAATTTGCTGAGAGAGGCAACTGGTGGGATGTCTAATTAGTCTTGTGGAGGCAAGGGTGAGGATTTGTAGAGGTTCTCAGAAAAGAGGAAACAATATCGATGAGAAGAGTGTTGAAAGTGAGAGAGCTTGGAAAAGAGACATATGTGGATGGGGTAATGAGGGAGGTAACTGCGAGAGTCTTGAAAAGGGGCAAGTATGCAGTCTGTAGGGGATGAGGGGGCTTGGGAAGTGAGTCAGTTGTTGTTCGCTTATTATACAGCACTAGTGGGAGATTTAAGTGAGAAACTGCAGAAGTTGATGACTGAGTTTGGAAATGTGTGAAAGGAGAAAGTTGAGAATGAATGTGAATAAAAGCAAGGTTATTGATAGGTTTAGCAGGATTGAGGGACAGGTTAGTTGGGGTGTGAGTTTGACTGAAGAAAAATTGGAGGATGTGAAGTGTTACAGATATATGAGAATGGACAGGGCAGTGAATGGAAGTGGAAGTAAATAATTTGTTGGGGAAGAGGGCAAACGTTCTGGTAGTGCTGATGAATTTGTGGAAAGAGATAACATTATTTGCAAGGACAAAAATGGGTATGTTTGAAGGAATAATAATAAATATCCCTGGAGATAGGAAAGAAAGAATACTTCCCATGCATTCCTCACTTGTTGTAGAAGGTGACTAAAGGGGACAGGAGCGGGGGGCTCGAAACCCTCCCCTCCTTGTATTCTAATTTTCTAAAAGGGGAAACAGAAGAAGGGTTCATGCAGGGAGTGCTCATCCTCCTCAAAGGCTCAGATTGGGGTGTCTAAATATGTGTGGATGTAACCAAGATGGGAAAAATGAGAGATAGGTAGTATGTTTCAGGAAAGGAACCTGGATGTTTTGGCTCTGAGTGAAACAAAGCTCAAGGGTAAAGGGGAAGAGTGGTTTGGGAATGTCTTGGGAGTAAAGTCAGGGGTTAGTGAGAGGACAAGAGCAAGGGAAGGAGTAGCAATACTCCTGAAACAGGAATAGTGGTAGTATGTGATAGAGTGTAAGAAAGTAAACTCTAGATTGATATGAGTAAAACTGAAAGTTGATGGAGAGAGATGGGTGATTATTGGTGCATATGCACCTGGGCATGAGAAGAAACATCATGTGAGGCAAGTGTTTTGGGAGCAGCTGAATGAGTGTGTTAGTAGTTTTGATGCACAAGACCAGGTTATAGTGATGAGTGATTTGAATGCAAAGGTGAGTGATGTGGCAGTTGTGGGAATAATTGGTGTACATGGGGTATTCAGTGTTGTAAATGGAAATGGTGAAGAAGTTGTAGATTTATGTGCTGAAAAAAGATTGGTGATTGGGAATACCTGGTTTAAAAAGAGAGATATACATAATTATACATATGTAAGTAGGAGAGATGGCCAGAGAGCATTATTGGATTACGTGTTAATTGATAGGAGCGCGAAACAGAGACTTTTGGATGTACATGTGCTGAGAGGTGCAACTGGAGGGATGTCTGATCATTATCTTGTGGAGGTGAAGGTGAAGATTTGTAGAGGTTTTCAGAAAAGAAGAGAGAATGTTGGGGTGAAGAGAGTGGTGAGAGTAAGTGAGCTTGGGAAGGAGACTTGTGTGAGGAAGTACCAGGAGAGACTGAGTACAGAATGGAGAAAGGTGAAAACAAAGGAGGTAAGGTGAGTGGGGGGAAGAATGGGATGTATTTAGGGAAGCAGTGTTGGCTTGTGCAAAAGATGCTTGTGGCATAAGAAGTGGGGGAGGTGGGCAAATTAGAAAGGGTAGTGAGTGGTGGGATGAAGAAGTAATATTATTTGTGAAAGAGAAGAGAGAGGCATTTAGACGATTTTTGCAGGGAAATAATGCAAATGAGTGGGAGATGTATAAAAGAAAGAGGCAGGAGGTCAAGAGAAAGGTGCAAGAGGCAAAAAAGAGGGTAAATGAGAGTTGTGGTGAGAGAGTATCATTAAATTTTAGGGAGAATAAAAAGATGTTTTGGAAGGAGGTAAATAAAGTGAGTAAGACGAGAACAAATGGGAACATCAGTGAAGGAGCTAATGGGGAGGTGATAACAAGTAGTGGTGATGTGAGAAGATGGAGAGAGTATTTTAAAGGTTTGTTGAATGTGTTTGATGATAGAGTGGCAGATATAGGGTGTTTTGGTTGAGGTGGTGTGCATAGAGAGAGGATTAGGGAGAATGATTTGGTAAATAGAGAAGAGGTAGTAAAAGCTTTGCGGAAAAAGAAATCTGGCAAGGCAGCGGGGTTGGATGGTATTGCGGTGGAATTTATTAAAAAAGGGGGTAACTGTATTGTTGACTGGTTGGTAAGGTTATTTAATATATGTATGACTCATGGTGAGGTGCCTGAGGACTGGTAGAATGCTTGCATAGTACCATTGTACAAAGGTAAAGGGGATAAGATTGAGTGCTCAAATTACAGAGGTATAAGTTTGTTGAGTTTTCCTGGGAAATTATATGGGAGGGTATTGATGGAGAGGGTGAAGTCATGTACAGAGCATCAGACTGGGGAAGAGCAGTGTGGTTTCAGAAGTGGTAGAGGATGTGTGGATCAGGTGTTTGCTTTGAAAAATGTATGTGAAAAATACTTAGAAAAGCTAGTGGATTTGTATGTAGCATTTATGGATCTGGAGAAGGTATATGATAAGAGTTGATAGAGATGCTCTGTGGAAGGCATTAAGAATATATGGTGTGGAAGGTGAAAAGTTTTTATTGAGGCTTTAAGGCATGTGTACGAGTAGGAACAGAGGAAAGTGATTGGTTCTCAGTAAATGTTGGTTTGCGGCAGGGGTGTGTGATGTCTCCATGGTTGTTTAATTTGTTTATGGATGGGGTTGTTAGGGAGGTGAATGCAAGAGTCTTGGAAAGAGGGGCTCTGTGGAAGGCACTTAGAATATATGGTGTGGAAGGTGAAAAGTTTTTATCGAGGTTGTAAGGCATGTGTACGAGTAGGAACAGAGGAAAGTGATTGGTTCTCAGTGAATGTTGGTTTGCGGCAGGGGTGTGTGATGTCTCCATGGTTGTTTAATTCATTTATGGATGGGGTTGTTAGGGAGGTGAATGCAAGAGTCTTGGAAAGAGGGGCAAGTATACAGTCTGTTGTGGATGAGAGAGCATGGGAAGTGAATCAGTTGTTGTTCGCTTATGATACAGCGCTGGTGGCTGATTCGGGTGAGAAACTGCAGAAGCTGGTGACTGAATGTGAATAAGAGCAAGGTTATTAGGTACAGTAGGGTTGAGGGACAAGTCAATTGGGAGGTAATTTTAAATGGAGAAAAACAGGAGGAAGTGAAGTGTTTTAGATATCTGGGAGTGGATTTGGCAGCGGATGGAACCATGGAAGCGAAAGTGAATCATAGGGTGGGGGAGGGGGGCAAAAGTTCTGGGAGCATTGAAGAATGTGTGGAAGTCGAGAACGCTATCTGGGAAAGCAAAAATGGGTATGTTTGAAGGAATAGCGGTTCCAACAATGTTATGTGGTTGCGAGGCATGGGCTATGGATAGAGTTGTGCGGAGGAGGGTGGATGTGCTGGAAATGCGATGTTTGAGGACAATATGTGGTGTGAGGTGGTTTGATTGAGTAAGTAATGAAAGGGTAAGAGAGATGTGTGGTAATAAAAAGAGTATGGTTGAGAGAGCAGAAGAGGGTGTTTTGAAATGGTTTGGTCACATGGAGAGAATGAGTGAGGAAAGATTGACCAAGAGGATATATGTGTCAGAGGTGGAGGGAACGAGGAGAAGTGGGAGAGCAAATTGGAGGTGGAAAGATGGAGTGAAAAAGATCTTGAGCGATCGGGGCCTGAACATGCAGGAGGGTGAAGGGCGTGCAAAGAATAGAGTGAACTGGAACGATGTGGTATACCAGGGTCAACGTGCTGTCAATGGATTGAACCAGGGCATGTGAAGCGTCTGGGGTAAACCATGTAAAGTTTTGTGGGGCCTAGATGTGGAAAGGGAGCTGTGGTTTCAGTGCATTATACATGACAGCTAGAGACTGAGTGTGAACGAATGTGGCCTCTGTTGTCTTTTCCTAGTGCTACCTCGCACACATGTGGGGGGAGGGGGTTTTCATTTCTTTTATGGCAGGGTGGTGACAGGAATGAATAAGGGCAGACAGTATGAATTATGTACATGTGTATGTATGTATATATCTGTGTGTGTATATATATGTATACGTTGAGATGTATAGATATATATATGTGCCATGTGTGGATGTGTATGTATATAAATGTTTATGTGGGTGGGTTGGGCCATTCTTTCGTCTGTTTCCTTGCGCTACCTCGCTAACGTGGGAGACACTGACAAAGTATAATATATAAATATTGAAGGAATAATAATCCCAACAATATTATATGGATGCAAGGGAAGGACTATATTATAAGGCTGTGCAGAGGAGGGTGGATGTGTTGGAAATAAAATATTTGAGTACAATATTTAGTGTGAGATGGTTTGATCGAGTAAGTAATGGAAGGGTAAGAAATATGTGTGGTAATAAACAGTGTGGTTGAGAGAACAGAAGAGAGTGTACTGAACTGGTTTGAACATATGTTGTGAATAGCAAGGAAAGATTGACAAAGAGACTATATATGTCAGAAGTGGAGGGAACAAAGAGAATGGGGAGACCAAAGTGGAGGTGGAAGGATGAAGTGAAAAAGATTTAGATTAATCAAGGCCTGAACACGCAGGACAATGAAAGGCATACACAGGATAGAGTGAATTGGTACAATGTGGTATACTGGATTGATGTGTTGTTAATGGACTGAACCAGGGCATGTGAAGTATCAGGGGTAATCTATGGAAGGGTTTGTGGGGCCTGGTTGTGGATAGGTAACTATTGTTTTAGTGCATTACACATGACAGCTAGAGAATGACTGAATGGATTTGACTTTCTTTGTTTCTTCCAGGCACTACCTTGCTATTGCAGGAAATAACTATCAGGTATGGAAAAAGAATAAAAAAAGATCATAAAAACCCATTCTAGTGGACTAACTAGGAGCAAGAGCATTTTATTAGAAGCCAAATTCAATTACATCCTAAATTTTTCCCAGATGCATTAGAAATACAAAAGTTCACTATGTGCACCATAAACTTACTATGGTTCAGTGATTACTATTTATACTGTTGGTCATCACTCTATGGCTGGCGGTGTTTAGGGAGTAGCAATGACTACTCTTAAGCAGAGGGAAATAGTCCAGGGGTGGAGCTGGTCAGAAAAGGGATGCATATGAACTCTTCCAGTAATGCTGTTTCCTGTACTTCTTACCATGTTCACCATTGATAGCACTTATATCCATCATATTGTAATTCAGAATGACAGGCCTTTGGATTACAAAACATACTGCAATAGTGTGACAACATGGTCACAGAGTTTGTTTATGTCTTCACAAAACTTGTGTTTGTCTTGGACTGGTGGGCAGTGATAGCACTAGATCTTGGTTTGTCTTTGTAGGTGTAAAGGATGAAAAAAGTAGTACTGCACCATTAAACTATTGTAAATTGGTGTAAAACTATGTGCAAGTGTGCAAGAAGAATGTTTTATGTGAATGTGAATGAAAAACTATAAACATGCACTGAGGTCATGCACAACAGGCTGTCATGTGTTCCCCTGATGCCCAGCATCCTAGTCTAAGGTCAGGAACTAATGGACTGTTGTGTTCATCCCAAACTCAGGAGTCCTTATCTTACTGGACCAAATTTTCAGTTTAATAGATTTTCACAGACTTTTGTGTTAGATTTCAAACCTAGTCTGATTAAATCCAAAGAGTTAGTTAGGCCAAATTATACTATATTAATGTTGTTTAGAATGGAGTTTCACTGCAATAACTTTTCTATCTTAAGATCCCCTTCTTTGGGAATCCCTCAGCATTCTTGAAGCTGTCCATGTCCAGTTGGCAGAACCACCAGTCTAGAAGTATGGTTATGTTGAGTATGTGTATGTCTTTGTGGGGTGAGCACAGGACAAATGAGTGGTAAATGTCCAATGTCCAAATCATGGGGGTTTCATCTTGGGCATGATGGCTTTTGTGATTTTTTTTAATGTGCATGTGATGCAAAATTCAGATGAGCAAGGGTATCTCATACATGCCTGGTGAGTGTAGTTTCAGATTGGTCTGTCTGGTGAGGTGGTGTTTAAGACTGGGTAGGGGAAGCAGTTTTTTAGAGCTTGTCGGCTTATTTTATTGTGTTTTGTTTTTTATATCATGTTAGTTAGTGGACCGGGGATCATAGTGTAGGCAGTTGAAGTTTGAAGGATATTGGAATACATGGGAAGTACAGATAACAGAATACCTAATGTTCCATGACAAGGTAATCTTTGATCATATTTGTGATGGACACAGGATAGGAAATCAGAAAATATCTTAATCATGATTTTGATAGGAAATCAGAATGCACCACCAAACCCAACTTGCCCTCAGGCTTAACTGCTGGAATGGAAGGAAAAAAAGCTGAGAAGAAACACCATTTACTATTGGGAAAATATACTGCCATGGAGAATTTTTAGGAAAGTTCGAATGGGAAAAGTTCCTCACTCAAAGTGCAGTGGGCTTCACAAGGGCTGGACTCTAAAGCATAAAAAGTAACTTTTTTTTTTTAAGTTGTAAACACTAACCTCAATGAGTTTCACTGGGGCTGGATTCAGAGTCAGTAGGAGTAGAAGCTCACTTTTCTTTAGGTGGGGGCTTGGTGGCTGGAATCCTCCCCTTCTATTTTACTTTTCCAAAAGAAGGATTTGAGACATGGGCCAAACGAGGATCTTTCCCACTGAGGCTCAGTCATCTGTTCTTGATGCTACCTCGCCAACACAGGAAATGGGGAATACGTATAAAAAAATATATGTATACTCTCAGGTCGCTGGACTGACTGACCATGGAGAAAAAACTGTTTTAAAGAATGGAAAATTGTTTTTCCTATGGCGGTGTCCTGCAGGCAAATTTTCTTTTCCTTTCTGCTGTGCTTCCTTCTCCTCTCTTTTGAAAAACCTTCTTCCTAGGAATGGTGACCACTGTTAGGATAACGTCTTTGTTTTGAGAATAATGAGGTGGCCAGGCTAAGGAAAACCTGCAGGAAATTAAACAGTTGCTGTTGAATGGGTGGTAAGTGAATTTTGATGGGCTATTAACCCCATTACAAAGCATGGGGTTAGAGGATTCTGACTCTTGGGAATCCAGAGGTCTCTCACCTCATTAGATAAGGTGTTGTGCAGGTGTACAATGTTTGTGGGACACCTAGTGATTGTTCTGGATGCTTTCTTATATTTGGTGAACAGCTGTGTTGTATTTGTTCTTGACTTGTTGGGTGATCAGGCAAGTCAGGCATATTTGAAGTTGTAGTGAATTAATTGTCCAAATCTGGTACCAGTGAGCATTTTATGGATGCTTTGTTTGTTTATGGCTTTTTTGTTGATGTTTGTGGTGTAAGAAGTGAATCTCGTGTATGGCATGTGTGATATAACATGCATGGTATGTATAACACATATATTACTATTATGATTATTTTATGTAATGTGAGGACCCTTTTTTTTGGGGTGCTGCAACTATGAAGCTGCACTGAAATCAGAGGCAAGAAATTGATAGTCTCCTCTGGAACAGGAAGTTCCTCGATGAGACTGTACTCCTTCTCAACAGGCAATGATGCATCTTTGCTGAAGGTGACTCCTCGTCCACAGAAGACCCACAAGTAGGCAGAGTTCAGCAGCGTTGTGGTATATTTTTGATTTTTGGAATGGTGTCTGCACAGAAGGCATATAATGACAGGGATAATTGGAGACTCATTTGCTGTGACCACCCCCTTAATGGGAATTCCTGAAGGGAATGGGCATCAGAGATATAGATAAATAGTATACAGGCGGTCCCCATCTTACGCGCTTCTGACCTACGGACACCCATACTTACGAATGAACTCCATAGAAGCAATAATTAATTCCTAGTCCAATATACAAGCAGTTATTCATACTTACAATCTGCATCTTTTTCATTAAATGTTGCTTACCATGGTGTTCTGTTCACTATATTTACTTCAAAATGCAATATCCATTATGTTATTACAGTCAGATGTAGGTATTTCCCCTAATTTTATGCATGTCTTTATATTTTTCAACTTGTGAACAGATCAAGTTACATACATGATCCAGGAACTTAACTCATTTGTAACTGGAGGAACCCCCTGTAATTACCCCCCCCAGGGCCTTTTTAAACAGCATTGTGTTGTATAACATGTCTTTCCCAAGGTTCCTGCAGCCCAAGGCTTTGCTTCTTCCAGTAGCTGGGGAAATGTTGACTCCTTTGAAGTGAGAATTTCTTTGATGAGACTGTACTCCTAATAATACAGTCTCACCAAATATACTTTTCATTCATGAAGTAAACAGTCTCACCAAATATGACTTTTCATTCATGGTTTAACCTCATACAATTGGCATCTGGTTACACTCATTGTGATATATACTACCAATTGTCACCCATCTCTCTCCATCCACTTTCAGTTTTACCCATATCAATCTAGAGTTTACTTTCTTACACTCAGTCACATACTCCCACAACTCCTGCTTCAGCAGTAGTGCTACTCCTTCCTTTGCTCTTGTTCTCTCACCATCCCGACTTTACTCCCAGGACATTCCCAAACCATTCTTCTCCTTTACCCTTGAGCTTTGTTTCACTCAGAGCCAAAACAGGTTCCTTTCCTCAAACATATGCCTATCTCTCCTCTTTTCTCATCTTGGTTACATCCACACACATCTAGACACCCCAATCTGAGCCTTTGAGGTGGATAAGCACTTCCCGCATGACTCCTTCTGTTTCCCCTTTTAGAAAGTTAAAATACAAGGATGGAAGGGTTTCTAGCCCCCCCGCTTCCATCCCCTTTAGTTGCCTTCTATGACATGCGGGAATGCGTGGGAAGTATTCTTTCTCCCCTATCCCCAGGGATAGATATTGATGTGTCCTATTGATCTAATCTCTCTGATGTCCATTCTGAACTGGAACTCCCAAAAGGGGTTGGCCAGGACAATAGAGTCTCCATGAATAGCAAAACTTCAGGGCTACTTTAGTGCCTCAACCTCAACAGGCCACTGGCAGAAGGCAACTCTAGTGCAGTGTTTACAGAGGCTCCTACCTAATGTTCCTAATGAATACTTCTTCCCACTGCTCTTGCCTAATTTTCCTACCAACTGCTTCTACTTGATGTTTTTACTTAATGCTCCTGTTTAAATGTTCCTACCTACTACTGCTATCTATTGCTCCTTCCATTTTGCCAAAAGACAGGGCTAACACATATTGTTAACTGTAGGAAAATCAAGAGTTATGAAGAATGAAATGTGTGAGTTAAGTGTTGTCAAGTATTATGTATGACAAGGAGAGATTGTATGTTTATGGACAGAATGTCAGTAGTTCACATGTGGGTGAGGTTGAAAGAAAAGACAGCCACCTGGGTCAGAGGAGTGAAACTTGACAACCACTGAAATGCTGGCTCACTATGCTCGTCTCTAACCTTCCCGATATTCAGGTGGTAGTATTGGTAATCAACCTCCATGGTTGCTGGCTTTTTATGTGTTAATATCTGTTGTATTTTTGGGGGTCATTTTTTGCTTTTCTTGCCCTTGAAGGATCATAATTTTTTATGTGAACAATGTTTTTGAATTCCCTACAGTGCGGTTGACAATTTTCTTTTCATTTGTTATTTGTTCTCATAGAATTAATTTTTTGTCAGCATTCTAAATTTTTCTTCAAGATCCTCTGTCCATGTTCTTTGCTGTTCTCATTTTTCATACTTATCTGTTCACCCATTGTTTTTTGTTTGAGTCTAATTTTTAGTCTCCATATTTTCTTCTGTCTGTTATTGAATGCTCAGCTGTTTCTTTTATCCTCTCATGGAGTGCTGTCGTTAGTACTTCTGTCATTTTCTTTAAAATCATGGTTCCAATTCAATGCGTATTAATTTACTTGTCTACTGTTTGTTTTACTATAGAAAATTAGGTTTGATAGGCTTACAATGTCACTTATTTTTACTTTTCTTCTTTCTTTTATGACGAAAGGGTGGGTTACAGTTGCTTCCATCATGTTATGGTCTACAATGGTTGTTCTATTTGCTTCATTATTAGTGAAGAGTAGATCTAACATGCTGTTGTCCCCTCTTGCTGTGTAATTTACCTGAATTAAGCTAGATGAGTTACATGTGTACATTGCTGTCCATGACCTCTCTTTCTTCTGCTACTACATGTGTACATTGCTGTCCATGACTTCTCTTATTCATCTGCTAATCCATTATTTTTATAGTTTTATATATAAGTTTTCAACTATGTTTTTAGTGCTGTGATATTCAATGTGAGTAATTCACATTACTTTTAGCTAATCTTCGTCACTTTATGAACAGAGAGCGAGGTATTTGAGTGTACAGATATGCATCCTTAAGCATATATTGTATGTATACATGTAAATGTATGCATTTGCATATATATGAGAATGCATACGCATGCATTACGCATACATGTTTATGTATATGTATCTGTGTCTGTTTTTTGTCTCATTTGTTTGTCCATGTATTTATTTGTCTTTGTGACTGTGTATTTAAAACACTTTGATTTAGGTGTGATGGTGCTTTCATTTTGTTTGCCTTTATTTGTCTGTATCTTTCTTTGTGCAAGAAGTAAAACAGTTGCATATCTATTTTGTTATTTTATGTGCATGATATTATCAGACCACAAATATAGGAGAGAAATGTAGAATTGAATGAAGCTTGTGATAACCAGGTGGTGAATTATTTTTTAGGTACAAAATCTCATCTCATGATAGATTATAAGATGATTATCATCATTACCTTGACAAGTGAATTCTTAATTGGATGAAGTTGAGTGTTATGTATTAGGGTTTCTTGAAAATGTTAAAGGATACAAAAATTCATGTATGTAATAATAGAAAGTTTAATATAACATTATTTGTTGCAGGTTGAATGATTATTTTGCCCAACTTAGTTTCTGTTTTAGGAATTTTTACATTCATGTGAGATATTGTAAAGAAAACTAGTCTTGTCCAGTGTGTGATACAAACCAGTCTGTAATCCTGATGAGTACAGATTTTTATGTACATAATGCAATATTTTTTAATTTGGAAGGTTAGCCAGTATGATGAATACAGATATTTTATGTACATAATACAAATTTTTTTTATTTGGAAGGGTAGCCAGTAGCTGAGTTCATGAACTGTGCAGAAATCATTGTACATGGCATTTGGCAATAGCCAGTACAGAAATAATTGTTGGAAATCTTTTATTACAAAAATGATAGAACTTGCTTTGTATTCAGTGTTACTATGGTTTTCATTGGTCCCTAGAAAATGATCTTATTTCTATAGATTGTCTCAGTACTCAGTGTTACAGTGGTTTTCACTGGCCCCTAGAAAATGTTATTTCTATAGATCCTGTCATCCTTTGGAAGTTAGAATGAATATTCCTAAGAGTTTTTTAAAGTAATGTGGCAGATAGTAAGCATGCTGCCATCCAACACTCACATAGCACCTATATCAAAATGGATCTTGACTGTGGTGGCACTATGAACCTGCTAATTGTCTGAAAAGAATTTGCCCCTGGTCTGTCTTTTCAGTAACAAAACTTTTGTATTAAAAGCAAAATGGCTCAAATGAAACTATTATTTGAACTTATCTATAATATATCTTGCACATGACACTTAAGCCCATTTGAAATAGAGCATATAGTTAACTGTATGTTTTTTTGTAAATTAGGATGTCATGTACTCCTGAAAAACTTTGTATTTAACTGTCTGATACAGGTTTAGCTGCACATTGCTCAATACTTAACTGGCAGAAGTTTCAGTAGTTGCTGCACTGTTAAAAAACCCACACTAGAAAAAGCCATGAGATTTTCACAAAAGATATATGTAATATGATTTGGCAGTTTTGTCATGTAGACACTCGGTGTTCTAGTCATATTTTAAGACTGCATGTTAGGCTGGTATTTGCCAAGGGTAAACTTTGATTTTTGTGTGGTCATATAATTCTCAGTTTTCCAGCAGCACATATCTAGTGCACTTGACAGTATAGTATTGGAATACTTAGGATTGGAAAGTCCTATTCAACATCTATTGCTAATGATGTAAATGATCATAGTAGGATGGGCTGTGGATGATGAAAACGTTATATACCAGCACCTGAATTCTCTGTACTATGTAAGCATTAATCTTTATCAGTTTTTTCTGAGTATGGTGCTAAGAAGTTTTCATTTTGGCTGTAGTCACAAGGTTTCTTATGTACTAATGCCACTTCTGTCAAATTGTAGCTCGTAGAAGCAAGCATGCCAAGATGTTTGAACAGTTTTGCAGTCTGCCTTGAATTATAATTCAGTGTGCCGTATCTTTAATCATTAGGGTATTTCCACATTTTTTGTATAAAATTTTCAGAAATTGTAAACTTTTGACTCACAACTGTTAATATATTGTCAGAGTTGTGTTTGTCAAGTAAAGAGGCATCATTTTGAGAATGTTATTATTTAGTGTTTTGTATCCAACCATGAATTTCCATTAAGAATGTCTCTCCAGTGGTTGTACTGTAAAAGCAAGAAATTCAGTAAGTCATATCTATTAATTTATCATTGCTGATTGCCAGATGCAGATGATTTGATAAGAGCCATTCCTCAGAGTTGAGCAAAGAGACTAATTATGTTTAGGCAGGGGTTTAAGGAATTAAATGATTTGTTCGCAGTCCCAAATATTGCTAAGATTTCAGGTACTATCTGCTCTGCCTGAATATCACCAGAACTCAGCATATGTTGTGCATTTGAAGTGATAGAAATATTAACCTAAGGATTCTGATGTGAGAAGTCCCATGTACCCTTTTAATTTATCCACACCTGTTGGTCAGATGTATTGTATACATCTGTATAGTGGCAATGCTTAAAAGGCATCACTTGTGAATTTGAATAGTGTGACTTAAGATCAAGCCAAAATTCCATTTCAGGAAATTGATTTTATTGCATTATAGGACCCCTGTGTGGTGGTGTAGTCTTTTTGTGATATCTTTGATAGCTTAAGACTTTTGAATTTGAGACCTTAGAATTTGAAGTTGCATATCTTTCAAAGCATATGTAACTTAAAATGAGTGTAGTATTGCAGAGTTTTTCAAAGTGTTTGTGGCTTCAGATGCTTTAGTTGAGCTGTGGATGGTAAGTAACTAATTTAGAAAAATTTTTAATTCAAATTTAGTTTTATCAGGGTATAATGTGTGTGATCATTGTGATGAATGAAGTTAAAATTTGTATGCCATTTATGAGCGTGCTTGAGCAGTTAAACACAGTTTATATAGATGTTGTTGTCCAACACAGATCCACACTCCTCATAGATTGGAACTTTTCATTGTTATTTGTTGATGTTTGTAAAAAAGTTGAATAAGATTTTTTATGAATAACTTTTTATTTTCATTTAAATGAAGTTTCTCTATGGCACTATGGATGGCATATTTGTAAATAATGTGAATGGGATCTAGCATTATTTCACAGTTTTTATCTTTCTATGTCACACTGAATTGTTAATGCCACAAGACAGACTTATTACAGAGGTTAAAAGTCTCCATTTCTGTCCCCTGTGGTCTGTTCTGCAAGTATGTGAAATTCTTGTGGATATTCTCTCAGAAAATTAGGATTAATACCTTTTGACCTTCTGTCCTTTATTGGCTTCCCATCTGTCACTATCTTCAAGTGTTTTGCAGTAGCTAACTCATTTTTGGTCTACCTTTGGCCAATCAGACAACTGTAGAAATGTTCTTATTGACCTAATCACTTGTGGCAGCCTCTTAGCACAGAATTCCTTTGGATCATACATTGACCAGATATCTGGACATCACCCATCACTACAACACCACAAACACCACTTCTGCACATCCTAAGACCCTTCATGCTCATGATGCAACTACTATAAAGAAGAAACTGAGCACTTAGTACCTAATTGCCCAGCATTCTCTGCGCGTAGATGCACACACATCACAACACTATATGACCTGTGGTCCCTACCACTGAATGCAGCCAGCTTCCCGAGTGCTGCAGGAGCCTCATAAGGATAGCTGGGACTCCTGGGGCAGCAAGAAAGTACATATGCTAGTGTTTAATTGTAGTCATATAATATTAATGCCTCATACTTAGCATTGGCCTGTAGTCTCATTGTTTGTACAGCAATGTACATTAGTCTGGATGACAGAATAGTTTTTAGAGTGGTGTGTATATGGTAATATTGAAAATTATCATGGTGAATGGCATGTTGGCAGATTGACTTAGGTTTCTTCTCCACTTTTTTGGTAAGTATGTGGGTAATTACTTTTATGTTTCACACTCTCGGGATCCCATCTGTCAAACATTCTCTATTATTATACATTTTCTAAAAATTTATATATGCTGGCAGCATTAACCATATACTCGGTCTTCTTATTCCATTATTCCACCCCTCTTAATAGTTTAGAAGTATCTCTTGATATCCTTTTTCACATGTTTCTTGCTTAATTCCATATATTGTCTTCTAATTGCTATGTCTTTACATCTCTTGAAGAACTTTCCACTGTTCATGTCATCAATCTACTTTCAAAACTTAAAGTTTCTGATCAGATCATCCTCACTCTTCTCTTTTAAAGGTGGGTAAATTAAAGTCTTTAGCCTTTCCCCCTAACTCAGCTTTCTTAATTCTGGTACCATCTTTGATGCCCTCAACTGGTAGCTCTTTGTGCTTCTTTAGGTGCAGTGAACAAACTTGAAAAGCATAATTTTGGCCTTATGTTGGGTATGAACAGCTAGCTAGATATTCCTCATCCATATACTTAAGAGCTATTGTGATATTTGTCAGAAGACAATTTGTCGCCTTAACAAATCTCCTAATGTGGAACTTTTGTGATAGGTTAGGGATGATTTTGACATCCAAGGCCTTCTCATATACAGAATCCCAAAGCTTGTTTCCTGCTAGATGATCATGTTGACACCTTTTTCCACTTCTTCCCATCCTCATTACCATACATTTTCTTTGGTTTGATTATCATCAGCCATGTATTAAACCAACAGTCAAGTTTTTTTTTTGTCCCCTCATAAGGTGATGCAGTCTTTTTTGCTTTTCTTTTCTGTCATGACATTTGCATAATCTGCAAACATAATCAAGTAGGCTTTTACACCTTCTGGTGAGTCATCTACTTAGATCAAGAAGAGTGATGGTCCCAGAACAGAACTCTTTTGTACTCTGCTGGTTACTTTGACTCTTTTGGAAAAGGTTTCTCTAACAAGCATCATCTATTTCTTTCCAGTGAGTTAATCTTTTCTCCATCAAAGGAGTTTCTCTCCATATTCCTGCCTAGTGGTCTTCCTTCTTAATCAGCATTCCTTACAGTACAATGTCATGTGCTTTCTAGCAGTCCAGATTCAAATTATCCTCCCAGCCCTTCCTTATGATATAACTCTTAAGAGGTTTTTCACATGACCTCCTTTCCCTAAAGCCATGCTGTCTCTCACTAAGGTAATTTCTACTCTGTAGAAAATCAATCACTTCCTCTCTATTGTTTCTTGAGTCTTACCCTCCACACTTTTTAGTAAGATTGGTCTGTAGCTCACCACCTGTTACAAGTCTCCTTTCTTATTGAGAGGAATGACATTTGCCCTTTTCCATTCCCTTGGCACTTTGCCCCTCTCGAGTGACATCTTGAACAGTATTTCAGGTGATTTATTTAGTATGTCTGTACATATGATGAAATATCATCAGGACCATGAGTCTTGTACGAGTCAAAACCATTTAGTATTCTGTTGATATTTTTTTGTAGAGATCATAATGATTTCTTAAACCTCCCCACTCCTTACTGGTTTTAAAGCTGGAGCTGTAATGTCTTTCATTATGAAAACTTTTTTGAACTTGTTATTTAGTTCTTCACATGTTCTTACATCCTCAGTGATTCTTCCCTCTGAATCCCTTTGTCTGATTAGCTGCTATTTAACTGACAACTGACTCCTAATGAACTTAGGGAAAAGTTTTGGATTTTCTGTTACCTTGTCCACATTATTCTTTGTAGGTCCTTTCTTATCTTGCAATACTCACTACTTGCTCTCTTTTGCTTATATCTACTCTTGAAATTTTTTCACCTCTGCTCTTTTGATGTCCTTCTCACCCTAATGTATTCATTTACGTGTTGGTATGAGAAATTTTCATATATATACTGACAGAGTTTGTCTCCATAGCTCAACATCATCATGAAAATCCTAATTTCTCCCAGTTCTGTCTCTTTGTAATTGAAGTCCTCCATTATTAGTACTTTACCATGCTTGAGAAGTGAGCATTTTACTGCTTCATGTACCATGCTGATTATTCCTTCCTTCATTGTTATAATTTTGTATTTGTCCTAGATTGTTCAAATTTTGAGGAGGATTGCATAATAGTAACAAAACTGTGCATGTCTTCCTAACAGTAACTATCCCCATTATATATTGTCTGAATATGCCATCCTCCAACTTTTTCCAGAATTATTTATTTATTTATATTTATTAATTATACTTTGTCGCTGTCTCCTGCGTTAGCAAGGTAGCGCAAGGAAACAGACGAAAGAATGGCCCAACCCACCCACATGCACATGTATATACATACACGTCCACACACGCACATATACATACCTATACATCTCAATGTATACATATATATACACACTCAGACAAACATATATACATATGTACATAATTCATACTGTCTGCCCTCATTCATTCCCGTTGCCACCCTGCCACACATGAAATGACAGCCCCCTCCCCCCGCATGTGCACGAGGTAGCGCTAGGAAAAGACAACAAAGGCCGCATTCGTTCACACTCAGTCTCTAGCTGTCATGTATAATGCACCGAAACCACAGCTCCCTTTCCACATCTAGGCCCCACAAAACTTTCCATGGTTTACCCCAGATGCTTCATATGCCCTGGTTCAATCCATTGACAGCACGTTGACCCCAGTATACCACATCATTCCAATTCACTTTATTCCTTGCACTCCTTTCACCCTCCTGTATGTTCAGGCCCCAATCGCTCAAAATCTTTTTCACTCTATCCTTCGACCTCCAATTCGGTCTCCCACTTCTCCTCGTTCCCTCCACCTCTGACACATATAGCCAAACCTTTCCCTTCTTTGCATTGTTTCACATCTCACTATTATGTACCCCTATAGCCAGAACAGGTGAGATCTTTTCTCTTTAGTAAGTTTTGTTTCCATGATTCCAGCATTATCAGGTGCACTTTCCTCTTATACAGTATCCTTATGTTCCAGCTCAGTACCCATAACTATTAATCCGTCTACATTTGAAGGTAGGGTTGAGGGTCAAGTCAATTGGGAGGTAAGTTTGAATGGAGAAAAACTGGAGGAAGTAGTGTTTTAGATATCTGGGAGTGGATCTGGCAGCGGATGGAACCATGGAAGCAGAAGTGAATCATAGGATGGGGGAGGGGGCAAAAGTTCTGGGAGCCTTGAAGAATGTTTGGAAGTCGAGAACATTATCTAGGAAAGCAAAAATGGGTATGTTTGAAGGAATAGTGGTTCCAACAATGTTGTATGGCTGCGAGGCGTGAGCTATGGACAGAGTTGTGCGTAGGAGGGTGGATGTGCTGGAAATGAGATGTTTGAGGACAATATGTGGTGTGAGGTGGTTTGATCGAGTAAGTAATGTAAGGGTAAGAGAGATGTGTGAAATAAAAAGAGTGTGGTTGATAGAGCAGAAGAGGGTGTTTTGAAATGGTTTGGTCACATGGAGAGAATGAGTGAGGAAAGATTGAGCAAGAGGATATATGTGCTTGTAGGGCAGCTTCATCCTCTTGCCTCATTTGGCATCTCCAGTTTTTGTCTTTTGACTGTACTGACTGTATGCTTTGTGTTTCTCCCTCTCTTCCTTTGATTTATCACATATGCTGAATACTCCATTGAATCCTACCATGCTTTTAAGTTTCTTAGCTTGCCTGATTACCTTCTGGCTGGATGTTTCTCAGTGCTGGCGATTGTTTCCCCTCTCCCATGTGCTTTCAGACATGGTGTAGTGTGCTGGTCTAGCACAGTTGTATATTTTGTGTAAACTTGATTACCAAGTCAAATGTAACTACAACTGGTCACCCCCTTACATCATGGTTATAACCTTAAATTATTCTTTTTTTTATCACTGAAATTGCATCTGGCAATGTCATTCCCTCTAATAAGCTTTTGATAAGCATTTCTTCCTTATTTCCCCTTTCTTCCTTTACTGGTGTGTGATCATCTTCCAAGCCAAATATAATATCAGTGCTTTATGTCTATGGTCTCCTGTTTTACTAATCTATCTAATTTTGGTGCCACCCACTTTTCAGCTATTTGCTTCAGTATTGAACTGTCAACTTCTGTCTCTTTTTTTGTAAGATCTCTGTTTTATGTCACAATCTCTGGTCCTGTATGCTCTGTACTTTTCTTAACCTTCCATCAATTAGGGTATAAACTTCCTTGATTGCTTCACTTTACACAGTGCATATTATTCTTTCAAGAGCTTCACTGAAGTTCCTGTTCCTCTGTCTGTATATAACTTCTGTATATAACCAGGTACCTGTTTTATCGACCAACCCTAAGGGAGGATGAACATCTGAGTTGACTATTGACTGCTGCAACCACGATCCAAACTTATGTGCTCAACCCCGGGGTGGCCTGAGAATGTGTCAAGTCAGTCCCATTGTATGATCCAGGTCAATGTTCCTCTCTGTCAATTTTCATGCTCTGTGTCAGTTGATCAGTTGATAAAATTACTCCTGAACCTCCCTACCCACCACTTTCAGTATATTCTGTATGTTTCGGTCCTTAACTCTGACTGAACAGCCTCTAGTAAAGACCCATTAAATCTTATTTGCTTTTAACTGAATTCATTTTCTTTTCTCTGATGATGTACCTCCTGAATTTTTAATTGATTGAAATTTTGTTCATACCCATTGAATATGTAATGACCTATTTATACTGAATGGAGAGGTAGTTTTATACCTGTGGGGCTTTGATTCTAGAAGATTCCCAACTATTATACATCTTTTTGAATTTTTGTATGCTGTATGCATTAACCAAGCTCTCAGTCATTCTGTTCCATTCATCTAGCTATATATCTGTATCTTTAATGCCCGATCTTTTCAGGAACTCCCTAAATGGGGTAGATGTGAAAATAGTCTTTGTAACTAGTGAACTCCAGTGCCACATCTTAGTTGAATTGGATAATCAGGCAGGTTCCCCTTGGAATATCTCTTTGCCAGTTGAGTCATCTCTAGAACTTAGAAGGTTTTGGAATCCAGTGAATGGGTGTACCTAATTATAAAAAGAGGTTTAGTGTTGGTGTTGGAATCTCCACCACCCGCATCAAGGAAAACATAAGGACAGCCTCTGACTTGACTTTTACAGGAATACACCATAGAGATGATATGCAAGGACTTCATAGAGCCTGCAATAGGCCCAGCTTTTATCAATGTTTTCCCAGTCAAAAAAAGGAGGTATTGCAGGAAGAGACTGTTTTTAGATCTGTCTTTCATAAATGCTTACATCCTGAAATGTGGGCTGAAAATGGCCCTTTTATGGAGCATTAGCAGAGTTAAAAGAAACATGGGTTTTCAGCCTAAACTTTAAGGATACTTATTGGCGTAAGACAAGGGAGCAAATGGGAACTTCAGTGAAGGGCGCAAATGGGGAGGTGATAACAAGTAGTGGTGATGTGAGAAGGAGATGGAGTGAGTATTTTGAAGGTTTGTTGAATGTGTTTGATGATAGAGTGGCAGATGTAGGGTGTTTTGGTCGAGGTGGTGTGCAAAGTGAGAGGGTTAGGGAAAATGATTTGGTAAACAGAGAAGAGGTGGTGAAAGCTTTGCGGAAGATGAAAACCGGCAAGGCTGCAGGTTTGGATGGTATTGCAGTGGAATTTATTAAAAAAGGGGGTGACTGTATTGTTGACTGGTTGGTAAGGTTATTTAATGTATGTATGTATGACTCATGGTGAGGTGCCTGAGGATTGGCGGAATGCGTGCATAGTGCCATTGTACAAAGGCAAAGGGGATAAGAGTGAGTGCTCAAATTACAGAGGTATAAGTTTGTTGAGTATTCCTGGTAAATTATATGGGAGGGTATTGATTGAGAGGGTGAAGGCATGTACAGAGCATCAGATTGGGGAAGAGCAGTGTGGTTTCAGAAGTGGTAGAGGATGTGTGGATCAGGTGTTTGCTTTGAAGAATGTATGTGAGAAATACTTAGAAAAGCAAATGGATTTGTATGTAGCATTTATGGATCTGGAGAAGGCATATGATAGAGTTGATAGAGATGCTCTGTGGAAGGTATTAAGAATATATGGTGTGGGAGGAAAGGTGTTAGAAGCAGTGAAAGTTTTTATCGAGGATGTAAGGCATGTGTACGTGTAGGAAGAGAGGAAAGTGATTGGTTCTCAGTGAATGTAGGTTTGCGGCAGGGGTGTGTGATGTCTCCATGGTTGTTTAATTTGTTTATGGATGGGGTTGTTAGGGAGGTAAATGCAAGAGTTTTGGAAAGAGGGGCAAGTATGAAGTCTGTTGGGGATGAGAGAGCTTGGGAAGTGAGTCAGTTGTTGTTCGCTGATGATACAGCGCTGGTGGCTGATTCATGTAAGAAACTGCAGAAGCTGGTGACTGAGTTTGGTAAAGTGTGTGGAAGAAGAAAGTTAAGAGTAAATGTGAATAAGAGCAAGGTTATTAGGTACAGTAGGGTTGAGGGTCAAGTAAATTGGGAGGTGAGTTTGAATGGAGAGAAACTGGAGGAAGTGAAGTGTTTTCGATATCTGGGAGTGGATCTGGCAGCGGATGGAACCATGGAAGCGGAAGTGGATCATAGGGTGGGGGAGGGGGCGAAAATTCTGGGGGCCTTGAAGAATGTGTGGAAGTCGAGAACATTATCTCGGAAAGCAAAAATGGGTATGTTTGAAGGAATAGTGGTTCCAACAATGTTGTATGGTTGCGAGGCGTGGGCTATGGATAGAGTTGTGCGCAGGAGGATGGATGTGCTGGAAATGAGATGTTTGAGGACAATGTGTGGTGTGAGGTGGTTTGATCGAGTGAGTAACGTAAGGGTAAGAGAGATGTGTGGAAATAAAAAGAGCGTGGTTGAGAGAGCAGAAGAGGGTGTTTTGAAGTGGTTTGGGCACATGGAGAGAATGAGTGAGGAAAGATTGACCAAGAGGATATATGTGTCGGAGGTGGAGGGAACGAGGAGAAGAGGGAGACCAAATTGGAGGTGGAAAGATGGAGTGAAAAAGATTTTGTGTGATCGGGGCCTGAACATGCAGGAGGGTGAAAGGAGGGCAAGGAATAGAGTGAATTGGAGCGATGTGGTATACCGGGGTGAACGTGCTGTCAGTGGATTGAATCAAGGCATGTGAAGCGTCTGGGGTAAACCATGGAAAGCTGTGTAGGTATGTATATTTGCGTGTGTGGACGTATGTATATACATGTGTATGGGGGGGGGTTGGGCCATTTCTTTCGTCTGTTTCCTTGCGCTACCTCGCAAACGCGGGAGACAGCGACAAAGTATAATAAATATAAATAAATAATTGGCACTTTCTGGTACACTCCAGAATAAGGAAGTTTCTGCCATGTAAAATTGGTAAAAAGACCTGGAATTCAAGATGATGCCTTTTACCTTATGAATAGCCCCACAATTTTTTTTTATGGAAATTTTATGCCCTACCCCCAAGGAAGGCTAATGTCCTCTAAAGTGATAATTCTGACTTACCTTGACACTTTGCGATTTCAACTACGAAGAGGAATGTGTCAGACAAGGGTTTTAAGTCTGCAAACCATCAATCTTTTCAAGTCCTACATAATTCCCAGTCAGAACTTTACATGGCTAAAGATGAGATTAGTCCTCTCATACTCAGGGACAAAGCTGTAAACAAATACTGTAGTTACCTTTTGATACTAGACCTTGGTGTTTCAGCATCAACTAGAACTTTTAAGGTAGTTCTACCTTGCAGCCCTGAGTAGAGACATGGTGATGCTGTGGGCCAAATAGGTTACTTTCTGGGCAATATATTTCCTACAGAAAGCAGAGAGCTTCTAAGAACACTTCCTGGGAACATTCTTAGATCCCTAGTTTGATGTACTGATGTAGGGAATCTTCAGAAAGTCTGCGCCTAAGAGAACTTTGATTTTTGGGTGGTTTGGACAGACAAGGGTTTTCTTTTTTAGAGAGTCATGTAAGTGCAAGCTCATGACTCTTCAGAAAGTCTGCCAAGAGAACTCCTTTGATTTTTGGGTGGTTTGGACAGACAAGGGTTTTCTTTCTTTAAAGAGTCATGTAAGTGCAAGCTCATGAATGGACGAGCAAAAGTTCTTTTTATTTCAACAAAAAGAGGCTTTTGGTCCCTTAGTTTTTCTTGTCTCAAAATATCCTTAACTGTAAACAGTACTGTGGCTGTTCACTGCCTGATGAACAAGGGTTCTAGCAAATCCCTGCCTCTTAGTGGGAAACACTTTTTCTTTTATCTCTGAGGATAATGCAGTGTCTGCGTGGATGCCCTGTAGAGATATAGCAATAAGGTAACAGAAATTTTTAGTTTCGGGAGAGCTGCTTCTATTTGCATTCTTTCTTCAGGGGGGTTGGCAACCCAGGTGGAACTCTGTCAGTGGAACCAGTATGTTATTTCTGACTTCTTATCTCTAGTTTTAGTTAAAGGACAGTTAAGACAGACACCTGGTCCATGGATTGGAATCATTGGAGCTAGATTTATCTTTTTCCCAGGTAAATTATCTGGGAAAGATTTTTAAACCATAGTAGTTGGATGATCAGGGTTTAGTAACACTGGTGGAACCAAAGTGAGGCAAACAGCCTTGATTCCAGAGACTCCTTCAGCTATGCCATAATCCTTGATTGATACCTCAGGTTTTTTTTTTTTTTTTTTTTAGAACACTTACACTTTTTCCTAAGGACCCCAACCTCAAGGCTTGAGACCTGTAATTTTTTGTATAGACTTTCCCAAACACTTTTACAGCCAGAGACTCTAAGAATACCTTAGCAGATGACCTTACATAGCATTCATCCTTTTACTCAAGGTAATACCAATTGGTCTCAAAAGCTTTTCAGTTCTTCCTTGAAGAATCTGATCCCTCAAACAAGACAGATCTTATGTTTTAAAATCTGTTTTTTACAAGAATATGGTCGGTAATGGTGCCTGATAGAAGAGTGCCCATCTAAAACCCCAGTCTCTAGGTTTTATTAATGTTTGGTCGTGTTTGGAATAAACTTTTCTAATCTCTCATTTTCTGAAGACTTTTTTACACTAAAACACATGATGTGAGAAATATGTCCCTTACCTAAGCCTTCCTAAGGACTTTTTGTTGAAGATCTACAAAAAGAGTCCTCGGTACTCATCTAACCCTCTATGAAATAATACTTTAGTTTAGATGTTGTGGATCTACCCTGTGTGGCTCAGAGGATTCCTCCTTCTGGAGGGACAGATTTAAGTATGCACCTTATTCACCATTGAAGGTATTTATTGGTTTAGTCTTTGTATGTGAAAGTTTTTCTCTTATCTGATCTCCTTTATATACATGTGTGCTTTCATGTTTGTGGTACAGATCACAGAGGAAAGAAATTTTGTTTGTACCAACTGCAACTGCTTTTGGGTTGATACCCACCATATGATAATTTTGAGTTGCTGAATGGCCAGGTGTGAATACATTGCTGTTGTCCCTGTGGCATTCTCTGATTGGCCGAAGGTGGACCTGAAACAAGTGACCTACCACTAGCTAGTCAGGAGGATAGCTATAGGTGGGGAAGCCAGTGTTTCCTAACCAGAAAGACTGAAGGTTGATCCTAGTATTCCAAGAATATATCCTAGAGAATCTGCTATGCTCACAGGAAAAATGTTTTTCAAATTTCAAAAGCCATATTTTTTGTGAAAAGACATTGGTTGAAAGTTTTAGGTTGTATTGTACCTTGTCATTTCGCTGTGATGCAAACCATGCAGTTGTACCTGGGAGGTATCATTTGCCACATGATAGTGATATCAAGATGGTACAATTGTAGATGATACTGTATTAAATATGTTCTTTTGACATCCAAGCCATACCTAGTAAAGGGTTTATCCCTTATTTGGGTACTTTGAATTGAAATCTAATAGCTTGAGACCCAATATTACAGTACATTCAAAATTATGATACCCAAGGATGAAAAGTAGCAATGAATGAACATTTACTCTGGATATATACAAGATGTGAATTGTATAGTTTTCCTTAAGTGTATTTTAACAATTTTAACATGTGAATGTTTTGTATGTACTTTACAGACTTCTCTTTGCCAGTATATGGTATATGCGATTGTTGCTTTGTTCTATTGTGACAACTTTGAGCAGGTTTGATAAAGCATTGCTCTCCTTAGAATGAGCAGAGTTGGTCACAGACACTGTACACTCCTTCCCTATGATGTCACTCTTGTTATGTCAACCTGGATGATAGCTGTAAGTGACGGAGAACTGTAACCACCAGCAGTTAAGTGTACCAGTCACCCAAATCCCTTGTGTAATGTAATGTGCTCTGTGTAGAATCTCTCACAGATTCCCTGTACTTATTCAGAATTTTGAGCAAGGAATATGATGGTGAGAATTGTCTCCCATTTTTTCTATATGCAGAAAGCTCTCAGCAAGTGATTATTGCATTGAACCAAGATCAGATATCAGTGGCTTTTATAGTAGTAGATAACCTAGCAAAGTAGTTATATGGAAGTATCAAATAGAATTAGCTACAAACTGTGAAAAAATCTTGTTTATTTTAGTAATTTATTGATAAATGGAGTATAAACTTTTTTCTGCTCTAACAAAAAATCTGTTAAAAATCTGTATAACCTTGCTCTAAAATAAAGAAATCATGGCTCAGAAAGGGATACTAAGAAGGCCAGTATGGATGAAACAGTCACTCTGTATATGGAAGTTAGATCCAGTCTTAAACAAACCTGTCACCAGGAAAACTCCAGATACATTGCACTAGAAGATATTTACTTGCCTCCTACTCCTTGCCATGATTATGTTGGTATCCTGTACTGTGACAGGTTGTTATTTGACAAGGTATATTTTGGGATTCCTAAAATGGGTAACTATACTAGACCTATAGCATAGCCTTTTAGTTTTACATGCTATACAAATTTAGATTCAAACTGTAAAATGTCTATGAAAAAATGGTGTAAGCTGGCTGAATGTAGTCTAAAAGAATGTTGGAAAGTCAGAGTAGAATGTTTAGGATGCAGCTTCTCTTAAGCAGCATTGTTTGTGCTATGGACATGACTGTGATCATGGCAATATGATGAAAGGAATAAGAAAACACTTTTGAGTAAAGAGTACTTTCCAGTTGATAGTCCTGGCTACATATTGAAAACCAAGTCTCTTTCCACCTACAGGATGATATTGAAGTTGCACAGACCTCAGATTATGTTGCTACATCTTTTGTTAGAATGGAAGTATTTCATGAAAATATGTATCTAAGTGTAAGAACCATTTGTTTTAGGCAAACACCCCTTTGTACAACTTACAAGTCTGATAACTTATTCTTGATAGTTAATGTAGTGATTGTTGAAAGGTAATGTTTTTATCTAAAATTTTAATTTCATTTTCATATTTTTCATATTTTTCTTTCGTCTGTTTCCTTGCGCTACCTCGCAGGCGCAGGAGACAGCGACAAAGCAAAATAATAAAAAAAAAAATTTTGAGATCTTTTTCTTTCTTTCATACTATTCGCCATTTCCCGCATTAGCGAGGTACCGTTAAGAACAGAGGACTGGGCCTTTGAGGGAATATCCTCACCTGGCCCCCTTCTCTGTTCCTTCTTTTGGAAAATTAAAAAAAAAATGAGAGGGGAGGATTTCCAGCCCCCCCGCTCCCTTCCCTTTTAGTCGCCTTCTATGACACGCAGGGAATACGTGGGAAGTATTCTTTCTCCCTACCCCCAGGGATAATTTTTGAGATATGTACATTAATTGGTTGCTTTATGGTGTGCTAGATTTGGGTACCAGATTTTAAATGTTCGAGTCAATAAAGTTAATAGAACTCAAAGTAATATGCAGTTAGTTGTCGTGGTATTTAATCAGGTTATTAAGAAGACTCCACATGGATTACCCTGTTGCAAGTTTTGGTGAATGGCAGACAGTATATTTGGATAGAAGTGGATGATACCAGAATGAATAAGCAATGTGATAAGTATACGTATTATCATAATTTAATATTTTTTTTGTATATGTTAAGTTCTTCGAGATTTGTTTACTTGTTGACTGCGAACTAAGTATAAATTATATATTTCCGTATGGGTATTTACTCTCTACTCAAGGGAGAATCCATACAGCTGTTTATTGTTTCATAAAACTAATCCAGAAATGAATATAGGTGTATATTTAGCCCTTGTTGTTTGAAAATATTAATTCATTTTGTCAACAGAAAAGTTATTTGTCCTTGCACTACTAGAAGTCCTCTGTCTGATGTCATTGGGAGCTTTTGTGTTCAGTAGGCATGTTTCAGACCTAAAACACCATACAATAATACAGGGAGCTATGTGTTTTGTAACTAAGTTTGACCTAAAACACCATACAATAATACAGGGAACTGTGTAACAGGAAATTGTTTTTTACATAAGTTATATAAAATGCTGTAATTGGTAGCAGATATTTAGATAAGCATTTATGAATGCAAAAGCTCAGGATCATATTTTCCATGTTGGTGCCATCACTTGTGCAAATGTACACAGGTGCCTGAATGCTGCAATTTATGTATCAGATGTATAGTTATTTTCAAACTTCAAAAAAATATAGATGTCTATAATTTGAGAGAGATTAGAAAGAAAGTGAAATCCTGTTTTAAGGTTTATTTTTATTGTTTTAGAAATAAGAATATTTACAAAGTGCTATATGATGGTGCCATATGACTGATAGCTTAATTGTCTGAATATTGATGTAACTTTATACTATTGTATGATAATGATTGTTAGTGTTAGGGATGTCACATTCCACATCAGGCATATGCTGGCAATCAGAAAGAGGGATTAGGATACCATGGTTTAATTTCTTACTATATGCCACCATGAAAAGGTTCTTCTCTTGATTATTTAGTTGTTTTACGTATTTCAATCCTGTATGGTGAGTGGCTATGGAAGCTTCTTATCTTGAATAAGATAATCAGCCACTTAAAGTAAACAAGATATGTATATATATTTGTGTATTTCATTGTTGTTGTAGAAAAGTAGGCAGAACGTGGAAATCATCGTAGTTATATACATACAGTACTGTATTTGATTTAGCAATATTTTTCATAATTCTTTACAAAGTGTGAAATTATTGTTTTCATAAACTAAACTACCCTGTAGGAAAGATATGCGATTCCCTTGTGCATTTTCATTAGTTTAGTGTAAATGCCAACCAAGCTTTTTGATTTTCCCTGTGTTGACAATAATTGAGTAAAGTAAGACTGTGCAGAACTGTACTCATACAGTTAAGGGTTTGGAATAAAAAGTTTTGCAGAGGCATACACAACAGCCTCACACACCCTGTCATGTGTGCTAAATTTATATAACAAGACCCATTGCTCTTTTTGAGTGCAGTATCCTTTTACTAATTTACAGTCATGAAAACAAACTCCTCATGCCTGCTGCTGTATACCACTGACTGTTTTATGAAAAACCATCTCATTGATTTGCCATTTGCCCAGTTTAACAGCAAAAATTATTTTTTCTTACAGCATTACAGAAGTTTTGAGTTTGAATTTTTTTTACAGAAGTTTTGAGTTTGAATTTAGTGGAATACAATGAACACAGAAATTTGTGTATAGTGTCCGCAATTGGAATTAGTATTAATTCATACCAAGACAGTGTTAATTTAGCAGTTTTCTTCCTTGAGAAGGCAGGCTTAATATTTTGACTGGATGGAGTTGGGAGGGTGTAACTGGCAGGAGTATGGCTGGCATTTGTCACTGTGTCTCTTCAGACCCTTGATGAGTGTAAGCCCCTTTTTGATGAGGAACTTGCCTCCCCACTAAATGGAAAATTTATTTTTTATTCTTCTAAAATCACCTGACACAGGCAAAAGTATTTCCCAAATGTGGGCCATCTTGGATGAAAAAATGAAGAGTACAAGAGAAAGAATATAGAATCTGATTTGAGCTCCACAGTGATTGACTCTTAAACAGTAGAAATGTTAATGGAAGAGGAAAATATGAAAGCAGGTAGAGAATTCCACATTTTTACTGTTTTGAGAAAAAAGGAGACATCATTATCTTACAGGAGCAGTGAACATAATACCCATAAAGCAGAGGACAGAACATTGCAGTGGGTGGAAATGGATGTTTGGAAAGAGTTAATAGCAGGATATTTAGTAAGATGAAAGGAGTTTTATTCCACTGTTACTAGAAAGAGGTAGAAGAATAGCTACCCCAGATATGCAAACAGTATTCCGTAATGGGGCCAATGAGACAGCTATAATTATGAATAGCAAGTTGCAAGGAAAATTACTGAGGCATCATTACAATACCTCCAGTGTTTGGGAATTAGTATTTGTGATGTTCAGTATGTGTAGTTTGCAGGATAAAGTGGTGAATTTGGTTTATTGAACTGTATTGGTTTGCAATGGGATTTAGAGAGAGATGCAAGTGGAAATTACATTTTGCACTTTTGAATTTAACCAGGTTACTACCTTCCCTTTTTACAATGCAGCACTGGTCTGAATTTGAAGAGGACATATGGTCAGTGAAAAATGAAGGAGAGGGAAAGTGAGCTGAGGTATTTAGAGTGGAATCATTAGCTTCAGAAAATACGCGTAATAGGATGAAAAAAAAATTATTTATTGAGAGGAGAAAAAGTATCCAGTAGGACAAAACCCTCAGACACCAGTGTTGACAGAATAAGAGGGAGTAGCCACTCCATCATTGACCACAGCAGTGGAATGACTAGAAAGGAGATATGCATTAGGGAACAGAGAGAAGAGACAAGATAAAGAATATAAGTCCAGAAAGCAGAGACCTTGGCCACACCAAGTGCTTTAGAGATGTCACTGACCATGACAAAAGATTCACCAAAATACCTGAGAGAGAATGACCAGAGTACTTATTTTATAAGTACTTTTGACAAGATTTTGCCAAATTGCATAGTGTAATGTGTAGCACTAGCTCAGGAAAATCCAGAATTTTGAAGAGTGAGTTGTTTGAGTTATGCCATCAAGTGTTTTGTGTGAAATGGAGGGACTGTAGGTTTGTGGACTTATTGCTAGACATGTGGGTAAGGCAGAAAGAAAAGACAGCAGACTAAGACTAAGGAGTGAAACGTGACAGCCTCTGAACTTAGTTTCACTGTGAAGCTATCACTAACCCTCCCAGTGCCCAGATGGGTAGCTTTGGTACTACTTACTGCCTACAAAAGATTGAGTTACAGAGAAAAAATCAAAGTTGGATCTTACACCAGGAAAGCTCTAGAGTTAATATAAAAGAAGGGAATGAGGCTGTAAGTGCTTAAGTAAGTAAGCTGTATTGGTTATGTGAAAGAAGGGAATGAAGTTGTACGAGTTTGATAAAGTAAGAGCAAAGAGAGTTTCAAGGATTTTGGAGCTGGGATGAGGCAAGAATTGGAAGAGGCAGAACTGTCTTCTTTCTTAGGGATGGGTTGCATTAGAGCATGCTACCAGGAAAGAAAAATTTGGATTTGATAGCAGAAATGCAATAAATGAGCAAGAAGCAGAGCTAATACCTGGGAGAGTACTCATGAGGTCTTTGCATAAGGAAAATATAAAAGTGGGCTTTAGCTCAGTTGGAGAATGTTGGTGGTAATCATCCAAAGAACAGTTAGAGGAAAACAGGTACCAAAAAGAGCGGCTTTATTAGTTGGAGTGTTTGTAATAGGTTGGTCAAGTTAGAAAAGAGGGGGAAAGACTGAATTGCATTTGTTATCTAGAGATGCCTAGGTTAATGACTGGAAAGATTCATTTGGATAAGTCAGATTCATTTGGAAAAAGGTGAGAACAAAGGAGGTAAGGGGAGTGGGGAAGGAATGGGATGTATTTAGGGAAGCGGTGATGGCTTTCGCAAAAGATGCTTGTGGCATGAGAAACGTGGGAGGTGGGTTGATTAGAAAAGGTAGTGAGTGGTGGGATGAAGAAATAAGATTATTAGTGAAAGAGAAGAGAGAGGCATTTGGATGATTTTTGCAGGGAAGAAATGCAAATGAGTGGGAGAGGTATAAAAGAAAGAGGCAGGAGGTCAAGAGAAAGGTGCAAGAGGTGGAAAAGAGGGCAAATGAGAGTTGGGGTGAGAGAGTATCATTAAATTTCAGGGAGAATAAAAAGATGTTTTGGAAGGAGGTAAATAAAGTGCGTAAGACAAAGGAGCAAATGAGAACTTCAGTGAAGGGGGCTAATGGGGAGGTGATAACAAGTAGTGGTGATGTGAGAAGGAGATGGAATGAGTATTTTGAAGGTTTGTTGAATGTGTTTGATGATAGAGTGGCAGATATAGGGTGTTTTGGTCGAGGTGGTGTGCAAAGTGGGAGGGTTAGGGAAAATGATTTGGTAAATAGAGAAGAGATAGTAAAAGCTTTATGGAAGATGAAAGCCGGCAAGGCAGCAGGTTTGGATGGTTTTGCAGTGGAATTTATTAAAAAAGAAGGTGACTGTATTGTTGACTGGTTGGTAAGGTTATTTAATGTATGTATGAATCATGGTGAGGTGCCTGAGGATTGGCGGAATGCTTGCATAGTGCCATTGTACAAAGGCAAAGGGGATAAGAGTGAGTGCTCATATTACAGAGGTATAAGTTTGTTGAGAATTCCTGGTAAATTATATGGGAGGGTATTGATTGAGAGGGTGAAGGCATGTACAGAGCATCAGATTGGGGAAGAGCAGTGTGGTTTCAGAAGTGGTAGAGGATGTGTGGATCAGGTGTTTGCTTTGAAGAATGTATGTGAGAAATACTTAGAAAAACAAATGGATTTGTATGTAGCATTTACGGATCTGGAGAAGGCATATGATAGAGTTGATAGAGATGCTCTGTGGAAGGTTTTAAGAATATATGGTGTGGGAGGCAAGTTGTTAGAAGCAGTGAAAAGTTTTTATCGTGGATGTAAGGCATGTGTACGTGTAGGAAGAGAGGAAAGTAATTGGTTCTCAGTGAATGTAGGTTTGCGGCAGGGGTGTGTGATGTCTCCATGGTTGTTTAATTTGAATGCAAGAGTTTTGGAAAGAGGGGCAAGTATGCAGTCTGTTGTGGATGGGACAGCTTGGGAAGTGAGTCAGTTGTTGTTCGCTGATGATACAGCGCTGGTGGCTGATTCATGTAAAAAACTGCAGAAGCTGGTGACTGAGTTTGGTAAAGTGTGTGAAAGAAGAAAGTTAAGAGTAAATGTGAATAAGAGCAAGGTTATTAGGTACAGTAGGGTTGAGGGTCAAGTCAACTGGGAGGTAGGTTTGAATGGAGAAAAACTGGAGGAAGTAAAGTGTTTTAGATATCTGGGAGTGGATCTGGCAGCGGATGGAACCATGGAAGCGGAAGTGAATCATAGGGTGGGGGAGGAGGGGGAAAATTCTGGGAGCCTTGAAGAATGTTTGGAAGTCGAGAACATTATCTCGGAAAGCAAAAATGGGTATGTTTGAAGGACTAGTGGTTCCAACAATGTTGTATGGTTGCGAGGCGTGGGCTATGGATAGAGTTGTGCGCAGGAGGGTGGATGTGCTGGAAATGAGATGTTTGAGGACAATATGTGGTGTGAAGTGGTTTGATCGAGTAAGTAATGTAAGAGTGAGAGAGATGTGTGGAAATAAAAAGAGTGTGGTTGAGAGAGCAGAAGAGGGTGTTTTGAAATGGTTTGGTCACATGGAGAGAATGAGTGGGGAAAGATTGACCAAGAGGATATATGTGTCAGAGGTGGAGGGAACGAGGAGAAGTGGGAGACCAAATTGGAGGTGGAAAGATGGAGTGAAAAAGATTTTGAGTGATCAGGGCCTGAACATGCAGGAGGGTGAAAGGGGTGCAAGGAATAGAGTGAATTGGAACGATGTGGTATACGGGGGTCGACGTGCTGTCAATGGATTGAACCAGGGCATGTGAAGCGTCTGGGGTAAACCATGGAAAGTGTGTGGGGCCTGGATGTGGAAAGGGAGCTGTGGTTTCGGTGCATTATTACATGACAGCTAGAGACTGAGTGTGAACGAATGGGGCATTTGGTGTCTTTCCTAGCACTACCTCGCACACATGATGGGGGAGGGGGTTGTTATTCCATGTGTGGCGAGGTGGCGATGGGAACAAATAAAGGCAGACAGTATGAATTATGTACATGTGTATATATGTATATGTCTGTGTGTGTATATATATGTGTACATTGAGATGTATAGGTATGTATATTTGCGTGTGTGGACGTGTATGTATATACATGTGTATGTGGGCGAGTTGGGCCATTCTTTCGTCTGTTTCCTTGCGCTACCTCGCTAACACAGGAGACAGCGACAAAGCAAAATAAATAAATAAATATAAGTCAGATCAGCACTTTTTTTTCATGAATGTTTGCTTTGCTCTACAAAGGACAGTTTTGCAATGATTCCTAGCAGAAATGAGGGCAGAATGAGATTCAGGAGAAAGTAATTATTTAACTGAGTATATACAAGATTAGCAATGATAGCGGGGCTTGTATTGCTCATTAAACAACTCTTTCTCGTGAACACCACTTCCCTACGCATCACACGTCTTGCTTTTTGTCTAATGCCATTTTCCCTTGCAGTTACACCTTTTGCATCTTTGTTTATTAGAGGTTCATCCCATATTGTCATCATCTATTAGTCTAATATTTTTTTTGAATATTTTTGAAGGAAGAGTTTCATGGCCTGATACATAGTCCCTGATGGTACAGGCATCAGAGCAAAAGCTGTCAAAAGATCTGGAGTAATAAAAATTTATAAGGGACAGAGGATTCCATGCCAACCAAGATGATTTCTGCATCAGTCAGAACAGCTGCAAGCATCCCAAGTGCCAAAGTTGGCATTTCAAAATGGGATAGGGAGTGGATATATCCAGGAGGAAGTGATATCTATCTATTTACATCCCTGATGCCAATTCCCTCCAGAAACTCCCATCAAGTGGGTGACCACAGCAAAAGTGTGTCCTCTTGTCCCTGTCTTTACATGCCTGCCTGCCTTGCATACATAGTGACATAAATAAGATTAAAATCAAGTAACCCTATGTGGCAGAAATAATACTTTCATGGTGGAAGTGTTTGTAGGTATAAAGATATGGGAGTGTTTCAGAGAAGTGGTTATGATGAACAAGAACGGTGTTATATTTCTAGTCATTATTCCAGGTTATTATAGAAAAAAAGAGCCCTAACTCCACTGTAATCATCCCAAGTAGAACCAAGCTAATCAATGTGGTATAAAATGAGATCCCCTGCATTAAGGATTGTAGTCCGTGCATGCAAAAAGAGTAGTGCCTTGTGGCAAGAAGTCAGATAATCAGAGTTGAAGGAACTGTAAGGAATATACATAGAATATAAAAGATAAGTTGTACAATATACATAGAATATAAAAGCTAAGTTGTGTAGGGTAGAGAAATTTTGAAGTAGACGACTTCAAAGCTGATGAAGTCAAGCTTTTTGAGGTAAGCAGTGAGTGTTTTTGTACCATAGGAAGCAAGAACATCACTTCTGGAGTGAAAATGGTGGCAAAGATTATAGTAAGAGACATGATAGTAAAGAGGATAGGCATCCTTGAATATCTGGTTTTCAGAGAGAACATCGGATGAGGAAATAGACTGTTGGTATCAATAGATGGGAAGGTATTATGTGACTACAAATGATGTAGGGTGGGGGAGGGGGCGAAAATCCTGGGGGCCTTGAAGAATGTGTGGAAGTCGAGAACATTATCTCGGAAAGCAAAAATGGGTATGTTTGAAGGAATAGTGGTTCCAACAATGTATGGTTGCGAGGCGTGGGCTATGGATAGAGTTGTGCGCAGGAGGATGGATGTGCTGGAAATGAGATGTTTGAGGACAATGTGTGGTGTGAGGTGGTTTGATCGAGTGAGTAACGTAAGCGTAAGAGAGATGTGTGGAAATATAAAGAGCGTGGTTGAGAGAGCAGAAGAGGGTGTTTTGAAGTGGTTTGGGCACATGGAGAGGATGAGTGAGGAAAGATTGACCAAGAGGATATATGTGTCGGAGGTGGAGGGAACAAGGAGAAGAGGGAGACCAAATTGGAGGTGGAAAGATGGAGTGAAAAGGATTTTGTGTGATCGGGGCCTGAACATGCAGGAGGGTGAAAGGAGGGCAAGGAATAGAGTGAATTGGAGCGATGTGGTATACCGGGGTTGACGTGCTATCAGTGGATTGAAGCAAGGCATGTGAAGCGTCTGGGGTAAACCATGGAAAGCTGTGTAGGTATGTATATTTGCGTGTGTGGACGTATGTATATGCATGTGTGTGTGGGGGGGGGGGGTTGGGCCATTTCTTTCGTCTGTTTCCTTGCGCTACCTCGCAAACGCGGGAGACAGCGACAAAGTATAATAAAATATATAATGATATAATAAATGATGTAGAAACAGAGTGAGAAAGGGCCAGGTCTGGGAGCAATGTTAATAGAGATGAGGTGGAGGTCCCTTGATTGATGTAAATGAAGGGAGCCCTAGAAACTTTTCATTCATCAAAGTCTAGGGGTACCATTCGGATTCAGTTTCAGATCAGAGAGATATTATTTCAACAATGTTCCACATACCATATAAGTATTTAGCCAGGAAATTTATGATAAAGAAAACTGTAGTTGTGTGGGTTAAAAAAATATGTTGTGCGAGATATGGAGAGAATGTGTTCATAGACCGAGTTGCTGCAGCTCATTTGTAAGTGAGGTAGAAAGAGCAGACAGCAGTCTGGGTCAGAGATGGGAATGTGACAGCCACTGCATTGCAAACTCATTATGCCATCATCATTAACTCTTCTAATACCCAGGCAGTAATACCACCTTGGTTGTTGGGTGCTTGCCACCTACCACCAGGTACCACTGAACCGAAGATATTTTGATATTTTGCACATGTGAACATTGAACATGAAGAAATCCCTCTCAGAAATCAGATTTGTTAGTTGACAGGTTTCTTTTTTCTCTGCAGAGTTAAAAAACTGTATAAAATGTTTTTCACATACATTTCATGCTTATTATATATCTATATAATGGATGTAAAGGAGCTGCAGATCTTGTTAGTTTGCAGTCCAGAAACTTTGACTGATGGAAATGGAAAGCACTGTCATGCCATAAACTGTGGTTCAGCAAAAAGAGAAAGAAAAAAGTCGTATTTTTACATAAAGTACACTCTTGCATAAAAGGGAATGATGTTACTTTCAGTTCATGAACTTTTTACCATGATGTGATAAATCAGAATTTTGCAACAAGATATTCAAGATAAGAAGTTCCAGATTACTACCTCTTGAAAAATTTCTTGTGTATTAGTACTGTGTTTAAGTCAAATACTGAACATTTAATTCTGACTTGTGCAATAGATAATGTTTACTGTTTTCCTAGAAAGCTCTATGTAGGGAGTTAGCCAGTCTAAGATATCCATGAAACTGAAAAGAATGTTTTTTCTGTTCTACCTCTCACTTAGACTGGTTTCCAAGACACTAGGTTATATTACATTGCTGACCTGCTTGCTTTCTGTTTTTCTTTCTTATGCACTGAGAGCTTGCAGGTGGGCTGTTTCCAGGCATATGTGACTTACGTGTGAGACCTGAGGTGTAACAGTTGGGTTAGTATTACCTGTTGTGTGAATAGACATATTACTAATCCTCACGGGGAGGAAAATCTTTCTTGTGTTGTCGTGATTTTTTTTAGAATTTATAAGTACAAGATAAAATTTCCAGTGTTGAAAGTGCCATGATAGTTTTTGTAGTAGCTGTAAGTGAAATAAAGAGACAGCAAGAAAGTGAAACAGCTTGTGTGGTGTAAGAACTAGTTTTTTGGTTACAAATATTCTGTTGTGATAAAATTCTTTATGAAGTTTATTTATTTATGAAATGTGCATCATGTTAGACTTATATGATGGTATTGGTTTATGTATGAAACTGTCAGGGCTTCTGTTATACCATAGAAAACAAAATCATGTATACAGCTTGGGTTTTACAAGACCACCAGAGCTGTCATGTTACAGAGTTGATGGATGTGTGTAAATGTGGCTAAGGTAGCATTTGTGTCTTTTATGCTGCTTTTACACGACATGCTCATGACAGCATTTAATGCCAAATAAATTTTTTTTAGCCATTTATTCTTTATTTATCCTTGTTTTGGTATGGCAGATACAGTCCTTCTATGATGTATAAAGATTAACCATGCTGCACAATTTATGGAATTATTAGTCAGAGCTCATTTTTTATGCCAAATTGTACCTAGTTAGGGTGCAGTTTTATGGTGCTGAAATGGAGTAAATCTTGAAAAAAAGGCTATTACATGAAGTTCAAGTAAACTTTTAGATTAAACAGTAATGATAATACTGAAAACAACAGATGAAAAAGTGAAAATGAAGTATTGTGATTTGATTTTGGGGATAGGGGAGAAAGAATGAATATTTCCCATGTGTTCCCTGCGTGTCGTAAAAGGCAATTAAAAGGGGAGGGAGTGGGGGGTGTTTTTTTTTAGAAATCCTCCCCTCTAGTTTTTACTTTTCCAAAAGAAGGAACAGAGAAGGGGGCCAAGTGAGGATTTTCCCTCTTAAGCTCAGTCCTCTGTTCTTAATGCTACCTCGCTAATGCGGGAAATGGCGAATATGTATGAAAAGAAACGAAGTACAGATCAACCTGTATTTCCCTGTTACTGGAATAACACAGCCTTGGATGGCTTTTCACTGAAACCACAGCTCCCTATCCACATCCAGGCCCCACAGACCTTTCTGTGATTTACCCCAGATGCTTCACATGCCCTTGTTCAGTCCAATGACATCATGATCCCGGTATACCACATCATTCCAATTCACTCTATTCCTTGCACGCCTTTCACCCTCCTGTATGTTCAAGCCCCGATTGCTCAGAATCATTTTCACTCCATCCTTCCACCTCCAATTTGGTCTCCCACTTCTTGTTCCCTCCACCTCTGACACATATATCCTCTTCGTCAATCTTTCCTCACTCATTCTCTCCATATGTCCAAACCATTTCAACACACTCTCTTCTGCTCTCAACCCCACTTTTTTTATTACCACACATGTCTCTTACCCTTTCATTACTTACTTGATCAAACCACCTCGTACCACATATTGTCCTCAAACATTTCATTTCCAACACATCCACCCTCCTCTAGACAACCCTATCTATAGCCCATGTCTCACAACCCTATAACATTGTTGGAACTACTATTCCTTCAAACATACCCATTTTTGCTCTCTGAGATAATGTTCTCTCCTTCCACACATGCTTCACTGCTCCCAGCACCTTTGCTCCCTCCCCCATCCAGTGACTCACTTTTGCTTCCATGGTTCCAATCGGTGCTAAGTCCACTCCTAGACATCTAAAACCCTTCATTTCCTCCAATTTTGGATTTGTGTGCTGAAAAAGACTGGTAATTAGGAATACCTGGTTTAAAAAGAGATATACACAAGTATACGTATGTGAGTAGGAGAGATGGTCAAAGGACATTATTACATTACGTGTTAATAGATAAGCGTGTAAAAGAGAGACTTTTGGATGTTAATGTGCAGAGAGGGGCAGCCAATGGGATGTCTGCTGACTATCTTCTGGAGGCGAAGGTGAAAATTTATAGAGGTTAAAAAAAAGAAATGAGAATGTCGGGAAGAAGAGTGGTGAGAGTGAGTGAGCTTGGAAAGGAGACTTGTGTGAGGAAGTATCAGGAGAGATTGAATAAAGAATGGCAAAAGGTGAGAGCAAAGACATGAGGGTAATGAGTGAGGAATGGGATGTATTTAGGAAAGCAGTGATGGCATGTGCAAGAGACGCATGTGGCATGAGAAAGGTGAGAGGTAGGCAGATAAGAGTGGGTAATGAGTGGTGGGATAAAGAAATAACGTTGCTGGTGAAACAGAAAAGAAAGGCACTTGGAAGATATTTGCATGGAAGGAGTGCAAATGACCGGGAGATGAATGAGAGAAAGCGGCAGGAGGTCAAGATGAAGGTGCAAGAGTTAAATAGGAGGGCAAATGAGAGTTGGGGTGAATGAGTATCATTAAACGTTAGGAAGAATAAAACGATGTTTTGGAAGGAGGTAAGTAACGTGCCTAAGACAAGAGAACAAATGGGAACATCGGTTAAGGGGAGAGAGGGGGGGAGATAACAGGTAATGATGAAGTGAAGAGGAGATGGAGTGAGCATTTTGAAGGTTTGTTAAATGTGTTCGATGATAGAGTGGCAGATGGAGGGTGTTTTGGTTGGGGTGGTGTGCGAAGCGAGACAGTCAGGGAAAATGGTTTGGTGAAGAGAGAAGAGGTGGCAAAAGCCTTGTGGAAAATATATTCTGGGAAAGGCGATGGGTTTGGATGGTGTTGCAGTCGAATTTATTAAGAAAAGGATGACTGTGTTATTAACTGGATGGTAAGGATATTCGTTGTATGTTTGGATCATGGTGTAAGTGCTTGAGGATTGGTGGAATGCATAAATAGTGCCATTGTACAATGGGGATAAAGGCAAGTACTCAAACTACATAGATTTAAGTTTGTTGAGTATTCCTGGAAAATTATATTTTAAGGGCATTGACTGAAAGGGTGAAGGCATGTACAGAAAATCACATTGTGGAGGAGCAGTTTGGTTTCAAAAGTGGTAGAGGATGTGTGGATCCGGTGTTTGCTTTGAAGAATGTGTGTGAGAAATACTAAGAGAAACATGGATGTGCATGAGACGTTGATGAATCTGGAGAAGGCATACGACAAGGTGGATAGAGATGCTTAGTGGAAGGTCTAAGAGAGTGTATGATGCAGGAGGTATGCTGCTAGAAGCAGTGAAAAGTTTTTATCAAGGGTGTAAGGTATGTGGCCTAGTAGGAAAAAAGAGTGACTGGTTCCCAGTGAAGTTTGGTCTGCGGCAAGGGTGTGTGACATCCCCAAGGATGTTTAATTTGATTATGGATGGGGTGGTGAGGGAGGTAAATGCAAGATTTTGGAGACAGGAGTGAATATTCAGTCTGTTGGGGATGAGAGCGCCTGGATGCGAGTCAGTTGTTGTTCGCTGATGATACAGCACTGGTGGCTGATTCGACTGAGAAACTGCAGAAGTTAGTGAATGAGTTTGGAAAAGTGTATGAAAGGAGAAAATTGAGAGTAAATGTGAATAAGAGCAAGTTTATTAAGGTCAGTAGGCCTGAATGAAAAGACAGATGGTATATGAGTTTGAACAGAGAAAAATTGGAGGAGGTGAAGTGATTTACATATCTGGGAGTGAACTTACCAACGAATGTTGCAATGGAAGTGGAAGTGAGTCATAGGGTTGCGGAGGGGCCGAAGGTTCCAGGAGCGATGAAGAATGTGTAGAAAGAGAGAATGTTATCTCGGAGAGCAAAAATGGGTATGTTTGAAGGAATAGTAATTCCAGCAATATTATATAGTTGCGAGGCATGGGCTATAGATTGGGTTGTACTGAAGAGGGTGAATGTGTTGGAAATAAAATGTTTGAGGACAATATGTGGTGTGAAGTGGTTTGACCAAGTAAGTAATGAAAGGGTAATTAAAAAGCTTGTAGTTGAAAGAGCTGAAGAAGGTGTGTTGAAATGGTTTGGACATATGGAAAAAAACTGAGTGAGGAAAGTTTGATAAAAAGGATATACGTGTCAGAGGTGGAGGGACCAAGGAGAGGCGGGAGACCAATGAAAGGGTAATTAAAAAGCTTGTAGTTGAAAGAGCTGAAGAGGGTGTGTTGAAATGGTTTGGACATATGGAAAAAAAACTGAGTGAGGAAAGGTTGATAAAAAGGATATATGTGTCAGAGGTGGAAGGAACAAGGAGAGGCAGGAGACCAAATTGGAGATGGAAGGATGGACTGAAAAGAATTTTCGGAGATCAAGGCCTGAACATACAGGAGGGTGAAAGACGTGCAGGGAATAGAGTGACTTGGAGCGATGTGGTATACTGTGGTCGATGTGCTGTTAATGGACTGAACCAGGGTATATGAACCATCTGAGGTAAACGATGGAAAGGTTTGTGGGGCCTGGATATGGAAAGTTGTGGTTTTGGTGTATTACACATGACAGCTAAAGACAGTGTGAACGAATGTGGTCTTTTTTGTATGTTTTCCTGGCGCTACCTCACTGATGCAGGGAGTGGTGATGCTGTTTCCTGTGGGGCGGGGTGGCGCTGAGAGTGGATGAAGGCAAGCGAGTATAAGTATGCGTATGGGTATATATGTATATGGCTCCATATGCGTATGTATATGTATGTATATATGTTGATATGTATGTATATGTACGAGTATGATCATGTATGTATATATGTCTGTATATAAGTTGATGGGTCACTCTTCGTGTGTTTTTTGGTGCTACCTAACTGACGCAGGAAATGGCATTAAAATATAATGATAATATTAATAGTAATAATAATTATATCATTATATTTGACATGCCCTGGTTTAGTTCAATGATTGCACGTTGACCCCAGTATACCACTTCGTTCCAATTCACTCATTTCCGTGCACACATTTCACCCTCCTGCATGTTCAGGACCCGATCGCTCAAAATTCTTTTCACTCCATCCTTCCATATGTCCAAACCATTTCAACACACCTTCCTCTGCTCTCTCAACCACACTTTTTTTTATTACCATGCATCTCTCTTATCCTTTCATTACTTAATCAAAGCACCACACACCACATATTATCCTCAAACATTTAATTTCCAGCACATCCACCCTACTCCGCACAACCCTATGTACAGCCTATTCCTCGCAACCATATGATATTTTTGGTACCAGTATTCCTTCAAACATACCCATTTTAGCTCTACAAGATAACGTTCTCTCTTTCCACACATTCTTCAATGCCTCCAGAACCTTCACCTCCTCCCCCAACCTATGACTTGCTTCTGCTTCCATTCGCTGCCAAGTCCACTCCCAGATATCTAAAAATCTCACTTCCTCGAAATTTTTCTCCATTCAAACTTACATCCCAACTAATTTGTCCCTCAACCCTGCTGAACCTAATAACCGTGATCTTATTCATTCACATTTACTCTCAACTTTTTCCTTTCTTTCACACACTTTTCCAAACTCAGTCACCAACTTCTGCAGTTTCTCACACGAATCAGCCAACAACTGACTCATTTTCCAGGCCCTCTCATCCCTACCAGAGTGCATCTCGCCCCTCTCTCGAAAACTTACATTTACTTCCCATCCATAAACAAATTAAACAACTATGGTGACATCTCACACCCTTGCTGCATCACACCCTTTACAAAGAAGCTATCACTCTCCTCTCTTCCTACTCACACACCCTATCATATGCCTTCTCCAGACTACGAGGCGTGGGCTATAGATACAGTTGTGTGGAGGAGGGTGGATGTGCTGGAAATGAGATGTTTGAGGACAATATGTGATGAGGTGGTTTGATCGAGTGAGTAATGAAAGGACGAGAGAGATGTGTGGTAATAAAAAGTGTGGTTGAGAGAGCAGAAGATGGTGTATTGAAATGGTTCAGTCACATGGAGAGAATGAGTGAGGAAAGATTGACAAAGAGGATATATGTGTCAGAGGCGGAGGGAACAAGAAGTGGGAGACCAAATTGGAGGTGGAAAGATGTGGAGTGAAAAAGATTTTGAGCGATTGGGGCCTGAACATGCAGGATGGTGAAAGGCATGCAAGGAATAGAGTGAACTGGAACGATGTGGTATACCGGGGTCGACATGCTGTTAATGGATTGAACCAGGGCGTGTGGGGTAAACCATGGAAAGTTTTGTGAGGCCTGGATGTGGAAAAGGAGCTGTGGTTTCGGTGCACTATACATGACAACTAGAGACTGAGTGTGAAAGAATGTGGCCTTTGTTGTCCTTTCCTAGCGCTACCTCGCGTACATGTGGGGGGAGAGGTTGTCATTTCATGTGTTGTGGTGGGGTGGCGATGGGAATGAATAAAGGCAGCAAGTATGAATTATGTACATGTGTATATATATATATATATATATATATATATATATATATATATATATATATGTATATATATCATACAAAGCTCCATCAGCCAGGATCGAACCTGGGACCCCTTGTGCAAGAGGCAGGCATGCTAACCGCTAGGCTAAGGGACTGTATAATAGGAAACAACTATTCGAAAAACTAAGTACTCGAATACCTTTCGTCTCACTATGGTGAGCAACGGGGTCTATCGGTTGTTTCCGAACAGAACACATAGCCAGCTGATAGCGTTTTACCGAACCTGACTGTACAACGCGGAGTTATATGAATATGAATAAAGTGTATATGAACGCGCACCTTCATAGAACATACAAAGCTCCATCAGCCAGGATCGAACCTGGGACCCCTTGTGCAAGAGGCAGGCATGCTAACCGCTAGGCTAAGGGACTGTATAATAGGAAACAACTATTCGAAATACTAAGTACTCGAATACCCTTCGTCTCACTATGGTGAGCAACGGGGTCTATCGGTTGTTTCCGAACAGAACACACAGCCAGCTGATAGCGTTTTACCGAACCTGACTGTACAACGCGGAGTTATATGAATACGAATAAAGTGTATATGAACGCGCTCCTTCATAGAACATACAAAGCTCCATCAGCCAGGATCGAACCCGGGACCCCTGTGCAAGAGGCAGGCATGCTAACCGCTAGGCTAAGGGACTGTATAATAGGAAACAACTATTCGAAATACTAAGTACTCGAATACCCTTCGTCTCACTATGGTGAGCAACGGGGTCTATCGGTTGTTTCCAAACAGAACACATATATATATATATACATACATATATATATATATATATATATATATATATATATATATATATATATATATATATATATATATATAATTTTTTCTCTTTTTTTTTTTTTTGCTTTGTCGCTGTCTCCCGCGTTTGCGAGGTAGCGCAAGGAAACAGACAAAAGAAATGGCCCAACCCTCCCCCATACACATGTATATACATTCGTCCACAAACGCAAATTATACATACCTGCACAGCTTTCCATGGTTTACCCCAGACGCTTCACATGCCTTGATTCAATCCACTGACAGCACGTCAACCCCGGTATACCACATCGCTCCAGTTCACTCTATTCCTTGCCCTCCTTTCACCCTCCTGCATGTTCAGGCCCCGATCACACAAAATCTTTTTCACTCCATCTTTCCACCTCCAATTTGGTCTCCCTCTTCTCCTCGTTCCCTCCACCTCCGACACATATATCCTCTTGGTCAATCTTTCCTCACTCATTCTCTCCATGTGACCAAACCATTTCAAAACACCCTCTTCTGCTCTCTCAACCACGCTCTTTTTATTTCCACACATCTCTCTTACCCTTACGTTACTTACTCGATCAAACCACCTCACACCACACATTGTCCTCAAACATCTCATTTCCAGCACATCCATCCTCCTGCGCACAACTCTATCCATAGCCCACGCCTCGCAACCATACAACATTGTTGGAACCACTATTCCTTCAAACATACCCATTTTTGCTTTCCGAGATAATGTTCTCGACTTCCACACATTCTTCAAGGCCCCCAGAATTTTCGCCCCCTCCCCCACCCTATGATTCACTTCCGCTTCCATGGTTCCATCCGCTGTCGGATCCACTCTCAGATATCTAAAACACTTCACTTCCTCCAGTTTTTCTCCATTCAAACTCACCTCCCAATTGACTTGACCCTCAACCCTACTGTACCTAATAACCTTGCTCTTATTCACATTTACTCTTAACTTTCTTCTTTCACACACTTTACCAAACTCAGTCACCAGCTTCTGCAGTTTCTCACATGAATCAGCCACCAGCGCTGTATCATCAGCGAACAACAACTGACTCACTTCCCAAGCTCTCTCCTCCCCAACAGACTTCATACTTGCCCCTCTTTCCAAAACTCTTGCATTCACCTCCCTAACAACCCCATCCATAAACAAATTAAACAACCATGGAGACATCACACACCCCTGCCGCAAACCGACATTCACTGAGAACCAATCACTTTCCTCTCTTCCTACACGTACACATGCCTTACATCCTTGATAAAAACTTTTCACTGCTTCTAACAACTTGCCTCCCACACCATATATTCTTAATACCTTCCACAGAGCATCTCTATCAACTCTATCATATGCCTTCTCCAGATCCATAAATGCTACATACAAATCCATTTGCTTTTCTAAGTATTTCTCACATACATTTTTCAAAGCAAACACCTGATCCACACATCCTCTACCACTTCTGAAACCACACTGCTCTTCCCCAATCTGATGCTCTGTACATGCCTTCACCCTCTCAATCAATACCCTCCCATATAATTTACCAGGAATACTCAACAAACTTATACCTCTGTAATTTGAGCACTCACTCTTATCCCCTTTGCCTTTGTACAAAGGCACTATGCACGCATTCCGCCAATCCTCAGGCACCTCACCATGAGTCATACATACATTACATAACCTTACCAACCAGTCAACAATACAGTCACCCCCTTTTTTAATAAATTCCACTGCAATACCATCCATATATATATATATATATATATATATATATATATATATATATATATATATATATATATATATATATATATATATATTTTATATATATATATATATATATATATATATATATATATATATATATATATATATATATATATATGTATGTATATATATATATATATGTGTTCTGTTTGGAAACAACCGATAGACCCCGTTGCTCACCATAGTGAGACGAAGGGTATTCGAGTACTTAGTATTTCGAATAGTTGTTTCCTATTATACAGTCCCTTAGCCTAGCGGTTAGCATGCCTGCCTCTTGCACAAGGGGTCCCAGGTTCGATCCTGGCTGATGGAGCTTTGTATGTTCTATGAAGGAGCGCGTTCATATACACTTTATTCGTATTCATATAACTCCGCGTTGTACAGTCAGGTTCGGTAAAACGCTATCAGCTGGCTGTGTGTTCTGTTCGGAAACAACCGATAGACCCCGTTGCTCACCATAGTGAGACGAAGGGTATTCGAGTACTTAGTATTTCGAATAGTTGTTTCCTATTATACAGTCCCTTAGCCTAGCGGTTAGCATGCCTGCCTCTTGCACAAGGGGTCCCAGGTTCGATCCTGGCTGATGGAGCTTTGTATGTTCTATGAAGGTGCGCGTTCATATACACTTTATTCATATTCATATAACTCCGCGTTGTACAGTCAGGTTCGGTAAAACGCTATCAGCTGGCTATGTGTTCTGTTCGGAAACAACCGATAGACCCCGTTGCTCACCATAGTGAGACGAAAGGTATTCGAGTACTTAGTATTTCGAATAGTTGTTTCCTATTATACAGTCCCTTAGCCTAGCGGTTAGCATGCCTGCCTCTTGCACAAGGGGTCCCAGGTTCGATCCTGGCTGATGGAGCTTTGTATGATATATATACATATATACATATATATAGAGTGAATTGGAGCGATGTGGTATACAGGGGTTGACGTGCTGTCAGTGGATTGAATCAGGGCATGTGAGGCGTCCGGGGTAAACCATGGAAAGCTGTGTAGGTATGTATATTTGCGTGTGTGGACGTATGTATGTACATGTGTATGGGGGGAGTTGGGCCATTTCTTTCGTCTGTTTCCTTGCGCTACCTCGCAAACGCGGGAGACAGCGACGAGGTATAAAAAAAAAAAAAAAAAAAAAAAAATATATATATATATATATATATATATATATATATATATATATATATATATATATATACATATATACACATGTACATAATTCATACTTGCTGCCTTTATTCATTCCCATCGCCACCCCACCACAACACATGAAATGACAACCTCTCCCCCCACATGTACGCGAGGTAGCGCTAGGAAAGGACAACAAAGGCCACATTCTTTCACACTCAGTCTCTAGTTGTCATGTATAGTGCACCGAAACCACAGCTCCTTTTCCACATCCAGGCCTCACAAAACTTTCCATGGTTTACCCCACACGCCCTGGTTCAATCCATTAACAGCATGTCGACCCCGGTATACCACATCGTTCCAGTTCACTCTATTCCTTGCATGCCTTTCACCATCCTGCATGTTCAGGCCCCAATCGCTCAAAATCTTTTTCACTCCACATCTTTCCACCTCCAATTTGGTCTCCCACTTCTTGTTCCCTCCGCCTCTGACACATATATCCTCTTTGTCAATCTTTCCTCACTCATTCTCTCCATGTGACTGAACCATTTCAATACACCATCTTCTGCTCTCTCAACCACACTTTTTATTACCACACATCTCTCTCGTCCTTTCATTACTCACTCGATCAAACCACCTCATCACATATTGTCCTCAAACATCTCATTTCCAGCACATCCACCCTCCTCCACACAACTGTATCTATAGCCCACGCCTCGTAGTCTGGAGAAGGCATATGATAGGGTGTGTGAGTAGGAAGAGAGGAGAGTGATAGCTTCTTTGTAAAGGGTGTGATGCAGCAAGGGTGTGAGATGTCACCATAGTTGTTTAATTTGTTTATGGATGGGAAGTAAATGTAAGTTTTCGAGAGAGGGGCGAGATGCACTCTGGTAGGGATGAGAGGGCCTGGAAAATGAGTCAGTTGTTGGCTGATTCGTGTGAGAAACTGCAGAAGTTGGTGACTGAGTTTGGAAAAGTGTGTGAAAGAAAGGAAAAAGTTGAGAGTAAATGTGAATGAATAAGATCACGGTTATTAGGTTCAGCAGGGTTGAGGGACAAATTAGTTGGGATGTAAGTTTGAATGGAGAAAAATTTCGAGGAAGTGAGATTTTTAGATATCTGGGAGTGGACTTGGCAGCGAATGGAAGCAGAAGCAAGTCATAGGTTGGGGGAGGAGGTGAAGGTTCTGGAGGCATTGAAGAATGTGTGGAAAGAGAGAACGTTATCTTGTAGAGCTAAAATGGGTATGTTTGAAGGAATACTGGTACCAAAAATATCATATGGTTGCGAGGAATAGGCTGTACATAGGGTTGTGCGGAGTAGGGTGGATGTGCTGGAAATTAAATGTTTGAGGATAATATGTGGTGTGTGGTGCTTTGATTAAGTAATGAAAGGATAAGAGAGATGCATGGTAATAAAAAAAAGTGTGGTTGAGAGAGCAGAGGAAGGTGTGTTGAAATGGTTTGGACATATGGAAGGATGGAGTGAAAAGAATTTTGAGCGATCGGGTCCTGAACATGCAGGAGGGTGAAATGTGTGCACGGAAATGAGTGAATTGGAACGAAGTGGTATACTGGGGTCAACGTGCAATCATTGAACTAAACCAGGGCATGTCAAATATAATGATATAATTATTATTACTATTAATATTATCATTATATTTTAATGCCATTTCCTGCGTCAGTTAGGTAGCACCAAAAAACACACGAAGAGTGACCCATCAACTTATATACAGACATATATACATACATGATCATACTCGTACATATACATACATATCAACATATATACATACATATACATACGCATATGGAGCCATATACATATATACCCATACGCATACTTATACTCGCTTGCCTTCATCCACTCTCAGCGCCACCCCGCCCCACAGGAAACAGCATCACCACTCCCTGCATCAGTGAGGTAGCGCCAGGAAAACATACAAAAAAGACCACATTCGTTCACACTGTCTTTAGCTGTCATGTGTAATACACCAAAACCACAACTTTCCATATCCAGGCCCCACAAACCTTTCCATCGTTTACCTCAGATGGTTCATATACCCTGGTTCAGTCCATTAACAGCACATCGACCACAGTATACCACATCGCTCCAAGTCACTCTATTCCCTGCACGTCTTTCACCCTCCTGTATGTTCAGGCCTTGATCTCCGAAAATTCTTTTCAGTCCATCCTTCCATCTCCAATTTGGTCTCCTGCCTCTCCTTGTTCCTTCCACCTCTGACACATATATCCTTTTTATCAACCTTTCCTCACTCAGTTTTTTTTCCATATGTCCAAACCATTTCAACACACCCTCTTCAGCTCTTTCAACTACAAGCTTTTTAATTACCCTTTCATTGGTCTCCCGCCTCTCCTTGGTCCCTCCACCTCTGACACGTATATCCTTTTTATCAAACTTTCCTCACTCAGTTTTTTTCCATATGTCCAAACCATTTCAACACACCTTCTTCAGCTCTTTCAACTACAAGCTTTTTAATTACCCTTTCATTACTTACTTGGTCAAACCACTTCACACCACATATTGTCCTCAAACATTTTATTTCCAACACATTCACCCTCTTCAGTACAACCCAATCTATAGCCCATGCCTCGCAACTATATAATATTGCTGGAATTACTATTCCTTCAAACATACCCATTTTTGCTCTCCGAGATAACATTCTCTCTTTCTACACATTCTTCATCGCTCCTGGAACCTTCGGCCCCTCCGCAACCCTATGACTCACTTCCACTTCCATTGCAACATTCGTTGGTAAGTTCACTCCCAGATATGTAAATCACTTCACCTCCTCCAATTTTTCTCTGTTCAAACTCATATACCATCTGTCTTTTCATTCAGGCCTACTGACCTTAATAAACTTGCTCTTATTCACATTTACTCTCAATTTTCTCCTTTCATACACTTTTCCAAACTCATTCACTAACTTCTGCAGTTTCTCAGTCGAATCAGCCACCAGTGCTGTATCATCAGCGAACAACAACTGACTCGCATCCAGGCGCTCTCATCCCCAACAGACTGAATATTCACTCCTGTCTCCAAAATCTTGCATTTACCTCCCTCACCACCCCATCCATAATCAAATTAAACATCCTTGGGGATGTCACACACCCTTGCCGCAGACCAAACTTCACTGGGAACCAGTCACTCTTTTTTCCTACTAGGCCACATACCTTACACCCTTGATAAAAACTTTTCACTGCTTCTAGCAGCATACCTCCTGCATCATACACTCTCTTAGACCTTCCACTAAGCATCTCTATCCACCTTGTCGTATGCCTTCTCCAGATTCATCAACGTCTCATGCACATCCATGTTTCTCTTAGTATTTCTCACACACATTCTTCAAAGCAAACACCGGATCCACACATCCTCTACCACTTTTGAAACCAAACTGCTCCTCCACAATGTGATTTTCTGTACATGCCTTCACCCTTTCAGTCAATGCCCTTAAAATATAATTTTCCAGGAATACTCAACAAACTTAAATCTATGTAGTTTGAGTACTTGCCTTTATCCCCATTGTACAATGGCACTATTTATGCATTCCACCAATCCTCAAGCACTTACACCATGATCCAAACATACAACGAATATCCTTACCATCCAGTTAATAACACAGTCATCCTTTTCTTAATAAATTCGACTGCAACACCATCCAAACCCATCGCCTTTCCCAGAATATATTTTCCACAAGGCTTTTGCCACCTCTTCTCTCTTCACCAAACCATTTTCCCTGACTGTCTCGCTTCGCACACCACCCCAACCAAAACACCCTCCATCTGCCACTCTATCATCGAACACATTTAACAAACCTTCAAAATGCTCACTCCATCTCCTCTTCACTTCATCATTACCTGTTATCTCCCCCCCTCTCTCCCCTTAACCGATGTTCCCATTTGTTCTCTTGTCTTAGGCACGTTACTTACCTCCTTCCAAAACATCGTTTTATTCTTCCTAACGTTTAATGATACTCATTCACCCCAACTCTCATTTGCCCTCCTATTTAACTCTTGCACCTTCATCTTGACCTCCTGCCGCTTTCTCTCATTCATCTCCCGGTCATTTGCACTCCTTCCATGCAAATATCTTCCAAGTGCCTTTCTTTTCTGTTTCACCAGCAACGTTATTTCTTTATCCCACCACTCATTACCCACTCTTATCTGCCTACCTCTCACCTTTCTCATGCCACATGCGTCTCTTGCACATGCCATCACTGCTTTCCTAAATACATCCCATTCCTCACTCATTACCCTCATGTCTTTGCTCTCACCTTTTGCCATTCTTTATTCAATCTCTCCTGATACTTCCTCACACAAGTCTCCTTTCCAAGCTCACTCACTCTCACCACTCTTCTTCCCGACATTCTCATTTCTTTTTTTTAACCTCTATAAATTTTCACCTTCGCCTCCAGAAGATAGTCAGCAGACATCCCATTGGCTGCCCCTCTCTGCACATTAACATCCAAAAGTCTCTCTTTTACACGCTTATCTATTAACACGTAATGTAATAATGTCCTTTGACCATCTCTCCTACTCACATACGTATACTTGTGTATATCTCTTTTTAAACCAGGTATTCCTAATTACCAGTCTTTTTCAGCACACAAATCCAAAATTGGAGGAAATGAAGGGTTTTAGATGTCTAGGAGTGGACTTAGCACCGATTGGAACCATGGAAGCAAAAGTGAGTCACTGGATGGGGGAGGGAGCAAAGGTGCTGGGAGCAGTGAAGCATGTGTGGAAGGAGAGAACATTATCTCAGAGAGCAAAAATGGGTATGTTTGAAGGAATAGTAGTTCCAACAATGTTATAGGGTTGTGAGACATGGGCTATAGATAGGGTTGTCTAGAGGAGGGTGGATGTGTTGGAAATGAAATGTTTGAGGACAATATGTGGTACGAGGTGGTTTGATCAAGTAAGTAATGAAAGGGTAAGAGACATGTGTGGTAATAAAAAAAGTGGGGTTGAGAGCAGAAGAGAGTGTGTTGAAATGGTTTGGACATATGGAGAGAATGAGTGAGGAAAGATTGACGAAGAGGATATATGTGTCAGAGGTGGAGGGAACAAGAAGTGGGAGACCAAATTGGAGGTGGAAGGATGGAGTGAAAATGATTCTGAGCAATCGGGGCTTGAACATACAGGAGGGTGAAAGGCGTGCAAGGAATAGAGTGAATTGGAATGATGTGGTATACCGGGATCATGATGTCATTGGACTGAACAAGGGCATGTGAAGCATCTGGGGTAAATCACAGAAAGGTCTGTGGGGCCTGGATGTGGATAGGGAGCTGTGGTTTCAGTGAAAAGCCATCCAAGGCTGTGTTATTCCAGTAACAGGGAAATACAGGTTGATCTGTACTTCGTTTCTTTTCATACATATTCGCCATTTCCCGCATTAGCGAGGTAGCATTAAGAACAGAGGACTGAGCTTAAGAGGGAAAATCCTCACTTGGCCCCCTTCTCTGTTCCTTCTTTTGGAAAAGTAAAAACTAGAGGGGAGGATTTCTAAAAAAAAACACCCCCCACTCCCTCCCCTTTTAATTGCCTTTTACGACACGCAGGGAACACATGGGAAATATTCATTCTTTCTCCCCTATCCCCAAAATCAAATCACAATACTTCATTTTCACTTTTTCATCTGTTGTTTTCAGTATTATCATTACTGTTTAATCTAAAAGTTTACTTGAACTTCATGTAATAGCCTTTTTTTCAAGATTTACTCCATTTCAGCACCATAAAACTGCACCCTAACTAGGTACAATTTGGCATAAAAAATGAGCTCTGACTAATAATTCCATAAATTGTGCAGCATGGTTAATCTTTATACATCATAGAAGGACTGTATCTGCCATACCAAAACAAGGATAAATAAAGAATAAATGGCTAAAAAAAATTTATTTGGCATTAAATGCTGTCATGAGCATGTCGTGTAAAAGCAGCATAAAAGACACAAATGCTACCTTAGCCACATTTACACACATCCATCAACTCTGTAACATGACAGCTCTGGTGGTCTTGTAAAACCCAAGCTGTATACATGATTTTGTTTTCTATGGTATAACAGAAGCCCTGACAGTTTCATACATAAACCAATACCATCATATAAGTCTAACATGATGCACATTTCATAAATAAATAAACTTCATAAAGAATTTTATCACAACAGAATATTTGTAACCAAAAAACTAGTTCTTACACCACACAAGCTGTTTCACTTTCTTGCTGTCTCTTTATTTCACTTACAGCTACTACAAAAACTATCATGGCACTTTCAACACTGGAAATTTTATCTTGTACTTATAAATTCTAAAAAAAAATCACGACAACACAAGAAAGATTTTCCTCCCCGTGAGGATTAGTAATATGTCTATTCACACAACAGGTAATACTAACCCAACTGTTACACCTCAGGTCTCACACGTAAGTCACATATGCCTGGAAACAGCCCACCTGCAAGCTCTCAGTGCATAAGAAAGAAAAACAGAAAGCAAGCAGGTCAGCAATGTAATATAACCTAGTGTCTTGGAAACCAGTCTAAGTGAGAGGTAGAACAGAAAAAACATTCTTTTCAGTTTCATGGATATCTTAGACTGGCTAACTCCCTACATAGAGCTTTCTAGGAAAACAGTAAACATTATCTATTGCACAAGTCAGAATTAAATGTTCAGTATTTGACTTAAACACAGTACTAATACACAAGAAATTTTTCAAGAGGTAGTAATCTGGAACTTCTTATCTTGAATATCTTGTTGCAAAATTCTGATTTATCACATCATGGTAAAAAGTTCATGAACTGAAAGTAACATCATT